>NW_006205300.1:345389-356504 GCF_000334495.1 Tupaia belangeri chinensis
CAATGGATTAAATTCTCCAATCAAGAGACACAGACTGGCTGAGTGGATTAAAAATCAGAAACCCTCCATCTGCTGCCTACAAGAAACCCATATCACAGATAAAGACATACATAGACTAAAAGTGAAGGGCTGGAAAAAGGTATTCCATGCAAATGGAAACCAAAAAAGAGGGGGAATCACTATACTGATTTCGGACAAAATAGGCTTTAAGACAAAAACTAAGAAAAGACAAAGAAGGACATTATATAGTAGTAAAAGGGCTAGTTCAACAAGATATAATGGTTATAAATATCTATGCACTGAACTCAGGAACACCCAAATATGTAAAGAAAAGTCTGCTAGATCTAAAAGGAGAGAGAGACTGTAACACTGTAATTGTTGATCTCAACACCCCATTATCTCCTTTAGACAGGTCAATGAGACAAAAAATAAACAAAGAGACTCAGGACCCAAATGATACCATAAAACAGATGGACTTGATAGACATTTATAGAACTTTCTACACAAAACCCACAAAGTATACATTTTTCTCAGCCCTGCAAGTACTTTCTCAAAGATTGATCACATGATAGCACACAAAATCAGCCTTTGCATATTCAAAGGCATAGAAACTATATCCAGCATCTTATCTGACCATGATGGAATTAAACTCTATTAATCTCAGGAAAAACCCTTGAAAATATACAAATACATGGAAACTAAATAACCTGCTTCTGAATGACTCCATGACTACTGCAGAGATTAATACAAAAAATCAAAAGATTCATGGAAACTAATGATAATTAGTACACAAGTTTCCATCATCTATGGGATACTGCAAAAGCAGTGCTAAGAGGGAAGTTCATAGCAATTAGTGCGCACAAGAAAAAGATGGAAAGGTGGCAAAAGGACAACATAACATCATGCCTCAGGGAATTGGAAAAACAACAACAAAAATGTCCAAAAATTGTCAGGAGAAAAGAAATAATAAAGATTCGAGCAGAAATAAATAGAAAATAAGCAAACTATGTAGAAAATAAATTAAAGCAAAAGCTTGTTCTTTGAAAAGATAAACAAGATTGACACACCATTAGCCAGACTAATTAAGAAGAGAGAAAGGAACCAAGATAAAGGAACCAGATATTCCAAATTCACAATGAATCAGGCAACGTTACAACAGACATAATAGAAATACAAAACATCATTAGAGGATACTATGACCAACTATATGCCAACAAAGAAGAAAACCTGGATGAGATGGACAAATTCCTGGACACATATAATCTAACCAAGATTGACTCAGGAGGAAAACGAAAGCCTGAATAGACCTATAACAAGCAATGAGATTGAATCAGTAATAAATAACCTCCCAAGAAAGAAAGTCCAGGCCTCGATGGCTTCACTGCTGAATTTTACAAAACTTTTAAAGAGGTAACCCCCATCCTACTCACACTGTTTCTAGAGATCCAAAAGGAAGGAATCCTTCCAAATTCATTCTATGAAGCCTCCATTACCCTCATTCCCAAAATGGATAAAGATATGACAAAAAAGGAAAACTGCAGACCTCTATCTCTGATGCACAAAGCCATAAATGTAATACACCATATCAAGAGAAAGAAAGAAAAAAAACTATGATCATTTCAATCAATGCAGAAAAAGCATTTGACAAAATACAACATGGCTTTATGGTCAAGACTCTCAGTAAAATTGGCATAGAAGGACCATTTTCTCAGCATAATATATGCCATTTATGAAAAACCTACAGCTAACATTATAATGATTGGGGAAAAGCTGAAAGCTTTTCCACTAAAAACAAGTACAAGGCTGCCCACTTTCTCCATTCCTATTCAATACAGTACTGGAAGTTCTAGCCAATGTGATCAGACAAGAGAAGGAAATCAAAGGCATTCCAACAGGGAAAGAAGAGCTGAAATTATCTCTGTTTGCAGATGACATAACTGTATACACAGAAGACCCAATAGTATCCATGAAAAAACTTCTCAAAGTAATAAATGCATAAAGTAAAGTGGCAGGATACAAAATTAACTTGCAAAAATCTATAGCACTTCTATATATAAACAACAAGCAGAAAGAGACAGAACTGAAGAATGTAATTCCATTTACCATAGCCACAAGAAGTATGATACTTAGGAATAAAACTAACCAAGGAAGTCAAAGACCTCTACAAGGAAAACTATGAAAACCTTAAAAAGGAAATTAAAAAGGACACTACAAAGAATATCCCATGTTCCTGGATTGACAGAATCAATATAATCAAAATGGCAATCCTACCCAAATTAATCTACTTGTTTAATGCAATCCCTATAAAATTACAAGAGACATTCTTCACAGACCTAGAAAAAGACAATCATAGAATTTGTCTGGAACCATAAAAGACCCCATTTTGCTAAAGCCATCCTCTACAAGAAGACTGAAGTAGGTGGCATCTCAATTCCTGACCCCAAAATATATTACAAAGCTGTGATCATCAAAACAGCATGGTACTGGCACAAAAACAGACATGAGGACCAATGGAACGGAGTAGAGATTCTAGAAATAAACCCCAAAAGATACAGCCTACTCATCTCTGACAAAGATTAGCAATCAGTGGGAAAAGGGAAACCTCTTTAGCAAATGGTGTTGGAAAAACTGGGTATTTACCTACAGAAAGATGAATCTGAACCCCTATCTATCACTACTAACAAAAATCAACTCAAAGTGGTTCAAACATCTAAACCTAAGACTGCAAACTATAAAACTACTGATGAAAAACACTGGGGAAACTCTGGGAGACATTGGGGTAGGAAAAGACTTCTTAAGAACCCCAAAGCAGGGAACCAGCAGTTAGCGTAATGGCTATGTCACTGGACTCCCATGTAGTCGACCGCGGTTCGCGTCCCGGACCCGGTGGCTTAAAACTCACGCCAGGCTCGTGTGCGTGTGTGCCTAAGATCCTGAGAGGAGAATGGAGGAGAAGGGATTATGGCGTGACCATCTCCCCTGGGGCGTGATTTCTCACTTTCTGTCTCTATGTCTCTCTCTGTCTGGCAAGCATATGCACCCTATAGCAAAAAAAAACCTCTCCAAAACAAAAAAAAGAACCCCAAAGCACAGGCAATAATCCCCCAAATAGACAGGTGGGATGACATCAGATTAAGGAGTTTTTGCACAGCAAAGTACAGTATAATTAGTGTGAATCGACAACTCTTGGAATGGGAGAGAATTTTTGTTAACTATGCCTCAGTTAAGGGACTGATAACTAGAATACACAGGGAACTCAAGCAGCTTACCCAGAAGAAAATGATTAACCCAATTAAAAGATGGGAAAATGAGCTGAATAAACAACTCTCTAGGAAAGACATACGAACAGCCAAGAAGCATATAAAAAAAATGCTCAACATCCCTCATCGTAATGAGGTGCAAATCAAAACCACAATGAGATACCACCTAACCCCAGTCAGAATGGAGAAGATTAAATAAACAAATAATGATAAGAGCTGGAGGAGATATGGTGAAAGGGGAACACTCCTACACTATTGGTGGGAATGTAAATTGGTCTAACCACTGTGGAGAATGATATGGAGTTTCCTCAAAGACCTTCAAATAGAACTACCATATGATCCAGCAATTCCACTCCTGGGTATCTACTTAAAGGACAGGAGAGCACTCACTTGGAAAAGTGCTTGCACAACTATTTTCATTGCAGCATTATTCACGATTGTTAAGACATGGAACCAACCTAAATATCCACAAACTGGTGAAAGGATTGAAAAGGTGTGGCACATATACTACATAGAAAATTATTTAGCCATAAAAAACAAGGCCCTGGAATTTGATAGAAAGTGGACAAATATGGAAGATATGTTGCTGAGTGAAGCAAGTCAGGCTATGAAAGAGAAACACTGTATGTCTCCTCTTTTTTTATATCATTATTTATTTTTAATTTTTATGTATTCATTAATTTATTTTAATTTGACCAGAGACAGAGAGAGAGAACGGGAGAAAGTAAGCCACCAGGTCTGGGACTCGAACCGTGGTCGACCATGTGGGAGTATCCAGCGCCTTAACCACCAGGCCACCCGCTGGTCCCCTGTATGTCTCCTCTTAACATATACCGACTGTCTGCACTCTATGGTAGAGACTGAAAGACTGGAGAACATGAAAGTATTAAAAATTGTAATGGACACTAGAGAGAAAGTGGAAAGAGAGTGTGGGAGGGGAAGAATGTAGGAAAGAAAATTTGGCGGGGGGTGGGGAGGAATGGAGAGGTAAGACACTTGTGGGATACAGATAAGGTTTATTATCTGTTGACAAGGATGTGTATAATACCTCGACTGGGCTGGACTGAGGTGTAAATCATGCTGGGTAAAGTTTCTTCACAATCTAAAAGATGTACAGCAATTTAATGTACAAATAACAATAAAAAATTAAAAATAAAATTTTAAAAATAACTAAAATTGAGAGGACCAGCAGATGGCATGGTGGTTAAATGTACAAATAACAATAAAAAATTAAAAATAAAATTTTAAAAATAACTAAAATTGAGAGGACCAGCAGATGGCATGGTGGTTAAGGTGCTGGACACTCCCACATGGTCGACCATGGTTTGAGTCCTGGACCTGGAGGCTTGCTTTCTCACTTCCTCTTTCTCTCTCTGTCTCTCTCTCTCTGGTCGAATTAAAATCAATGAATGAATACATAAAATTAAATAAATAATTCTTTAAAAAATAATTGGAATTCATACTTATTTACCATGTACTATTAGATTTTTTAAAAGATATAAAATATTGATTAATCTCATTTTTATAAAAGAAATTTGATACAAATATGCATATAGAGAAATATTAACAGGGTAGATCACAGGGGCCAGCAGGTAATCTGGTAGTTAAGACAATGGACTCCCATATGGTCGACCATGGTTTGAGTCCCAGACTTGAAACTCACACCAGGCATGTGTACATGCATGCCCGACATCCTGACGGGAGAATGAGAAGGGAATGCAGTGTGGCCATCCCCCTGGGGGATGATTTCATGCTTTCTGTCTCTCTGGTGAGTGCATGTACCCTATAGCAAAAACCTCTTTAAAAAAACTGACACTCTGAACACATTACCTGTAGAAGAAAACATCATCTGATAAACTATTAAATCATGATTACATTTAAAAGCCTAATACCTAATTATAAAATATTGAAAAGCACGGTATTTACTTTTAAATACATTGATTTTTTTCTCTGAATTATCAGTTATTGAAAATCTCATTACAAACACTAAATTCTGTCACCTGTCATTTTATTTTTATTCATTCAAATGTGTTTTCACTTATGCATATTATAAAAATATATTTTATGATCTCTTACCCAAACACATACTTACAAATGGCAAAAAAAAAAAAAAAAGTGTTATTTTTTAAAATGATTACATAGGGACCAGCAGATGGCATAAAGGTTATGTCACTGTACTCCCACGTAGTTGACTGTAGTTTGAGTCCAAGGCCTGATGGCTTAAAACTCATGCCAGGTGCATGTGTGTGCATGCCCAAGATCCTGAGAGGAAAATGGAGAAGAGTGTGGTGTGGCCATCCCCCTTGGGGGGTGATTTCTCACTTTCTGTTTCAGTCTCTCCAGCAAGTGCACATGCCCTATAGCAAAAAAATCTCTCTCTAAAAAGAAAAAAAAAATTGTTATATTATACCACAAATTTCTTGGGAAACAGTAATGGGAATAGAATAAGATAAAAACAGTCATGACACAAGTATACAAACAGGCGATTTAATTCCCAAAACAGAAGACTAGAGAAAATGTGAAATTTCTAGAACCTTTTCACTTGGGAGTTGAATTAGTCTTTATAACCTATAAAAGTAGCACATCAACATAGACTTTATAGTGCTTAGACAGTTGCACTGTGATAAAACATGATGTTTTGTGAGGCAGATCCACATAGGAAGGTTACTAGTGCATGTCTGGAGACCTCCCTTGCATATATGTGGGCCTATGATTTGGGCTGGCTGAGGTTGGGCTTGGGGTGCTGTTTCTCAGCCTGCCCCCTTTCTGTCTCTGTCACTCATGGAATAAACTTTTTTAAAAAGATTAACTTTGTAAAGGTATGATTCTAAATGAGAAAATGTTTCCATGTGTAGCTAAAATCATATGGCCCTTCTTAAACATATAGGAATTTGCCATGAAATGCTGTAGTAGATCTATTGGGTAGTTGGAAATTTGATGACGTATTTTTCTATGCAAAATGAGTCATGATTTTTCCAACGACCCAATATTTAAACCATTACAATACTTGCACATAGTAGTGCTCAAAATTTTCTGATGCAAGAATGTCTTGAGTTCATCTATGAGGCAAGGCAGCTTTTCCTTTTGAAGGGTATAATGCCATAAATTACAAGACCATTACAACAGGACAAATGGTACTGTTTGAACTGGAATGAAGAGTAATAACTCCTACAGATTAAAACGAAAGATTGTTTCCTACAAGAAATTATTTTTTAAAGAATTATTTAACTTTATTATTATTTTAAAGTATGCTATAGAGCACATGTTCACCAGTGAAAGACAGAGAGAAAGTGAAAAAGCAAGCTGCCAGGTCTGGAACTCAAACTATGGTTTGCCATGGAGAAGTACAACACCTTAACCACCATGCCACCTGCTAGCTTCCCTATATGTAATTATTTATAGGCTTTCTCCTAGCCATTCTCTACCTACAATGGCCACCGGCTTGCTGTGCTATTGACACTATAGCCTCCAGACAGTAATGTCTAATCCAAAGATAGACACTTACTGAAAGAACAAAGAGAGGAAGTGTTCTTTTGTAGCAGCAGGATTCAGGATAGATGACAGCTTGGAGATAGATCCTGCTACTTGAAAAGGTGTGAGTTAAAATCATATCGTTTACTACCCAAGAATATAAATGATAGGTTTTAAATCATGATAAATCAAGTAATCTAAGCAAATCCATGTATTTTTGGCCAACTAAAATTTGACAAAGGTATCAAGAATACACAGTAAGAAAAATAAGTCTCTTCAATAAATGATACTGGGGGACCAGCCACAGTAGTTCACTGGACACTGTTGGGAGCCTGGATTTATTTCACAGCCTGCTCTAAAAAGCTGGGCATGGCAGTACATACCTGTAATGCCAGCTACTTGGAAGGATGAGGCAGGAGAATGGTGAAACAGGGAAACTCTGTGTAAAAAGATGATGCTGAAAAAATTGGATATCCATATGGGAAAAAAAAATGGAGCAAGCAAATAGCTTGGAGGTTAAGGCAGCTGGATCCCATATGGCTGACTGCATGCTTTAAATACCAGACCCAGTGGCTTGAAAAATACACTGGGTGCATATGTGCACATACCCAAAATTCTGAGAAAAGAATGGGAGATAAGGAATTGTGGTTGTAGCCATACCCGCAAGGGGCGATTATCACTTACAAAAATTAACTCAAAATAGACAAAGACTTAAAAGTTAAGACCTGAAACAATAAACTAGAAGAAAACAGAGGGGAAAAAAGCTCTAAGACATTAGTCTTGGCAATATTTTGGATATGGCACCAAAAGCACAGGAAATAATAGCATAAGTCAGACTGCATCAAATAAAACTTTCTCCACAGCAAAGGAAACAATCAAGAAAATAAAAAGGCAACCTATAGAATCAGGAAGAATATCTGCAAGTCATATATTTGATAAGGAATTGACATCTAAAACATACCAATAATTCATACAACTCAACAGCAAAATAAGAATCCAATTAAAAATGAGAAAAGACCTAAATAGACATTTCTCCAAATAAGACATATAAATAGTGAACAGGGTGCTCAATATCACTAATCATGAAAGAAATGCAAATCAAAACTGCAGGACATACCATATCACATTTATTAGCATGACTATTATCAAAAAGTCAAAAGATAAATGTTAATAATGTGGAAAAAGGGAACCTTTGTACACTGTTGATGGGAATTCAAATTGGTACAGCTATTATGGAAAGCCATATGAAGGTACCTCAAAAAAAAAAAAATGGAACTATCATACAATTCAGCAACCCCTTTTCTAGGCATATATCCAAAATAAATGAAATTGATGATCTCAAGTTAGCTGCACTCCCATGTTCACTGAAGCTTTATTCATAACAGTCAAAACATGGAAGCAATTTAACCTGGTAGATTAAAAAACATGCTGAGCATGAGTGTGCTCAAAATCCTGACAAGAGAGAGAAAGGTGTGACCACACCCTACTGGGAGTTCTCTCTCCCTCTCACTCTCTCTCTCCTGGGCCATTGCAAACACCTTCTGGGAATTAAAGAAAAGGAAAACTATTAGGTTGTCAGAAAAGTCAAGGCGTATTTTTCTGGTTTTCTATGCAAAAATGTGTCATGACTTTTCCGACAACCCATAGTTGTGCTTAGCACTCTACCAAGGCTCTTCACATGCTGTCTCACATCACTAATACAACCCTGGAAGCACTGTCCCCATCTGAAAGATGAGGAAAGTGAGACTAAGAAAGAGCACGTCATCGACCCAGGGTCATACAACTTTCTAGTGTTGTAATTGAGATTAGAAACCTTAAATCATGGGACCAGCAGATGGTGTAATGGTTACATCATTGGACTCCCATGTAATTTGCTGCAGTTTGAGTACCAGATCTGGTGGTTTAAAACTCGCGTTGTGTGTGTGTGTGTGTGTGTGTGTGTGTGTGTGTGTGCTCGCGCGCGTGCGCGCATGTGCCCAGGAGACTGGAAGAGAAGGGACTACATTGTGGCCCTGTGGTGCGGGAGGGAGGATTGGAGTAATTTCTCACTTTCTGTCTGGTGAGCACCTGAGCCCTATTGCAAAACTCTCTCTTAAAAAAAAAAAAAAAATCAAAACCATCTCTATTCTATCCAGGTTGCCTTAACAGGAACCAGAAAAATGAAATATAACTTTCTCAGTAACAACACATTAAGTGTATTAGATGATCCAGTTAATATTTGCAAAGAAATGTTCTGATTACTCAACTTATATTGTTTTTAGAAAAGGAAATACATAAGTAAACAAATTAAATGTATCTTTTGGGAAGGTTGAAGAGGTATGAGAAATGACAGTCATTAGATGATTCTGAAGAAATATCTCAGTACACATGTTTACAATCACTATACTCCTTGCTTTATTTTAGAACTAAAGAAATCTTCAGATTCTAAGGCAGTTCTTGATTTAGAAAAACAATGAGATGTGTCTTTTTAAAAAAACTATCATTTAAAAGGTTTAGCCTCAGAATAATTTTGATTTCTAATGGAAATTTCCACATAGAAGCCAATTTTAAAGAATTTTCTAAATTTTGTGAAACTGAACCATTTATGTGATTAACAATGAAGAGATCATTTAATTAATTACTAGAATAGCAATACAACTGAACATAAAAAGCATTGTTAGGGCCAACTAGGTGCATAGTAGTTAAGGTGCTGGATCCTACATAGCCAATTCTATGGTTCCCAGGACCTGGTTGCTTGAAAAATAAAAAAATACCTAGTGTGCATGAGGAATGGAGGAGTACTGAAGGGTGGCTATCTCCCTGGGGGTGATTTCTCTGTCTCTCTGGCTGTGCCAGAGGGAAAAAAAAACGATCTAACACTAACTTTAAAACAAATGCCTTGAATCTGTTTTTGTTTTCTTTTTGGAGGTTCAAAACAGCAATGGGGGAAGTTCACTGAAAAAAAGGGCCAAGCAAAATTCCCGGGACTCTGGCAAAGCAAGAGGTCTTCAACAGTGCAAAGTGATGAATCTCTAATAAACTTTGCCTTCCCCCAATAAGGGATTTTTTTTTCCCCAAAACTTGGATTGTCACCTGTTTGGAAGAGGAGATGGAATCCCTGTTCAGGAGGGGAAATTTCAGTCTCTTGAGAATAATCCCATGACTATAACTAGGTTGGAATTTGAAGTTTTCTCAAAATGACTGCTGGGTATCCAAATTGGGAATCACTTTAAGAGGTGATTTAAATGTACAACAGATGTTCAGACCTGGTCCCAGATAATGAATCTGCATCTCTGGAGTGAGGGTTGTGAATGCACACTTTTCAAAAGCCAGAAGGTGGATTCGTATGCAGAGGTCCAGACAGAACTAGGCTGGATGGAGGCTGGGAGACAATCTGACCCACGTTGGGTTATTGAATCTCCATCTCACAGACTTGCATCTAATCCCAGTTCAACCACGTAATAGCTCTGACAAGTCACCCAAATCCTCTGAGCTTCAGCGTTCTCATACAAAAAGTTAAATGACACTTATGTTGTGGAGATCAAATGAAATTGTGCATGAAGGTACATGCGTGTACAGATACCTGGCAGGAAGCTTTTATAAAATGACCTTTCATGCCTTTCTGGTCAGTCTATAAATGATAGTTTGTTTTAGTCCTTTAACATACAACTATCACAGGAACGTCTGCTTACTAATTTCCTTAAAGCATTGTGTTTATCAACCTTTTTTACGTTTTTTCCCTCTGCTCCCAGTCTTTTCAGACATTTTCTTTCCTGATCTGCTGATCCCATGACATTTCAATACCAGATACACCGCGTATCTGTTTATGTCGTGGCCCTCAGTAAGACCCTGCTCCCAAGAACGAGTCAGTATCACCCACATTGAGATGAGAGACTTGGTCGGGTCACGTGACCAAAGTAGCGGCAGAATTAGGTCTACATCACAGGCTACAAACTGGCAGTTTAATAGAACCAGCTGGCAAAGTGCCTTTTGTCTGGCTACCAGGTTTTTTTTTTTTTGAATGACTTGCTAATATTTGAAAATTAAGAGATTTCACATAAAACCTAGATTATTCGACTCTTGGAAATCCGAGAAATCAGAAGACCGGACCATTTGGAGCAGTAGCTGGGGTGTCTCCTGGCACTTCTCTCCTAGCCTGGCTCTCTGCAGGCATCCGAATGCGCGACCCTCAAACTCAAGACCCTGGCACTAAAGCGCTCGACTCCTGTTCTGTCCCATTAAAAACAAAAAGAAAAAAGAAAAAGAAAAAGAAAACTGTAAGTGCTACACGGAGGCCGTAGCTAAACTGGCTGCGGATTCCGAACCTCTTTTCCCGCTCCGGGCCCCGAGACCCCGCGCCGCCGGCTGGGCCGTGGGACTCGCCGCCGTCTCGCACGTCTTCCTT
>NW_006205300.1:356676-362831 GCF_000334495.1 Tupaia belangeri chinensis
GGCCACCCGCGACGCACACCGCGGCTCCAGGCACTTTCGAATGGGCGCGGGCGGCGATGGCGCTCCGCTGGCCTGGCGCCGGCGTGAGGGAGCGCGGCCTCGGGCCCTCGTGCCGGGCGGGTGGTCGGACCGCGCAGCCGGCTCACCCCTAGAGCACCCCGACACGGATTCAGAATTGAGTGGAGGAGGAAGAGCGAGCAGAGCCCGGAGCGGCGCGGACAGAACCGGGCGCTGATCGTAATCCATCTCTCCCCCTCGCCCCGCGTTTATCCTCCCGTCTTAGCCTCCCGCTGGCTCCGGGTGTTCCCGAGAGATCTGCCCAGGAGCGAGGCCCCGCGGTTAGTAAAGCGGCTTCCTGCATTGGCCTGCAGTTAACAGAACCCCTCAGGTTCCAGTAACCGTGATCCCCCCCCCCCTTCTCCCGTTAGAATAGATATCCTCGAACCCAAACTGTTAGCTCTGTAACCCTACAGCTTGGCTTTTGTTCACAAATTTGCCTCATGGACCAAAGTGGTAGTTGGAGATCCAGCCATCACTTTCTTATTTTAGAAAGAGCCTTTCCAAAAGTCCCACCAACTTCTGCTTACATCTTGGAGACTCGAATTTAACAACATAGACGCACCTAGCTGGAAAGTGTAGTCTTAGCTAGGCACATTGCTGTCCTACTTAACATCTTCCAGGAAAGAAGGGAAGAGTGATTTAAAAAAAAAAAAAAAAAGAATTATTTTATTTAAATTTATTTCATTTAAATTTGACCAGAGAGGGACAGAGTGAAAGAGAATGAGAAAACAAGCCACCAAGTCTGGAACTGCAGCTGGGGTCAGCCATGTGGGAGTCCAGCGCCCTTAACCACTGCCACCTACCTGCCCGGGAAAAATGAATTTTGATAGACAACCAGCAGTCTTTGCTACCTCTTCCTTTTCTACCTTTGCAGGTGGTCCCTTATCTCCAGAGCTCAGCAGAAGTCTCCATGGATGTACATAACAGCTTACTGTGTACATACTCTATGTGGCAGACCCTGTGTTCAATGCACTGTGCTTTTCCTATTTGAGTCCTCCTAGCAAGCATTACTAATCTCATTGTGCAAATGGCACTGGAAGATAGCAGTGGTGACAAACTTAAGAATGCAGGAGGGATTTTACATGTACCAAATGGCCTGATAAGAGCTAGCACGTGGACCTAAGGAATATTATTTTGTGTATGAAGTCAGTAAAGGCCTCTCTATCTAAAGCTGATAAAATTCAACCAACAAGATGAGGCTAACTCAGCCCTGTTATTCAGGAAGTAATACTTGTATAATACACCAAACAGTTTGTCACATCAAAACACCAAATTGGAAATATTGTAAAAACAGGCATTTTTGGTAAACAGTAGACAGGAAGACAATGGGAAAAGTACTTGGTATTTCTCAGCACTATTCAGGGGAGACCTGTGCCCATACTTGATTTTGTTAATAAGTAATGGGACTGGTTTTATACATTTAATGAACAGTGCCTGTTGTATATTTGTGCTGCATTCAGCATCGAAAGTTAGGTTACCCACAGTCAGGGGAGACAGATACGTGTACAGGCAACTTGAACACATCTTGGCAACTGCGTGTGGGTGGTGTAGGAATACTAGAGAACATTCAACCTGTAGGGAGGAAAGGAAAATAGAGGGACTCAACAGAAGACTTTTTTTTTAATGCCAGAGGATACGTATGTGTGCATGATGGAAAAAGAGTACCACCCCTTCTCTCCCAGTGGGTCTGGTCACACCACACTTTTACCTCCAGTTGTCAGTCCTGTCAGGATCCTGGGCACACACATGAGTGCCCAGTGTTTTTTATCAGTCAATAGAGCTAGGACACAAATCCCGGTCAGCCATGTGGGACTCAGCTTCTGTATAGTGCTTAACCACTGCATTATGGTCCTAGCCCAGAGAAAAACTAAAGAAATAATGACTGGGTGGAGTCTTGAAAATGGAGCTTGAGAAGGTCAAGCTAAGTAAAGGGAATGATGATCCAAGCAGAGAAATCAGGTAGTACAAAAATACTTTGTATTTTTTGGTGGGAGACAGGGTAATATACACAACTGCTGCATATAAAGAATGAGAGTGTAGATGAGCATGCTGAAGAGTTAGGCAGTGTCCAGGCATGAAAGTCATCTGCCAGGGAATTTGTATCTTTTTGCCACTAGCATCCATCCCCTCCCTTGCTTTAGTAATATAGTCTTAGTGGCATCATTAAGATGCCCAGTGCTCCAAAAAAAAAAAAAAGAGAGAACAAGGGACCAGCAGTTGACGTAATGGCTGTGTCGCTGGACTCCCACGTAGTCGACTGCAGTTCAAGTCCCAGACCCGGTGGCTTAAAACTCACGCCGGGCGCGTGTGCGTGCGTGCCCAAGATCCCGAGAGGAGAATGGAGGAGAAGGGATTGCGGCATGGCCATCCCCTCTGGGGGGTGATTTCTCGCTTTCTATCTCTCTGTCTCTCTCTGTCTGTCTGGCGAGCACACGTGCCCTATATCAAAAACCTCTCCAAAAAAAAAAGATGCCCGGTGCTTCCCAGTCAGTGGGTAGACATGTGAGGTAGATAGGCTAGTTGGATTATCTGCTAGAGAGAGAAAGTAGTGGGATAGTTGGTTGAAAAGAGTATTTAAACATCCTCTCTAGAGAGGGTTTGACAGGGTTGCTTTTTAACCCATAAAAAGATTATGATTGGATGGAAAATACAATTCAGGACAGAGGTCATGTGTGTGAGGCTTTCAGTAGCAGATTCAATTCCACTTCATCTTGACATCTTACAATCGGATGTAAATACTGTATTCCAGTCACTTGAGAGACATACTCTGTAGTTATTGGGATCATATTTTGTAACTCAAAACTGAATACTTTATATCAGCATTATTACAGGACATTTGTACTATGTAGACATTGCTACAGCTTGGGTAGGTGTCCCATCAAAAAATTGAATACGTGCAAAAACCCTATCCAACTTTACTGTCATTCCATGTTTAACAATGTTGGAATTTCAGCTCAGTAACAGGGTTCCCCAGTGGGGGAAAAAATGATTACCATATTACTTACATATAAATTTTTTCATTTCCTCAATTTCTAGGGGCTTAATACTGTTGCATCATCATGACATGAAAATGATAGCATCAAGATAACTTCTCTCAAGGTTTTGAATATTCTTTTTTTAAAAAGAATTATGTATCATTACAGAATACCAAATGAATTTTTCCATCACAAATACACTAAATATTGGTTCAGTCAAAGATATTACCATATGCATTATAATCAACAGATGACTTTCCATTTTGGGTCCCTTAAATGTTTTGCTTTGTTCTTCTTCGCCTTGATTGTCTCCCTCTCACTCTCCCCCATTTCCCACCTTCCTCCTGCACTGTATCTACTATCATGCTTTTATACTTTCCAATCTTTCAGTTTCTTTCATAGATTGCTGACATTTCAGTATATATTGAGTGGAGACATACAGCACCTCTCTTTCGTAGTCTGACTTGCTTCACTTAGCAGTAAATCTTCCTTATTTGTCTACTTTATCAAATGCTGGGATCTCATTTTTTATGGCAGAGTAGTAGTCTGTAGTGTATATGTGCCATAATTATTCAATACATTCATCTATTCATGGACATTTGGTTTGGTTCCATGTTGTAACAATTGTGAATAATGTTCACACGAGTATGCAAGTGTTTTTCTGAGTATTTTTCTATCCTTTGGGTAGATACCTAGGAGTGGAAATGCTAGATCATACTGGTAGTTCTATTTGTAGATCTTTGAGAAACCTCCATATGGTTCTCCACAGAGGCTGTACTAATTTAAATTCCCACCAACAGTGTGGAAGAGTTCCCTTTTCACCACAGCTCCACCAGCATTTATCAATCAATGTGGTTTTGTTTTTTTTGTTTTTTTTTTTTGTTTTTTTTTTGAGAGAGAAATGTTTGCTATTACCTAGGGTGCATGTGCTCGCTGAAGAGAGAGATGGACAGAAAGCAAGAAATCACTACCCAGAGGGGATGGCCATGCTGCAATCCCTTCTCCTCCACGCTCCTCTTGGGATTCTAGGCACACATGCACATGTGCCCGGTATGAGTTTTAAGTCACTGGGTCTGGGACTTGGAATTGGTCGAATACATGGAAGTCCAGTGATGTAACCATTATGTCATCTGTTGGTCCTCGTTCTGTATTTTTTAAATCTTAGCCATCCTGACTGGGGTTAGGTGGCATCTCATTGTGGTTTTGATTTGCATCTCCCTTATAAGGGATGTTGAGCAATTTTTCATATGCTTCTTGGCCATTCATATGTCTTCCTTGGAGAGTTGTCTGTTTAATTCATTTTCTCATCTTTTAATTGGGTTGATCATTTTTTTTTTTCGGGTTAGTGGAGTTCCCTGTATATTCTGGTTCTCAGTCCTTTGTCTGAGGCATAGTTTATAAATACATTCCCTCCAAGGTTTATCTCTGCACTGTATTGTTTCTTTTGCTGTGGAGAAGCTTTTTAACCTGATGTAATCCCACTTATCTATTTTTGACATTATTTCCTGTGCTTCAGAGGTATTATTTAAGAAGGCTTTGAGTACTCTGATGTCTCCAAAAGTTTCCCCAGTATTTTACACCAGTAGTTTTGTAGTTTGAGGTCTTAGGTTTAGATCTTTGATCCACTTTGCATTGATTTTTGTTAGCAGTGAGAGATGGCAGTCCAGTTTCATCTTTCTGCAGATGGATACCCAGTTTTCCCAGCACCATTTGCTAAAGAAATTTTCTTTTTCCCACTTGATTGACTGGTACCCTTTGTCAAAAATCAGTTGACTCTACATTTGGGGGATTATTTTTGGGGTCTCTATTCTGTTCCATTGGTCCTCATGCCTGTTTTTGTGCCAATACCATGCTGTTTTGATTATCACAGCTTTGTAATATATTTTTGGGGTCATGGAGTGACATGCCTCCTATTCCACTATTGTGCAAAATTACTTTGGCAATACAGGTGTTTTATAATTCCAGACAAACTCTATGATTATTTTTTCTAAATCTGTGAAAAATGTTTCTGGTAATTTTATTGATATTGTATTAAATATGTAAATTAATTTTGGTAATATTCACTTTTTTATTTTTAAATTATGTAGCTTTAATTGCTCAGAAAAGATACATATTAAAATGTTACAAAATGTTAAAATTATTATCAATGAGAAAAAAATCTCTTTTTCAACAGAAAATATATTCTATTTTTTTCTTTTTAAATTTTTTTTTCATGACTAAACTTTATCTTTTGCTTATTTTTACAGTTGGATTTTTTTTTAGTATATTATAATTTTTTTCCAGAGTACACTGTATATTGTCTCAATCAAGCACATGAACATACATGGTATTGTCAACAAATAATTTTCCATTTCTTGTTTCCTGTATGTTTTGCTCCCCCCCTCCCCCCAACCTTGATTCCCTATCTCTTACCTCAGCCATCTCCCACTATCTTCCCACACTGTCTCTGGTATCTATGTTTACTTTCTATACTGTTTTCCCCCCATTTTTATTGAATTATTAAATACCTTAATTAATCTAAATGTTTTCATAGCAAACACAGCTGATATATACATTTCCATGAACACAAGTCTAACTTTAGGCATCCTATAAAGTATCACCTAGCTGGGGCTATACATCTTAACTGCGGTCATCGAATGGGTTTTTTTTTTTTTTTTCTGAAACTTTTCTTTTTTTTTGTAACTTAATTTACATTCTTTCGTTAAGCATCATCATAGCATACAAAATGTGATTTCCCATCTAGAATATACTGCATAGTGACTTAATCATGCATATTATTATACAAAATTTTCTACCCCTCTTTCTGACCCTCTGTCCTTTCCCACCCTCTTCTCCCACTGTCTCTGGTGTCTACAATTGTCTTATATTCCTTTTCCACCCACATTATATTGATCACACAATTTCTTAAATAATCTACTGTCAATGGTAAGTTCATATGGTACTATTAAGAAATCCAGTTTTAACTTGAATTATAGAAATGCTAAGGTACTTTTCTTAAAGCCAGGAAACAGGTTAGGCTTCTGTTCAAATGGTAGGTGCATGAACCTATCAGCCTCATGTACTTTATCTTCTGTTCTGGTTCCATTTTTCCTATTAAATTCTGGGATATAATATTCAACT
>NW_006205300.1:363775-364926 GCF_000334495.1 Tupaia belangeri chinensis
TGTAATTCCTCTTTTAGATCTTGCAAGAATTTCCTCACCTCCTGGAACTCGTCAACTTCTTTCTCCTTTCTCTTTAGCAGTTCATTGTCTCTCTTCTCTTCCATCTCAGTTAGCTTCGCCATTATGAATGTTCTAAATTCTTTATCAGACATTTCCATCATTTGCATTGAACTGCTTGTGGATGAAGAGGAGTTATTCTTTTATCTTGGAGGAGAGGTATTTTCTTGCTTTCCCATATTTCTTGTGGTCCTGCGGTGATTTCTTGTCATCTGATGGATGGTGTGTTTCTTTCGAATTCTTGAAGTTCAACCAGAGTGTTCAGGAGTAAGCAGAAAGAGGTGATCGGGAATCTCTTTGCTGTTCTGTTGTGATCGCAGGTGCAGCAGATTCAGTAGATACTGAGGAATATGTTAGCCCTAATAGTATTTCAATGTTATTTAGCTACAGTGCCCTTAGATCTACCTAGAAAAACGAATGGATATTGAAGAGTGGAGAGAAAAGAAAAAAGAAAATGAAAGAAACAATGACAAAGAAAGAGGAAAAAAAAGACAAAAAAAACCCTGTAATTATTGTTTTCCTTAAAAAACAACAACAACAAAACGATTTAAAAACCCAAATTACAAAAAAATGAGAGGACAGAAGCAGAGAGAGACAAAGGCAGAGGCACAGAGACAGGTAGAAGGCCTGGTAATATTCACACTTTGATTACATTCTTCTAGTCCAGGAACATGGATGTCCTTCTACTTTTTGAGTCATTTTCAATTTTTTTTTTTTTTAGATTTTCATAGTTTTCCTTGTAGAGGTCTTTGACTTCTTCAGTTAGGTTTATTCTAGGTGTCTTATATACTTTTTATCATTACTATAAATGGTGTTACTTTCTTCAGTTCTACCTCAGTCTGCTTGTTGTTCATGTATAGAAGTGCTATAGATTTTTGTTAATTGATTTTATATCCTGCCACTTTATTGTATTCATTAATCACTTCCAGGAGGTTTGGTTTGTTTGTTTGTTTTTGAAAAGATTTTCGCTATAGGGCACATGCGCTCGCCAGACAGACAGAGAGAGACATAGAGACAGAAGGTGAGAAATCATCCCCCAGGGGGGATGGTCACGCCGCAATCCCTTCTCCTCCATTCTCCTCTCGGGATCCTGG
>NW_006205300.1:365093-372267 GCF_000334495.1 Tupaia belangeri chinensis
ATTTGAATGCCTTTTATTCTCTTCTGATTGCATTATCTAGGACTTCCAGTACTATACTGAAAAGGAGTGAGAAAGTAGGCAGTCTTGTCTTCCAGTTTTTAGTGAAAAAGCTTTCTGTTTTTCCCCATTCAATATGATGTTAGCTATGGGTTTTTCATAGATAGCTTTGATTGTGTTGAGAAATGTCCCTTATGTGCTTATTTTGGTGAGAGCCTTAATCATGAAGGGATGTTGTATTTTATCAAATGTTTTCTCTGTACCGATTGATATGTGTGATTTTTATCTCCTTTTTTATCATGGTATATTATATTTATAGTTTTGCATATAGTGAACCACTCTTGCATCCCTGGAAAAGATTATGCACCATGACCAGGTGTATAATCTTTTCTATGTGTTACTGGATACAATCTGCTAGTATATATTTTTTTCTATACAGTGTGTGCACTTGCCAAGAAACAGAGAGAAATCAATCCCTAGAGGGGATGGCCACACTACAATCCCTTCTCCTACATTTTCCTCTTGGGATTTTGGCACAGTTGCACAGACACATACACACACACACACACACCTAGCATGAGTTTCAAGCTGCAGGGTCCAGGACTCGAACCACGGTCAACTACATGGGAGTCTAGTGACATAACCATTATAGCATCTGCTGGTCCTATGATTTTCATCAGAGATCATGGTCTGTGGTTTTCCTTTTTTGTTATGTCCTTGTCTGTTTTGAGGATGAGGGTGATGGAGGCTTCAAAAAAAATTAATTTATGAGGGTTCCTTTCTTGGGTCTTTAGAAATAGTTTGAGTAGAATGGGGGTTAGCACTTCAAAAGTTTTGTAGAATTCAGAAGTGAAGGCATTGGGACTTAGACTTTTCATAGTATGGGTATTATTTATTACTGATTCAATCTCATGGCTTGTTATGAGTCTGTTCAGGCTTTCTGTGTCTTCCTGATTCGGTCTTGGTAGATTATATGTGTCCAGGAATTTGTTGATCTCATCCAGGTATTCTTGTTTGTTTGTGTATAGTTGCTTATATTATTTTATAATGATGCTTTGTATTTCTGCTATGTCTGTTGTAATTATTGCTGTTTCATTGTGAATCTGATTTATCTGGTTCCTTTCTCTCTTCTTAATTAGTCTAGTTAATGGTGTGTCAACTATGTTTATCTTCTCAAAGAACTAGACTTTGGTTTAATTTATTTTCTGTATACTTTATTTATTGTCTATTTAATTTATTTTGTCTTGAATATTTATTATTTCTTTTCTCCTGGCATTTTTTGGATTTTTGTTGTTGTTTTTCCAGTTCCTTGAGATGTGTTGTTAGGTCATTTATTTGCCACCTTTCCATCTTTCTCTTATGTGCACTAATTGCTATGAACTTCCCTCTTATGACTGCTTTTGCCGTGTCACATAGGTTATGGAAATTCATGTACTCATTATCATAGGTTTAAATGAATCTTTTGATTTCAACCTTAATTTCTTCAGTGGTTGTGAAGTTATTTATGAGTTTAGTTTCCATATTTTCAAGGGTTCTTTCTGAAATTAATACTAACTTTAATTTCATCATGGTCAGAGAAGATACTGTATATAGTTTCTATGCCTTTGAATCTGAAAAGGCTTATTTTGTGCCCTCTCATGTGTTCAGTCCTCAAAAAGGTTCCATGTGGTGGTCAAAAAAATGTATATTTACTGGGACCAGCAGTTAGCATAATGGCTATGTCGCTGGACTCCCATGTCGTTGACCATGGTTCAAGTCCCAGACCTGGCGGCTTAAACTCATGCCGGGCGCGTGTGCATGCGTGCCCAAGATCCCAAGAGGAGAATGGTGGAGAAGGGATTGCGGTGTGGCCATGCCCCCTGGGAGGGGGATTTCCCTCTTTCTATCTCTCTGTCTCTCTCTGTCTTTCCGGTGAGCGCACGTGCCCTATAGCGAAAAACCTCTCAAAAAAAAAATGTTTATTTACTGATTCTTGGATGGAAGGTTCTATAGATGTCTGTCAAGTCCATTAGATTTATTGGATCGTTTAGATTCTATATCTCTTTGCTCATTTTTTTGTCTAGATGATTTGTCCAAAGGAGGTAGTGGAGTGTTGAGGTCCCCAATAATCAGTGTGTTGCAATCTCTCTCTTTTTTTTTTTTTTGAGAAGTTTTTGCTATAGGGCGCGTGCGCTCACCAGACAGACAGAGAGAGACATAGAGACAGAAAGCGAGAAATCACCCCCCACGGGGGATGGTCACGCCACAATCCCTTCTCCATTCTCCTCTCAGGATCTTGGGCACACACGCACACGTGCCCGGTGTGAGTTTTAAGCCACCGGGTCCAGGACGCGAACTGCGGTCGACCACATGGGAGTTCAGTGACATAGCCATTACGCTAACTGCTGGTTCCCGCAATCTCTCTTTTTAGATCTACCAGCTTTCCTTCATGTATTTGGGTGCTCCCAAGTTGGATGTGTAGATACTTATAATCATTACATCTTCTTAGTGAATTAGACCTTTTAGAACTATATTATGTCCTTCTTTGTCTCTTCTTACAGTTTTTGTCTTAAAGCTTATTTTGTCTGAAATTGGTATTGTGACTCCAGCCATTTTTGGTTTCTGTTTGCATGGAATACCTTTTTCCAGCCCTTCACTTTTAGTCTATGTATGTCTTCATCCATGAGATGCATTTCCTGTAGGCAACAGATAGAGGTTTTCTACTTTTTTAAAAATCCATTTAGCCAATCTGTGTCTCTTGATTAGAGAATTTAATCCATAAGCAGTCAACGTTATTTTCAATATTTGTGGATTTGCCCCTACCATTATATTAGCCATTTTCTCAGCTTTTTGTTCTCTTGTTTCTGTTTGACTCTTCTTTAGTTTTCCCAGACTAGCACTCCCCTCAGACTGCTGGTCTACTGTTGGTAAATTCTTTGAGGTTTTGTTTATCTGCGAATATTTTTATCTTTTCACATTTGAAGGATGATCTTGCTGAGAATAGTATTCTTGGTTAAAACTGTTTTTTCTTTTAATGCTTTAAATGTATCTTCCCATTATTTCCTTGGTTGCTTTGTTTCTGTTGAAAGGTCCAATGTTGGCCTAATGAAATAACCTTTGTAAGTAACTTGACTTTTTTCTCTTGCCACTTTTAGACCCTTGTCTTTGTGATTTTTTGCCAATCTGGCAATGATGTGCCATAGAGAGACTCTTCTTAGGTTGATCCTATTTGGGTTTGTTTGTATTTCTTGGGTCTGGATGTTTGAATGTTTCTCTAGCTTTGGAAAGTTTTCTTCAAGTATTTCATGAAGTAGCTATCAATACCCTTATTAGATTCTTCACTTTTTGGACTAACAATTATTCTGATGTTTGTGCATTTAATGGTATCTAGTATTTCCTATATGTTTTCATCATTTTATTTTTATTTTTTTCATTCTTTTCGGTGATTTTTTTTCTAGGTCTGAGGTTTTTGTCTTCTAGATCCAAGATTTGATCTTCTGCATGGTCTAATCTTTTATTAATACTTTCAAGGGAGGTTTTGATTTCCTATATTACAGCCTTCTTCTCTAACAGTTCCATTTGATTCTTTTTTATGGTGTCTATTTCTTCTTTCAAATCATAGAAGGACTTCCTCATCTCCTGGAGTTTGTTGTCTCTTTTTTCTTGCTTCTCATTTAGTTTTGTCACTCTGAGTATTCTGAATTGTTATCTGATATTTCCATGAGTTCCATTTTGCTGTCTGTGGATGATGAGTTGCTCTTTTGCACTGAAGGAAAGATTTTCTTGGTTTCTCATATTTCTTGTGCCTCTTTGCTGGTTTCTGATCATTTGATGGATTATGCACTTCTTCCTCATTTCTGTAGTGTTGGGGAAAGAAGCACTCTACTTCTCTGGTGTATTCTTCAGAGAGGGACTTGTCTTCTGATCAGAGAATAGTGTATGTAGCCAGCTTGAGGTGCTTGGTTCCTCCCCAAAGTCTCAGGACCAGGTGTAGTTAGAGCTAAGCTGGAGGACGTAACTAAAGGAAGAGGTATAATTCACATGGGGCAGTAAAACATGAAATCACAAAGGATACCAGGTATACTAAAAGTTACTGGCTGGGAGAGGTGAGCTACAATCTCTCTGCAGCTCATTGACTGTTCCACTGAGGCTGGCTCTGCACAGTCCTTGGAATCTGGATAATTCAATGGTGTGGGACATGGAAAGAATGGGACTCTGGAAACCACAGCTCATACACCTGGGTTTAAAGGTGGGTGGGGGAAGGTGAGCCAAACTATCTCTGCAGCTTTGCCACTCCATCACCCGTAAGTATATTTTAAAATAAGATCATGTCATACGTACTGTTTCATAATGTAGTTTTACTTACTATATATCTGAGACACATTTGCATAGCAAAGTACACAAACTTAATGGCTTAATACACATTTATTGTTTTACTGTGTGTCATCTGCCACAGCTTTTGTCCCTGGTTACAGCCCAGGTATTGGCCAGGGCTACAGTCTTATTAGAGCTCTGCTGGGAAAGATTCACTTCCAAGTGCCCTCAGTTATTGTGGGAGGCTGCGCACCAGCGAGTCTGCTGAGGCTATTTTTTATGAGTCTCTTACTATTGCCATCTTAGGCTCAGAGAGTAAACAGTTACAAAGACCACAATTGGCTCCCCTTCAAAACCTCACCTTCAAAACCATACTCTGATTGGCCACTTCCCATAGCAAATCAGTGAGCTTAGAGTCCCTCAGATTTGCATATCCGGGCACCTCATGATTGGTCCACAAAGGAACCAATCGTAACCCACCTTTTACTATCCTTCATTCAACCAATCACGGCCCACCAACGTGTATATAACCACGATCCCTGGCCCATAATTGCCAGATGACCCTGAAGAGCTGTGACACCGCGCCGTCTCTGGACAACCCTGAGCTGTGACTCTGCGTCCTCTTCGGACGACCCTGAGCTGTGACGACATTGCATCAGCTCCTGATGACCCTGAATAGTGTGTTGTCTCCGTGCTGCCTACAATAAAGAGATGACCCTGAAGAGACACTGCGCCGTCTGTGCTGTGGCAGTGCGCCATTCGACCCATCTCTCACTCCTTCCCTCAGGAAACCTGTTCAACTGTCCTGTGGGTCGGGACAAGTTACTGGCAGAAACATCCCTTTGCATTATAGATCAAGGTCCCCATTTTTCTTCTGTCACTTAACAGTGGACTCCTCTATGCTGCTAGAGCCACCTTCAGGTCCTTCCCACGTAACTCTCTGGGTCTCACTTCACAGCGCGTTACTTCTTCAAAGTCAGTGAGAGAGAAAATTCTCATTTGTAGTGGTAGCATAGTATTTCACTGTATGGCTCTAACATTTTATTTAACTCTTCTCTATAGATGTTAAATTGGTCAAGTTTTTCTTTATTAAAAATGTTGGGACCAGCAGGTGGCATGGTGATTAAGGCGCTGGACACTCCCACATGGCTGACCAGGGTTTGAGTCCTGAATCTGGTGACTTGCTTTCTCACTTCCTCTCTCTCTCACTGTCAGCCACTGCCTCTCTCTGTCAAATTAAAAAAAAAATGAATGAATAAAATAATTATTTTTAAAAAATGTTAGAGGGAGTATCCTCATGCATATAGTTTTGTGACTCCTCTGGTTATGTCCTTTGGTAATGCCCAGAAGTGGAATTGCTGAGTCAGATGGTATATAAATGGTACATGCTTTAAAATCATATATAAGTTATATGTATATATATTACATATTGCCACCCGGAAAACTAAGCCTATTATGCTTTCAAGAATAAAACAGTAGTCCCCCTGTATTTGTGGTTTTGCTTTTCACAGTTTTATGTAGTCAACCATGATCCAAAAATACTAAATGGAAAATTTCAGAAATAAACAATCTGTAGGTTTTTAATTGTATGTCATTCTGATATGATGCACTCTTATGCCATTCCACTCTGGTCCGCCCCAAAATGAATTATCCCTTTGTTCAGTGTATCTATGCTATATCTGCTATCCACCTGTTTATCATTTAGTAGCAATCTGAGTTTTCAGATGGACTGACAAGCTATTGCAGTGCTTGTGTTCAAGTAAACCTTATTTTACTTAATAATGACTCCATAGCTCAGAGTTGTGATGCTGGCAATTTGGATACACCAAAGAGAAATTGTAAAGTGCTTCCTTTAGATGAAAGGCAAACGTTGTTGACTTAGTAAGGAAAGAAAAATAATCTTATGCCGAAATTGCTAACATTTACAGTAAGAACAAACCTTCTATCCATGAAATTGTGAAGAATGAAGAAACATGCTAGTTGTGCTGTTACACCTTAAACTGTACAAGTTATGGCTACAAGTTATGGTTAAGACATAACAGGCAGAGGCCAGCAGGTGGTATGGTTGTTAAGGCACTGGACTCCCACATGGCTTACTACGGTTTGAGTCCCAGACCCAGCAGCTTAAAAATCACGCTAGGCACAAGTGTACATGTGGCCAAAATCCTGAGAGGAGAATAGAAGAGAAGGTTGTGGTGTGGTCAACCCCTCAGGGGGAGATTCTCACTTTCCCTCTATCTGTCTCTCTCCAGTGAGCACTATACACTCTATGGCAAAAACCTTCAAAACAAAACAAAAACATGCAAATGGCATTACATGGAAGACATGAACAGAAACATGGTGTGATTGATAGCAGTCAGATTTGGTACTGTCTCGTTTCATGTATCCAGCAGGAGTCTTAAAAGGCATCACTCACAAATAAAAGGACTCTAATAATATGCTGGTTTATGTATATAACTTGCCAACATTGGCATTATCTATAGATTTACTAACTTTTAATCTAATGACCCAAGCTTAATGTCCTTTAATGAAGCCTCTCTCTTTGGGGCTTCAGTTGTCATGTTATAGTCACTGCTTGTTCATACTTGTTCATATAAACACTTTCCCACTAACTGGCAGGGCAGGTGCTGTACTTTGGAACTCTTGTACAGGGCCTCAGGGTGTAGAATGTATCATTCCCTCCATGCACTCCCTGCTTCTGCAGATGAATTGGGAGCCTTTCCAGCATGTCCATAGCTCTGGCCCTAAAATACAGATTACTTTTCATGAAAAACTATTCTGTAAGATCTCAGAGGCCATCAGGTGACTAGAAACATTCCATTGAATACAGTTCTCTTTCATTTATGTACTATTTTCTCAAGATTAGAGTGCTTTCTGGCAAACT
>NW_006205300.1:372406-386472 GCF_000334495.1 Tupaia belangeri chinensis
TTTTCTCAAGATTAGAGTACTTTCTGGAAAACTCTAGGGAAAGTCATGATGCAATTTTGCATAGAAAAGTAGGTCATGATTTTTCTAATGACCTAGTACTTTCTTCAGTCCTTACAAAAGCACTGATTTACACATCTTAAGAATGATCTAAGCTGGAAGGGACTTTAAAGATCACATCTTACCCTCTTTCAAATAAAAATTAAGACCACAGAAGTTGAAAGATTTGTCCTAAGTTCTAAGATTTAGCAGGGAAAGCTGTACTAGTTATTTACTGCTGCAAAACAAATGACTTGAAAGAACACAGAGCTCACAGTTCTGTAGCTTCCATGTCCAACACTGCATCACCAGGTTCTCTGCTCAGGGTCTGACAAGGCTGAATCAAGGAGTCAACAAGTTTGAGTTCTCATGTGGAGGCTCTGGGGAAGAACACATTCCCAAGCTCATTCTTGTTGGGAAGATTCAGTTCCTCTCAGTTATAGGACTTCCTTGCTAGTCATTGACCAGGGACTTAACTCATGGTCCCCTCCATCCTTGTAAAAACAGTGCATCAGGTCCTCATGCTTCAACTCTGACCTGCTGCTGCTACCATCAGCTAAAACTCTGTTTCTAAGGTCTCATGCAGTTAGATTAGGCCTGCCCTTACAATCTCTTTCTTTTTATCAACTCTGTATGTAACATTTACCACCATGTGATAATGGCAGTAAAATCCATGAGATGATAAAGGGTGTGCACATGAGATGGTGGAGAAGCAAATCTTGGGAGACGTAGAATCTTGCCAACCCATGCAAGGATTTTAGAACCTTATGGACATTATTTGATATCAACCTTACACTCACCATCTCTGCAACTGGGAAAAGCATTAGATTTTTTTTTCTTTTTTTGGAGAGGTTTTTGCTATAGGGCGCATGCGCTCGCCAGACAGAGAGAGACAGACAGAAAGTGAGAAATCACCCCCCAGGGGGGATGGTCATGCTGCAACCCCTTCTCCATTTTCCTCTCGGGATCTTGGGCACGCACGCACACGCACCCGGCGTGAGTTTTAAGCCACTGGGTCCGAGACGCGAACCGTGGTCAACTATGTGGGAGTCCAGCAACATAGCCATTACGCTAACTGCTGGTTCCCAAAGCATTAGATTTTATTGGACCTGTTTCTTCATCTATAGAATGAGAATCATGGATACCCCACAGGGCTTTCGTCAGGGTTAAAGAAATGTATGTGAGAATGCTTTTAGGATCTAAGGCACTACCTGGCAGGGTCAAATCGAAGTACTGTGCACAAACATGTGGCACCACTAGACTAGAAAACCCTTAAAGTTAGAGGCTATGTTCTCCGTGTGACAAGACCAGGGGCTACCTCCCCTGCGGTAGGAGCCTATTTTTAGTCACAATAAGATGGAAGTTGAGGACACCAAGAAACAGCATATAAAGGACTTCGAATGGCCATTATTTCCTATCCAAGATAATGCTAAGCCGTATTTAGATATGGACTGCCACTAGCCCTTGGCTGAAGGTGGGATTTGTTCAAGTGACTGAACAGTCCTGTCCCCCAACACCCAAGCATGGCTCACTGTGTAGTAGGTCGAGGCCTCACTCAGAAGGTCTGTCCTGTGGGTTAGAGCAAAGTGTCGCAGAGATGACCAGGCAAGAATTTCAGCCAGAGCACAGCCTGGCTACCTCTCCTTGTTTCTGAACATTCCTTTAGGGCAGAAATTGTGAGTTATGATAAAACATCTCATCATAACTCAAGTGAGAACACTGAGGGGAAAGAGTCTCTGTTGTGTGAAAGAACCACTGAATAAAAGCCAGCACTAGCATCTGTAGGAGCCCATTTTTCTCTTCCTCCAGCGTGGCTTAGTTTCTGAGACAAACAACAGACCTTGATATAACTTGCCAGATCATGATTACAGTACAATAGCTCTGTTTTCCCCTTAACCTGAGAAATCATTATGTGAATGCTTCCCTCAGCCCATTCTTGCTAAGTACACAAAATAGAACACAGAGCTAGGCGTATAATAGGTATTCCAAAAAGCATTTGCCGAATGAATGGATGAAAACAAGCCCCGTTCTCTTCTCTCCTACGCACCACTCTTTATACATCTGTGTTTCTCACTTTATTGGTTTTGTTTGCTGCCTTCTGGGCAGATTTGATGAGCAGGTAGTAAAGCTTAGCTACACTTAAGGGTGCCAGCTCCAGCAGCCCCTAGAAATTCTGAGCCAGCCTGTCACATTGAAGACTAGAAATAGTCATGTGGTCGAGGGAGTGAGGAGCACCCTGGCCATCTGCTGCCTCTCCTCTGGGGAGCTGAACTGAAGGAACTCAAAGTTAATGAGCTCTCTGGCTCGTGTAGTCATGCACAGTCTGAGTCGGCATCTGGTCCATTTTGGAAGATAAACACCCACTTGAGATGCCTGAGAGGCAGCAGCATGTGGGAACACAGGTGAGTCTGACAGTGTGGCCAATACTCGCTGATTCGGGACCTGGGTGAGCATTCAGGAAGTGGGGCTATTAGTGAGTAGGTTGCTGTGGAGCACTTGGCATGGCAGAACTGGTGAGAGGATTTGTGTACAGGAGGCCTTTGTGTCCAGCATGCTAAGGATCAGAGTCTGATAATGATTTTAAGTTGCTATATGATTTTAAATCCATATACTGGTTATTTACCCATCCTTTAATCTGATGCATATTTTCTCTGAAGGATAGTTTTATTGAGCTTTTCTTTCTGTAGTTAGAATTATAAAATCAATGAGAATATATTGACTATCCCCGTCTCAATAATTTCATGATTTCCCTTATTTCCACCTGCTACACAAAGCAAGATTGTAGAGGCTCTGCCGAGTACTAGGAACCACTCGTCGGGGACCAGATGGTGGCGCAGCGGTAGAACACTGCACTGTGAGCCAATTTCACGTGGAAGGTTCCTGGTTCAAGTGTGGAGACCTCCTGGAGTACACTGTGTGTGTGAGGGGTGTGTGTGTAAGTACCCATCCTTGATCCAGGGTGGCCAAAGGCTGGGCTGAACCCTGGAGTGTACTAACCCGTCAAAGATCTTGCTGCAGGTGCTTGCTCTCTCTTTTTCACTCATGGAAGGAATAAATAAATTGCAAGGAATCATTTGTCTGGAATATAAGATATGTGAGTTACAGTCGTAGTGCAGAAGTAAGATTGCTGGACTGCAGACTTGATGTCAAGAGTCCTGCTGTTCAGTTCTTGATACTGCCTAAATCATCAGCCCACTTTCACACAGTGTTGGATTAAATTTAATTTGAGATCAATTGAAATTAGCTGGCAAATAAAAGAACAGAGATCATGTTAAAACTTTCCTGATGGATTGTGTTCAAGCGTTTTGCACTCACAGCAGACCAGAATGGATTCAAAGCACAGAGCAATTATAGCACATTTATGCTGCAGAATGCCACACCGTAAGTCCCTGTTCCTGAAAAAGGTCATTCAGCTGCCAGCTGGCAGATGCCAGTAGGAGTCCCCACTGCACCCTGGGTCTGAGCTGTTCTCACATTGCTCTAGATGACTGCTCTGGGGGCCGAGGGCTAAATGACCTTAATTTTGGATACCAGTGTGACACGAAAGAATTAAGTAGTTAGAAAGCATTGTTAATCTCCTCCCACTATTATACAGAGTAAAAGACCAAATAAAATAGGGATTTAGCAGGTAAGTATTTTATCTTGACCAGATAAAATACCCATCTCTACTGCTAGCTACTTAGTAGGTGTGAGTTGATCTTTTCTTTATTTTTGGTGGGAAGACTTTTCCCTAAAATCTTTTGAGTCTGGAAGAAACCTGAGAGGTTATCTGTTTCTCTGCTATGTAAATTACTATTATTTAGTTTGCTATACAATGTGTTTGCTGGCCCAAGACACACACACACACACACACACAGAGAGAGAGAGAGAGAGAGAGAGAGGGAGAAATTAAAAAATCAACCCTCAGTGGGATGACCATGACACAATCCTTCTCCATTTTCCTCTTGGGAGTTCAGGCATGCACACACACGCCTTACATGTTTTTCAAGCCCCCAGGTCTGGGACTTAAACCACACAGTCCACCACATGGGATCTAGCTGCCTTAGCTGCCATGTCACCTGCTGGCCCCATTGTTGTTATTTTTAATTGCCAGAGAGCAGGAGAAAGCCCCCTCCCCCACAACGGGAGCGTGTTTACCTCATAAAGCCTTCTCCATTTCTCCCTCTTGTCTGGATTTGGGGCACACATGCACACATACACATGTTTTTCAAACCACTGGGCCTGTGATTCGAACCATGAGTGGCTATGTGGGATCCCTTTCCTCTAACTGCTAGGCTTGGGAGCCAGCCCCCTACCGTTAATTTACTCACTGGGCAGGTAATCACTGGGTACCTACTATGACTCAGGCACTGGCCTCTACGTTTGAACTGCAAATAAGATCAGTGTGATCTTCGCCCTTATATGAAGTTTGGCTAAGACATGTTCTAAGGACAAACCTAGTCTAGGGAGGTGACATTCTCTAAGGAAATTATATTTTAGGTAGTAACTAAAGAGAGGTGAGTTAACGAGGAGAGGGAGGGTGAAGAGGGAGAAGAGAGGGAGAAACTCCAGGCCAGAGGAAGAACCACATTTATGTAAGCTAATTCTCATTAAATTGAAAAAAATCAAGACAATTTCTAAAAGAAAACGGATATTCTAAGTGGAGAAGGCAAAAGTGAGATCTCAGACTTGGATCGATCTCATTTCTTTTACTGAGAACTGTACCATCTTGTGGTAGCTGTGTGTCACTGCATATGTTTTGTCAACAGGTTTTCTTAGAATTGTGCTTTTTCAGCAGAAGATCCCAGTTTCAGAAAACTATTCTGTTGGCTCCCACCTTAATAGAGAAGGGTATCATTGATTATTTTCTTCTATGGACCTGTAATTTGAAAGGTATCTGTCAAAAATACACTTGTGTTTCTCTTTTTTCTAACTAGATTATCAGCACATTCTCTAAGAAAAGTTACATCATTGGTTGCAATGTTAAGTTGATAAAATTTCATTATAAACTAAAGAAGGGCTGGTCCTGTGGCCTAGCCACACATGCCCTCTGGCAATAAAAAAAATACAGAGAAATTTTTTGTTTTACTTAGCTGTACCAAACTCCAGCTCTAGTTTAGTAAAGTCATCTTCCTGTGTGAATTCCTTCATCTGAAAGTGGAAATGAAATATTTAACAGCACCTACGTCATTAAGTAACTTTAAGGACAAATGAGCCTGCTTAGTGAATTCTTATGTTCCTTTTCTAGCCTTTTAATGAGAAAAGGCTTGCTTTTTAAACTTACTGATCCCCATTTCATAGAAGGTCCTTTGGGAATCCAGGACTCTCAGTCTTGGAGTCTAACCCCAATCTAGTTCAACCTTCTTACTTTACAGATAAGGAAACTAAGACCCCAAAGGAAAGGAGTGACTTCATTTCTGCCCTTGCTCTTAAATCATTTATCAATTTATTCATAGTCCTTATAAAGAAGCAGTTAGGGTGGGACCAGCAGTTGGCACAATGGCTATGTCGCTGGACTCCCACGTAGTCAACCGTGGTTCGAGTCCCAGACCCGGTGGCTTAAACTCACGCTAGGCACTTGTGTGTGTGTGCCCAAGATCCTGAGAGGAGAATGGAGAATGGACTGCAACGTGGTCATTCCCCTGGCGGGGGGAGGGGGGGAGGTGATTTCTTCTTTCTATCTCTCTGTCTTTCTCTGTCTTACTGGCGAGCGCACGTGCCCTATAGCAAAAAAACTCTCAAAAAAAAAAAAAAAAAAAAAAGAAGAAGCAGTTAGTGAAAATAAAGTCTGATATTTCCCAAGTAAAAAAGAAGCCCAATGTGGTAGAAGAGTGTGCAAGAGAGAGATGGCTGTGCAGTGAGCTGAAAAGGCAGCTGGCACACAGCTCCCACGGCCTTCTTGACCATTTTAACCTTCTTGGGCCTTGTTCTAGGACCAGGGGAAAACAATAAAGAATGTCAATTACCAATTAAAATTTGGAAACATTGACAACTGCATTTTTAAAAAAAATTTATTTCTTCTGTGAGATATAGCACTTCCAACAGGGTCTTTTTTTTTTTCTAAGAATTATTTAATTATTTTAAAATTTGGTATATGGTACATGCACTCACCAGAGAGAGACAGACAGAGAGAGAGGGAAAGTGAGAAAGCAAGCCACCAGGCCCGGGACTCAAAACTGCGGTCAGCCATGTGAGAGTCTAGTGCCTAATTATCCTACCACCTACTTACCCCTCCCAACAGGGTCTTGATGCCATGATCCACCCCCAGCCTTAGCCAGCCCCCAATCCACCCCTTGATCATGGGCACCATGAGGGCTTCAGATGTGAGCCTGGAACCTTCCCAGGTAGGTCACCTTCACAAAGCATCTTGTTTTACCACTGTGTGACTGTTTCTGGCCCCTGATGTTAAAATTTTTCATCCTTACATTTGAGATACTGGAATCACACTTTTTTTTTTTTTTTGGTAGTTTTTGTTATAGGGCATGTGTGCTCACCAGAGAAAGAAAGAGAAAAGTGAGAAATCACCACCCCTCAAAGGAGATGGCCACACCACAATCCCATCTCCTCCACACTCCTCTCAGGATTTCAGGTATGCATGCACACACATCTGGCATGACTTTCAAGCCACTGGGTCCAGGACTCAAACTGTGGAGTCAGCCATGAGGGATCCAGTTGCCTTAATCTCGACACCACCTGCTGGACTCTTAAATCACACATTTAAAATTGTGAGTGTAGAACATGGTGACATGGTGGTTGAGGCAACTAGACTCCCACATAGCTGACCATGATTTGCATCCTGGACCTGGTAGCTTGCTTTTTCACTTTCCTTCTCTCTCTCTCTGGTCAACCTGAAAAATAAATAAATAAATAAATAAATAAATAAATAAATAAAATAATGACAATGAATAAAATTAAATAAAATAATTCTCAGAAAGAAAAAGTTGTGAGTGTATTATTGTGTAAGCAGACAAGAAAATTGACTAGAGCACCAGAAACAAAAACAGTCAGACTAAGAAGACAAAAGAGATTTAAGTTGGAGATGGAGGGAAGTTCTTTTTTTTAAAGATTTTTGCTATAGGGTGCATGTGCTTGCCAGAGAGACAGAAGAGAGAGAGAAGGAAAGTGAGAAGTCACCCCTCTAGAGAGGATGGCCATGCTTCAGTCCCTTCTCCTCCATTCTCCTCTCAGGATTTTGGCACACACATACATGTACCCAGTGTGAGTTTCAAACCACCGGGTCCAGGACTCCAACTATGATTGGTCATGTGAGGGTCCAGTGCTTTAACCAACATGCTACCTACTGGTCCCGGAAAGTTCTTGACTAAGCGTGACACTGGACATGTTACTGACGAGTCTCTATCCTGGAAAAACTTAATCTGGACAGCGGTATTCTTAGGATAGAGTGTTAGTGAATCTGAATGTTTTAAAACTGTCCCATGTAAGATGAAGAGTTAAACTGTCTAAACAGTTTTTCAAATGTTTTAGATATTAGGATTTCTTGTCCTATTTTATTTTTTAAAAATTCCTGCAGTTTGGGAAAAAAAAAAAAAAAACATTGGATTTAGAGTATATCTCATTCTAGCTGTAAGTCAGTGATCCCAATAATACTGTCTTAGATTTATCTTATATTTATCCAGTCCATATCTCTCTCCTGTGTTCCAGAACCCTACATTTAACTATTAGACACTTCTACTTCTTATCCCACAGGTACCTCAAACTTAACATTCTAAAACTCAGTTCACTCTTTTGCCTTCAGACTGCTGCTTCTAGCTGAGTGAACGTAATAACCACCATTTTTTGTTAGCTGAAGTCAGGAACTGGGGCATTTGTCTTTGATGTCTGTTTCACCTCTGCCCACTGGCCATCTGTCTTGGCACTTGGGTCAGTACACTCTTCTCATTTCTGTTACAGTTATCCCCACTCCCTCGCATCCTCGGCAGCACAGCTGCACCTGCCTCCTGAAGATCTCTGCTTAGTCTTGATCACCTCTAGCCCATCTTCTATGCTGGCCTCAAGTGAGCTTTCTAAATGCAAGTCTAATCATGTTACTGCCTCTTCAAATGCCTTTATTTCCCACATCTACCAAAAGCCCAACTCCTTAGGGTGGTTGCGGGGTGCTTTGTGAGCTCATCTAGTACCTCTCCTCCACCCCCATCTTGCTCAGTTCGTGAGCCTAGTGCAGACTGCATGCTTTGTCAAGGATGCTGAGCCCTCTCCACCTTCGCTGCGCTGCTGGCTTGACAGAATGTGCCCTCTTTCCTCAGCCTCATGATTTAGCTCAGTCATTCTCCAGAAAGCTTTCTCCCATCCTCTACACGCTGAGTGTAGCCTGAGTCAAGTGCCCATTCCATGAAAAGGATGGTATAATTGTATTTTGTAGTCCACAAATTGTTTTTTCATAATCATCTAATTCTTTTCAAAAGGTGAGAAGATAGATTCAAATTCACTTTATAGATGAAGCTTAGGGAATTAACATCTAAGGTCATACACTGGTTAGTGATGGAACTGACTTATAGTCAGAGAGTATACCTTGGTCTTCTGGCTTCTAGTGTGTGCTTTTTCCCTCTACCTCACTGAAGCCGAGGAGAGAGCAGAGAGTGTGTATTCCAGATCATGACACCCCCTGCCACGGAAACAGACCATCCCACCCGTTTACCTTCTCTGTTCACTCGGATCTGGCCCAGCCGCAAACCTGAGTATGTAGCCCGGCATTTTGGGCTGGAGAACGCATTTTAAACTGGGCATTAGTGTCATTTCTCCTGATATTTCTGGAAGTGCTTTTAGAAATGAAAGCAAATTAACCAATGACTTTGTTGATTAATTAATGCTGACTGATTAATGTTGGAGGGCACTTTGAAATAGTCAGATGAAAGAGGTCAGATAAGGACAGTGGGAACAGAACATTTTCCTGATATTCCAGGCCCTGTGCTTGGGGTCCTTGTGGAAAATTTATATTCAGAATAGAAAACGGGAGAGAATGTTTCTTTGAAAACACTAGTGTTCTGTTTGAGGTAGCAGCCTGAAAGCCTGTGTTGGATGTCAAGACTGGGAAGAACTCAGATTTCCCCCCAAGATTTTCCCCTTTGGACTGAATTGTGTTCCTCCCAAATTTATTAGGTCTTTGAGGAAGTCAAAGACATGTTTTCCTAAGCAAAAATGTGTCATTACTTTCCCAACGACTCAATTTACACTGAAGTCCAAGCCTCCAACATGACTGCATTGGAGATAGCTGTTAGGAGGCAAATAAGGTAAATAAGGTCATAAGGGTAGAGTCATCATCTGGTAAGATTAATAGCTTTGGGCCAGCAGGTGGCATAGTGGTTAAGGTGCTGGACTTCCACATGGCCAACCATGGTTTGAGTCCTGGACCTAGGGACTTGATTTCTCACTTACCCTTTCTCTCTCTCTGGTCAAAGTAAAAAATAATAATAACAAGATTAAATAAATAATTCTTTTTTTAAAAAGTTGTGACTTTATAAGATATTCTCTTTATATTCTCTCATAGGCAATAAAGAAACATCAACTTCCTTTTTTAAGGTTTTTTAAAGGCATTTTTCTTCTTCTTTTTAATCTGTAGGGTTTGGGGCATGCATGCACACACACCTGGCATGTTTCTCAAGCTGCCAAGTCTGGGACTCGAATTGTGCAGTTAGCCATGCAGGATCCAGTGCCTTAAAATAAAAAGAATTTTACTTAACTTTATCTATTTATTTAAATTTGCCCAGAGAGGGACATAGTGAGAAAGAGAGAGAGAAAGTGAGAAAGCAAGCCACCAGATTTGGGACTCAAACTGCAGTCGGCCATGTGGGAGTCCAGCACCTTTAACCACCATACCACCTGCTGCCGCCCTCCCCTCCTTTTTAAAGGTTTTTCTTATAGGACATGTGCGCTCACCAGAGGGAGAAAGAGACAGTGAGAGGGAAAGTGATAAATCACCCTCCAGGGAGATGGCCATGCCTCAATCCCTTCCCCTCAATTATCCTCCTGGGATTTGGGGCATCCACACACAAGTGGCCAGCGTGATTTTCAAGCCTCCTGGTCCAGGCCTGAACTGCAGTTGGCAAACCAACTTAGCATTTGGTTTTAATTAGGTATAGAAATATGTCCCATTCCTCCCTTAGTGGAGGAGAGATGGGCTTACTCCATCTTGTGCAGAACCAGAAACTGACTTTTGAAGATCTCAGAAGATACATTCCTGTCATCTTAAGTAGGTCTTAATGGAGTAGACAGTTGTAGTATCAATTCTGAGGTGATTAGAAGCTGTTTCTTCGTATGTCTGATCATGTGAAGTAGGGATTATTATACTTGATTAACAGAAGATAAAACTAAATTGAAGGATAAGGGAGAAGGATGAAATCTGAGGATCCTTTGTGTACATAAAAAAGCTAAAAGATAAATTACATTGCAATTTTTTCACACTTAGAAAGCCACCCTGCCTTGTGCTTCACAAAGCTAAGTAAGCCCTAGCCTCCTTACCAGTTAGTTTCCTGCATCTCTCTGACCTTCACTGCTAGAGAAAGAGGTGCCAAACTTTCTTGCAAAAGGCCATCCTCTACCTGCTCCAAATCTCATTCCCCCTTGAAGATAGCACTTTCTTTTTCTTTCTTTTCTTTTTTTTTTTTTTTTGAGAGGTTTTTGCAATAGGGTGCGTGCGCTCACCAGACAGAGAGAAACAGAGAGACAGAAAACGAGAAATCACCCCCAGGGGGGATGGCCACGCCTCAATCCCTTCTCCTCCATTCTCCTCTCGGGATCTTGGGCACGCACGCACACGTGCCCAGCGTGAGTTTTAAGCCACCAGGTTCGGGATGCAAACCGTGGTCGACTACATGGGAGTCCAGCGACATAGCCATTACGCTAACTGCTGGTCCCGAAGATAGCACTTTCTAACTTCCTACCTCATTCCTACATATTCAGTCTCTTCCTGTTGGATCTTTGCCTTACACTATAAGAGTGATGAGGACTACCATCCTAAAGATGTTGTTCTCTGACCTTTTCTTCCTGTATAGCCTGTCAACCTGAAGTAGAGAAGTCCGAAGCTGTCAAAGAAGCAAACAATGTAGTCATGCCTGATCTCAAGGAGTGCTGCTGGGAACAAGGCTTCAGGAACCTGTAACCAATGCTCCAAAATGGCAAAGTTTGCAGTTTTCTTGTATTGGTAAAAGGAACAGAAGGAACACAGTGGGAAGAGAAACATTAACAAAAAGTAAAAACTACGAAATTGTTTTTAGGAATTTACATGATTCATATTACTTAATGATTTTTGGTATTATCATCTAGATATTGCTTCAAGGTTGAATTTTCCTACCTAACCTTTTGGGCTATAGCCTAGAGTACTGGAATCAGCTCTTTGACTCCTTCATGGTCAGCATGTGTGGCTGAAGTCTCATGTCTATGTTGCTCTTGTGTCCTGTTTAGTTAAAAATGCCTTATATGTTGGACTGGGCAGAGGTGATGTCTGCAGAACCATGGGCTGCTTGAATAGTGTGGATTCTTCCTGAACTCTTGGATGGCAGCTCCTGCCTTTCTGGCTGTGATGGCCTTTACTGCCCCCTATGTCCATTGCCCACCCATCTGCAAAACCAAGCTTCATTTGAAGAAATCACCAACATTGGTCTCAGCATTTGCCTAACGCAGTCCGAGAGAGGAATGGTGGAAGTGATGCTTCAGGACTAAGATCAAGCAAAAAGCTGTAGGCCACTGGGGCAGTAGCCAAGGCCCCCAGAAAGAGAAAGCTGCGAACACTTACTGATCTTTTCCATGAGCCAGGCACTGTGCTTAGTACCAAGACACAGGAACAGCATCAAACATGGGCTGGTGCTGCTTGTTAATGTAAAAATAAAATAACAGTGGGGCATTTAAAAAATAAAAATAAATACAAGCAAATGTCTTACTTGTCTTTCATTTGTTTGTTTGCTATAGGGTGTGTATGTTTTCCAGGGAGAGAGAGAGAAAAAGATCCCAGGAGGGAAGGCCATGCCACAGTCTCTTCTCCGTTCTTATGAACACACGCCTGGTGTGTTTCTCAAGCCAATTAGCCTGGGACTCAGACTGCACTGTGGGCCATATGGGATCCAGGCCTCAACCACTATACCGTGGCTGCCCCCGCCTTACTCGTCTGACTTCCCTTCTCAAGCCTCAGTGCCCCCTCCTCCCAGTCCTGCTGACCGCTCAGCAAGCACAATCACCTGTGCGTCTCCAAGCCTTCTCATCTCTTACTCACATCTCAGCACACTGCTAGCTTCCAGCCTCATAGCTGAGCCAGATGCTCTCTGAGGGCCAGTGACCTGCATTCTGTTCTCATGCTGTGAGGCTTCCCTTCCTCCATCTAGGGACCTCCTATGTCAGGCTCATGTGGAAGTGCATTATAAATGGAGTCAGGGTGGTTTCATCTGATTCCCTCACTTTCTCTCTGATCATGCTTGAAGGCCACGGGGTAAATGATTTATGTTATTAGTGGTACCGCTTGCACACTTGTTATTTAATTATGATTTGCTGTTTTACACCCTTGAATGCAAGCACGTGTGCAACAGTCTATTTTTGGCAATGAGCTGCTATTGTCTTCAGACCCTTTAAGAGAAGGGGAGCACCTGGCTAGTCAGACAGCTAGTCCTGTTCTGCTTGCTCTTGGTTCATCCTTCTCAGTCCTGATGGTCTTGGCTTGGCTCGACTTTGGCTTGACTCAGCTCAGTGACCTGTGCTGTGAGCTCCCAGAGGGAGGAAGCCATCTCTGCGAGCATTCTTCACATGCCTTGTAAGCTCCAGACGCTGAAAGCACCCTGTGAGTGCTACCAGAGCTATGAGAGCTCACCTTGAACTGAGCAATAGGCAACATGACATCAGCACCTCACGTCTGCTTCCAATTCTCCACCACTGTTTGACCCACCCTTCGGAGGGGGAAGGAACCTCACAAAATAGGGAGGTTTTTTTGTTTGTTTGTTTGTTTAAAAAAAAAAAACACCAATATTGTGGCCTCCTCTGGGAGCTCTGATTGAGAATGCTGTGGTGGCAGTCCCTTAGGTTCTTCTGTGATCTTTCAGTGTGATTCTGACCCTTAGTAAGCTTGGGCTTTGTTTCTTTTCTTTTCCTTCCTTTCTTTCTTTCTCTCTCTCTTTCTTTCTTTTTTTAGAGAGAGATTTTTGCTATAGGGCATGTGTATTTGCAAAAAAAAGCCTAGAGAGACAGAAAGTGAGAAATCACCTCCTGGTGGCATGGCCACCCCATAATCCCATCTCCATTCTTCTCTCAGGAGTTGGGACAGCCACTCACACATGCCCAGCATGAGTTCCATATCTCTGGGTCCAGGACTCGAACTGCAGTCAACCAGGTGGGAGTCCAACACCTTAACCACTATGCTACCTGTTGGTTAATAAGCTTTGTTTCTGTAGCTTACCCTTTCTCAGGGCTCCTTTCTTGGTCTTGTGGGCATAACATCTCCTCCTTCATCTGTGCCCGTGGTATGCTGAGTGGGAAGAATGACCACTGTGGTTTCCATAACCCACCACTCACTAGGACCAAATCAACTGACAGTAGCAATGATAAACAGTACATACAAAGTCAACAATGTTGGCCAAGTGCTAGGCACTGCTCTGAGTGTGTATGTTTATCTGAGTTGATCTGGCACGTGCCCCCAGATTCATCCTGAGTGCCTGTGCTGTGAAATTTACCTGGATTTCTCCTTTACTGTGAGCAGATGCTAAGCAGTGTCAGCAGAGGGTGCTAAAGAGCCCCACAAGAGGCAGGGGTGCGTCCTCTGGGCACCCCTGTACTGCATTTTGCTTTCTCTTCCTTTTGCTGCATCCTCTGGAGATTCCCCAGCTGCACAACTGGAGTGTTTGTGTGGAATATAAGAAGTCTTTGCCTAATTCAAGGTCAAAAATACTTTTTCATTTTCTTTCTTCTAGAATAAAGACCTGCAAATTACAGTCCACAGTTCGGGAAACAAAGTTTTATTAGAACTCTGCCTATTTTTGTAAATAAAGGGTTTTTGTAAAGAATTATTTATTTAGTTTTATTTATTCATTCATATATTTTTTTAATTTGACCAGAAA
>NW_006205300.1:386491-401701 GCF_000334495.1 Tupaia belangeri chinensis
CACACACACACACACAGAGAGAGAGAGAGAGAGAGAGAGAGAGAGAGAGCAAGTCAGAAAGCAAGCCGCCTGGTCTGGGGCTTGAACTATGATCAGTCATGTGAGAGTGTCCAGCACCCTAACCACCACGCCATCTGCTGGTTCCAAAGGGTTTTTGTTCAAGAGTTTATTCGTTTAATTTTTCCATGAGCTAGAGAGACAAGGCAGGAGAGAGAGACAGCACCCTCAACAGTTTAAGCCAGGCCAGCCCAGATTCCAGGTAAATGAACATCTGGTATACTCAAGGAGTCTCTGGCCATGAACCTGGAGCTTCCCCACAGGGGTCAGCCTTGCGGAGTGCCCCATTGTAATGCTGTGCCACTCTGTGGCCCCTGTGAGGTATTACTGGGACATAGCCATACACATTTATTCATGGATGTCTGTGGCCACTTCAGTGCCACAGTGGCAGGACTGAGTGCAGCAGAGCAGAAAATATTTGTTGTCTGTTCCTTTACAGAAACGTATTTGTAACTGTCCTAGAAGTTTATACATCGAGAACTACCATCTGTTTAGAGGTTCTTTGTGTATGCTATGAGGTAACATTTGGATATAAACCACTCTAGGAATGTATATATTATGTGTGTATATATATGTTCATCCTAGATCCTCTAGTCTCTTCCATTACCCTAAGTGTCCATCTCTGTGTCAGTAACACACAGTCTTTATTATTGTAACTTTATGCTGACTTTTTTTTTAACTGCCAGAGGGTGTGTGTGCTCAGCACAGAGGGAGAGGCCAAGAAAGAGAAAGCGCTTCCCCCAGTGGAGTGTGGTCATGCCATAGTCCTTTACTCTCCATTTCTCTTCCTGCCAGGATTGTGGGTGTGTGCTCACATTGCTAGCCCTATACTGACTTTTTCATTTAATTTAATTAAAAGATGTTTGCTATAGGATGCATGTGCTCACCAGAAAGACACAGAGAGAGTGAGGGAAAGTGAGAAAGTACCCCCCAGGGAAGATAGCCATGCCACAATCCCTTCTCCATTTTCCTCTTAGAATTTTGGACACACATCTGGCATGATTTTCAAGCCACTGGGTCTGGGATTCGAACCACGCTGTTGGCCACATAGGATCCAGTGCCTTAAGCACTATGCCACTAGCTGGCCCACTATACTGACTTCTTAAATCAGATAATAATCTTTTTTTAAGAATTTATTTTTAGGATCATCAATTTCTGCATAAAGGCTGCTGGAATTTTTTAAAGAGTGTATTAAGTCTGTAGATCAATTAGGGGAAAATTGACAACTTGGCAGTACTGGGTTTTGTCTTAGTTCATTAATACTGCAGTAACAAAATACAGGAGATTGGGTCTTTTTTTGGGAGATTTTTGTTATAGGGTGTATGTGCTCACTGGAGAGACAGAGAGAGACAAAGAGATAGAAAGCGAGAAATCACCCCTTGGGAGGATGGCCAAGCCACAATCTCTTCTCCATTACCCTCTTGGGATTTGGAACATGCACGCATGTGCACTCAGCATGAGTTTCAAGCCGCCAGTCTGGGACTCAAACTGCAGTCAGCCATGTGGGAGTCCAATACCTTAACCACTATGCCACCTGCTGACCCTGAGATTGAGTGATTTATAAAGAAAAGAATTTATTTCTTGGGCCAGCTGGTGACGTGGTGGTTTAGGGGGCTGGGTCCCGTATGGCCAACAGCATGGTTTGAGCGCCAGACCTGGCAGTGTGAGAAACACGACAGGCATGTGTGTGTATGCCCAAAATCCCAAAAGGAGGGAGACATGGAGGAGGACATGTTGTGACCATTCTCTGTGGTTGTTGCTTTCTCACTTTCTCATTCTCTTTCTCATTCTTGCTCTGTGCGTGTGTGTTTCTCTGGCAAGTGCACGTGCCCTCTGGCAAAATTTAAAAAAGAAAAGAAATTTATTTCTCAGAGTTTTGGGGGCTAAGAGACCAAGATCAAAGCCCTGGCTGGTTTGGTATTTGGTGAGAGCCATTCTCTCTGCTTCCAAGATGGTGCCTTGAACACTGTGTCCTCCAGAGAAGAAGGGACAGATGGGAAAAGAGGTCAAACACTGACCTCACATGGCAGAGGAGAAAAAAATGAAAACAAAACTTACTCCCTCAGACCTTTATAAGGGTCCTAATCCTACCATGAGGGCTCTTCTCTCATTATTTAATCACCTTTAAAGGCCCCACTTCTTAACGCTATCACATTGGAATTAAAGTTTCAACATAGGAACTTGAGGGGGACATATTCAGACCACAGTGAGTCTTTTCATTCATGACCCCAACATATAACTCCATTGTTTAAAATCTATTTACTGATTTAAAAACCTTTGCTATTGGATGCATATGCTCACCAGAGAGAGAGAAAGAGAAAGCACACTCCAGGGGCTTGGCCATGTCACAGTCCCTTCTCTGTTTCTCCCCCCATCAGGATTTTGGACATGCACACTCATGCATCAGTATGTTTTTCATGATGCCAGGTCTAGGACTTGAACCACACAGTCAGCCATGTGGGATCCAGCTCCTTTAACCACCATGCCACTGGCTGGCCTTTTACATCTCCATTTATTTAGGTTGTTTTTTATTACTCTCAGCAAAGTTTTTGCAGTGATCAGTATAAGACCTACACAGTTTATTACATTCATTCCAAAGTGTTTCATGTATTATAAAAGACCTTGTTTTATTAGCTTCATCTTTCAATAGTTTGTTACTAATATACAGAGATAACAATTGTTTTCTGTGTATTTACCTTTATTCTTGCAGATCTCTTTTCTTTTCGGAAGAGATTTTTTGCTATAGAGTGCATGCAGTTGCCAGAGAGACAGAGAGTGAGAGATCACCTCCCCCAGGGGGTATGGCCATGCGCAGTCCCTTCTCCTCTATTCTTCTCTTGGGATTTCAGGCATGCACACACACGTGCTGGGCATGAGTTTCGTGCCACCCGGTCGAAGACTTGAACCGCAGTTGAGTCAAGAACTTGAACTGCAATAGACTTTGTGAGAATACAACACCTTAACCACTATGCCACCTGCTGGTCCCCAGACCTAACCCTAACCCTAACCCCAGACCTCATTTTTTAATTCTGTAAGTTTCTTTGTAGATTTTTTATTTTCTACAAAGACAATCTTATCATCTGTGAATAAGTTTTACCTCTTTCTCTACAATTTGTATACCTCTTATTTGTATTGTTAACATAATTGTACTGTCTAGGACAATTTTAAATATAAGAGTTGAAAGTAGATATTATCTTGCTTCTGATCTTAGCAGGAAATTAGTCAATCTATCATCATTAAATGAGATGTTAGCTTTAGACTGTTAAAGATATTCTTTATTGGATTGAAGAAATTCCCTTCTATTCATAGTTTGCTGGGAGTTTTTAAAATTACAAATGAATCGTGAATTTTGCCAAATGTTTCTTCCTTATCTATTGAAAAGATCATATTTCTTTTCTCCTTTTACTTGCTAATATGATGAATTACATTGATTTGCAAATACTAAACCAATCTTGCATTCTTGGGAGTAACTCCACATAGTCATAATATATTAGGTTGTCAGGAAAGTCACGACATATTTTTCTTCTTCTATGCAAAAATGCATCATGACTTTCCTGACAACCCAATATTTTTATTTTTCAGTATAGATAGATCTGTTGCTAAATTGTTTTTAAGAATTATTTATTTTATTTTATTTATTTATTCACATATTTTAATTTTATCAGAGAGCGACATGGGGGGTGGCGAGAAAGCAAGCCACCAGGTCTGGGACTCGAACCGTTGTTGACCATATGGGAGTGTCCAGCACCTTAACCACCATGCCACCTGCTGGTTCCCCTGTTGTTAAAATTTTCTTAGGGATTTTTGGGTCTAAGAAACATGTGTCTATAGCACATTTCTTGTAAATGTCTCTTTCATTTTAGTAATGGGATAAATGCTGGCCTCATAAAGTAAGTTGGAAAGTATTTGCACTTTTAAAAAAATCTTTTATGAATTTATTTATAGTGAAGATAAGAACAGGTAATTCCTAAAATTTCCATTCTTTCCATTCCTCCACCCCCCCACACATTTTATTGATTCACAAAATATCTTAAATAATCTAATGACTTTCAATAGCCATGTCAGCTGGTTTATACATATCTGTGAATACATGTTTGACTTTACGTGTGAAACTCTGAGTAGAATGAATATACTATAAAGTAGCACTTAGCTGATGCAATATAGCTTACTGTGGTCATTCAATAGGTATTTTTTAATTTCAAGAAAAGCAGTTTTAACTTTAATAAATCAAAATCAAAGAAATACTAAGAAAGCTTTGCTTAAAACTTAAAGCTAGGAAACAGGTTAGGATTCTGTTCAAATAATAGGTACATGAATCTATTGGCAGCTCAAGACAAGACAAAAATCCTTAAATCTGGAAAACAAAACTTAGAAGAAAATCAGTAATGTTTTAGTCAAAAGTCATAAGATTCTATTTCATCAGTTAAGTCTCATGTACTTAATCTATCTTCTGTTGTGGTCCAATCTTCCCAATTAAATTCTAGCATATAATATTCAACTCCAGACTTGTCCCTACCATTAAATTGGCCATTTTCTTAGTTTTTGAACTCTTATTTCTGTGTGTCTATATTTATTTTTCCTCGTATAGCACTCCCTTGAGAACTTCTTGGAGATCTGGTCTGGTGCTGGTAAATTCTTTCAGGTTTTGTGTATCTGAGAATGTTCTTGCCCTTTCTTCCCACATGAAGAATAATCTTGCCAGGTACAGTATTCTTGGTTAAAATTGCTTTTCCCTTAATACTTTGAATATATTTTCCCATTCTTTCCTCACTTGCATTGTTTCTGATGAGAGGTCTGCTGTGAGCCTGATGCAAGATCCTTTGTAGGTAACTTGCTGTTTCTCTCTTGCCAGTAGTATCTTAGTATCTTGTCTCTGTCTGTGGTTTTGCTCAATCTGGCTATAGAGTGTCTTGGAGAAGATCTTGGGTTGATTCTACTTGGGGTCTTTTGCATTTCTTGGACTGGATCTTTGAATGCCTCTCTAGGTTTGGAAAGTTTTCTTTCAAGATTTCATGGAATAGATTATCAATGTCCTTATGAGTCTCTCCCACCTTCTGGGATACCAATTATTCGGATGTTTGGACGTTTGATGGTATCTAGTATTTCTCATATATTATTCTCATTTTGGGGGGAAAACTTTCTATCTTCATGGTGGATTTTTCTAGGCCAGCAATTCTATCTTCTACATCTGAGATTCAATTTTCTGTATTTTCTAGTCTGCTTTTAATACTTTCAAGGGTGGTTTTGACTTCCTGTATTATAGCCTTCGTCTCTAATAGTTCCATCTGATTCTTTTTTTATCATGTATATTTCCTCTTTCTGATCTTATAAAAACTTCCTCACCTCCTAGAACTCATTGGCTCCTTTCTCTTGCCTCTTCTGCAGTTCAGTGTCTCTCTTCTCTTCCATCTCTGTTAGCTTTGCCACTATGAATATTCTAAATTCTTTATCAGACATTTTTGTGAGTTCCATTGTACTGTCTGAGGATAAAGAAGGAGCTATTGTTTTCCCTTAGAGGAGAGGTATTTTCTTATTTCTCATATTTCTTGTGACCATGTGGTGATTTCTGGTCATCTGATGAATGGTGCGTTTCTTCCTAATTCTTGAAATTCAATCTGAGCACTCAGAGCTGTGCAGGAGGAGGTGATTTGCAATCTCTCTTCTGTTCCGTATTTCACTCTTTGTGCATCAGATTCAATGGGAATACAGGAATATTCTGACCCTAATTGTAGTCACATGTTTGGATCCTGTTCACTTTGACCTGTCTAGACACTCAGCACGTGGAGGCAGAGCAGCCAAGGAATGAAGTTAAAGGAAAAGAAAAAGAATTAGAGAAGAGGAAAGAAGAAGAAAAAAAGAAGAAGAAGAAGAAAGAAAAGAAAAAAACGTATTTTAATTTTAAAAAGGATAAAATGAAAAACGTGCAGTGCACACACTATTTCACAGCTCAAGTTCAGTAGCCATCTCAGGATGGGCCTGGGTTTGTGCCTTTCCTAAATGGGAGGGAGAAAGGCACAAATTAGCATGGTAAAGGAGGGGTTTGAGAGCCTAGAGAATACTTTCCCTTAAAAATAAATTAAAGGGGGACCAGCAGTTGGCGTAATGGCTACGTTGCTGAACTCCCATGTAGTCGACAACAGTTCCAGTCCCAAACCGGTGGATTAAACTCACACCCAAGATCCCCGAGAGGAGAATGGAGGAGGAGGGATTGCGGCTTGGCCATCTCCCCCGGGGTGGGGGGGTTGATTTCCTCGCTTTCTCTCTTGTCTCTCTCTTTCTGGTGAGCGAACGAGCCCTATAGCAATAAAGAAAGAGAGAGAGAATAAAGAAAGAGAGAGAGAGAAAGAGAAAGAAGAAAAAAGAAAGACGGAGAGGATACAAAGGTAGCCCTACCCACTAGAAATGAATCTGGAGAGAGAAGTCTCAGCAGAAGATGTTCATTTTTAGTCCGTGAAAGCAATATTTTCACAGCTCAAGTTTAGTAGCCGTCTCCTCCTTTGGTGCTCATGTTTCACCGTAAGGGTTTATAAAGTGGACTATTTTACTGTCTGAGCTGCTCTGCGCCCGCGCTGACGGCTAGTCTGCGGGCTGGCCCCCGCGCTGCTCTCTGGACACCCTGGCAGACCACCGGCTCCCGCACCAGGTCCAGCCTGCAGCCGCCACCTCGGGCCAGGCTGCACAGGGCGGCCAGGCGGCAGCAGGAGTTGGGCGCCCCCGGCGCTGACCATAGCCCGTGGTCGGGTAACTAACGCAAGTATTTGTACTTTTATTTCTTGAAAAAGTTTGTGTAGCTTTAATAAAACAAATCAAAGAAGTGCTAAGAGAGCTTTGCTTAAAACTTAAAGCCAGGAAATAGGTTAGGATTCTATTCAAATAGTGAATGAATGTCAATTAATTAATTAATTAAATTTTTTTTAAAAAAGAAAGAGTTTGTGTAGGATTGGGTTACTTTGTCTCTGAATATTTGCTAGAATTTATCACTCACACCATTTTGGCTGGCTGAGATTTTTCTCGTTTGGGAGGTTTTTAATAGCAAATTGAATATTTTGACAGGTGTAAGTTAACTGAGTTTGTATATTCCCACTTAAGTGAGCCTTTGATAGTTTGTACATTTAAAGGAATTTGTTTATTTCATTTGTTCATTTCATTTATTGAATAAAATAAGGAATATTGCATTTTGTTTTGGTTGCAGATAAATTTCTGGCAGATCAATTTGATCCTTTTGACATTTGGTTTTAAGGTTTATTAAACTTATTCCAGAGCAACTCTTATTCTGGGGATTTTTTTTAAACTAACTTTTTTGCTATAGGCACGTGGGCTCACCGGAAAGACAGAGAGAGACAGGAAGCAAGAAATCACTGCCGGGGGGGGATAGCCACACGACAACCCCTTCTCCTCCATTCTCCTTTCAAGATCTTGGGCAAGCACGCACACATGCCCAGCATGAGTTTAAGCCACTGGGTCTGTGACTTGAACTGCGGTCAACTACGTGGGAGTCCAGCAAAATAGCCATTATGCCAACTGCCATTCCCATATTCTGGGGATTATTTTTAAGCCCTACTACCTGGGCATGGCCCTCATGAACATTCTACTCAATGCCCTGTGTGTTCTAAGACTCCTCAACTTTGGCTTATAGAAATGCAAACTATTCTCTAACCCATTGCAGTTCCAGAAATTATTCTGCCTACTGTTTTCTGAGATTTCTTTACTTGGTCTTGGAGCATTTCCTCCAAAAAAGTAAGAGAGTATTCTGACAAAATTGCACGGAATCCCTCTGCAAGTTTTCTGTAACTTTCTGCAATATTTTCTTCTCTGTATTCAGTCTTAAAGTATCCAACCTTCTAATGTCTCCACACCTCAATTCCCTTATAAATTTTTTTCCGAGAGGAAGAAAGAAAGGGACACGCCGACAGAGTCCCCAGTCCAAGATCTACCTCCAGCCTCAGCTCAGATCCTTCACATCGTGCTCGTTTCCCATGTGCACAAGGAGGCTCTCAGATGCGAACTTGGTATTTCCGTGTAGGTCCTAAGTTTCTTTAGGTTTTTGTTTTGTTTTGTTTTGTTTTTTGAGAGGGAGGGTTTTAGGAGATAGAGACAGGTACCCCAACAAAGTTTTCACTCCACGATCCACCTGTGCCATCATACAGATGTGTGTGCATGTGTGCACAAGCAGACTCTGGGATGAGAACTTGAGTCTTCCATGCAGGTCACTGCTTTGCCACTGGCTGGTCCCTGAGACCTCAGTTGCTATTTCCTCAACTCAGTGAGCCTCTTGAACCCCATTTGGATTTCCATGTCCTGCCATGTACTGCAGAGTGATGCTAGGCATGAGAGGAGCATGCACAGGGCTCCCACTTACCTTTCTTCCCTTCGGCTTCTCACTACTGCCCTGCCTGATCTTCAGTGTCTGGAAACTTCCATTCCAGATATTTTATTTAGTTTCCCATGTTTATAGCCTGAGGGCAATTTCAATAGCGGTTATGTTGTGGACAGAAGTAGATTCATCCATGAGTTCTTAATTTCAGTTTATAGTTTTCAATTCTGGAATTTCCATTTGATTATTTTTAATAGCTTCCAGTTCTCTAAAAAAAGTTAGGCATTTTCTCAGTTGATGTATTGAAAGTATGAAATGTCAAGCATAATTATTTTAAAGTCCATGTCTGATAATCCCAATATCTGGGCCTTCTGTGTGTCTTTCTTAGGTCTTAATTGTTGGTCAATTCTTGTCTTCATGTATGCCTGCCTATTTTTGATTGAGGGCCAGACTTTGTGGTTTACAAATCACAGAGGTAATCTGAGACTTTGGATTCTGTCTCACACAGAGAGGATTTGCTTTTGCTTCTGCCAGGCAGTTAGTGAGGTGCAGATCAGCTTAATCAAACAGACTGAGCTGATTTGAAGCTGGCCTTGCTTCTTAAGAGAGCTGATCTGCTTCCTGTTTGCCCACCGAGGCTCGGTGTATTTGACAGGCCTCTCCTCCTTGGCCAACCGTTCGTGGTTGTTATGCCCCAGGTCCACTCCACCACTTACAGTCTTGCTCAGCTACTTGGCTTCTCTGTAGCAGCAGCATTTGTTACTGGCAAATGTCTTGAGAAAATGTACCAAATGTCAGGCTCTCCTTCTGGGCTTCCTGCCTCTTTGCAATACTATCAAAAGGCGTTTATTTATATTTTGTCCAGCTTTTCTAGTTGTTCGTGGTGTGAAGGTTGGTTTAAAACAAGCTACTCTGCCATTGTAGGAAATGAAACTCAGTCCTGAGTTCTTTTTTAAATTTGCTATAGGCCATGTGTCCTTGCCAGAGACAGAGGGAGATAGGGGAAGTAAGAAAGTAACCCCTCCAAGGGAGATCGCCACCCAGCAATCTCTTCTCCTCCATTCCCCTCTTGGGTTTTTGGGCATTCACACTCACGCGTATGACATGTTTTTTAACCCGCTATGTCCATGTGCCCTTGGCCATGCAGGATCCAGCTGCCTCCACCACCATGTCACTGACTGGCCCTGGTTTCTCTTTAGTAATACTTCTCACACCTGAGAAGGCAAAGTCGCACCCCAGGATGAAATCTACATAGCTAAAACACCTCCCTGTATTCAAGGCTATCTCTAATTCCTTGAACATGAAGGTCTTAAACAAGTGGGGCCAGCAGGTGGCATGGTCATTAAGGCACTGGATTCCACATGACCAATGCCATAGTTCAAGTCCCTGCAGCTTGAAAAACTTGCCAAGTGCATATGTGTGTGTGTACCCCAAATCCTAAAAGGAGAGTGGAGGAGAGTAGATTTTGGTGTAGTCATCCCCCCGGGGTGAGGGAGGTGGTTTCTCACTTCCTCTCTGTCTCTGTATCTCTCCAGCAAGTACATGAGCCCTATGGCAAAAATTGAAGGGAAAATAAAAAGAAAAGAAAAGACCTTAAATAGTAACAGGGCTGTCTCTAAATAGGTCTGGTAGATATACCTTTCAGTAAAGCAGACAGCAGGACCCCTGAACTAAGAAGCTTTCAGAGAGAAGAAATGTCCCACCGTGACATGTGCAAATACCGAAAAGGGCATGATCACCTGTGATAGCATGTGATAGCGTGCTCCGGAATAACGGTTATGGTAACACCCCGGGCAAGTCATGACAGTGCTGGCATAGCTGAGCCCCAGAAGTTGTTGTTTCTTATTTGTTTGTTTTTGTTTTTGTTTTCCCATAAGAAGCTTGAGCTCAGATCCCAAGGCTAAACCCCAGCACCCTCCTCTTAGTTGCCTTCAGAGCATCTTCCCCTCACCCTCTGGATGTACGGCACCTCAGATTCAGTGGGTTCAGGCTAAAAGTACTCTCTGACCCCCAAAATCCCTTTTAGAGAAAATTTCTGAAAGGATACAAATGAAGCCACACTAATTGGGGCTGCATCTGGGAAATTTTACAGGAAGTGGGAGGAACTGTACAACTCCATGCTTCACTCCTCTGTGCTTCTGAAAAAGCATTAAAACCAAGAACAGTTCTTATTCTTTTTTCTTTTTCTTTTTACAAAGTTTATTTATTTCTTCCATGAGAGAGAGAGGGAGAGGAAGACACGCAGGGCCCACCCAACTGAGTAACCTCTATCTACCCCTGTCTCAGCTGGCCCTGACTATGGGCATGTACGCATGAATGTCAATTAATTAATTAATTAAATTTTTTTTAAAAAAGAAAGAGTTTGTGTAGGATTGGGTTACTTTGTCTCTGAATATTTGCTAGAATTTATCACTCACACCATTTTGGCTGGCTGAGATTTTTCTCGTTTGGGAGGTTTTTAATAGCAAATTGAATATTTTGACAGGTGTAAGTTAACTGAGTTTGTATATTCCCACTTAAGTGAGCCTTTGATAGTTTGTACATTTAAAGGAATTTGTTTATTTCATTTGTTCATTTCATTTATTGAATAAAATAAGGAATATTGCATTTTGTTTTGGTTGCAGATAAATTTCTGGCAGATCAATTTGATCCTTTTGACATTTGGTTTTAAGGTTTATTAAACTTATTCCAGAGCAACTCTTATTCTGGGGATTTTTTTTAAACTAACTTTTTTGCTATAGGCACGTGGGCTCACCGGAAAGACAGAGAGAGACAGGAAGCAAGAAATCACTGCCGGGGGGGGATAGCCACACGACAACCCCTTCTCCTCCATTCTCCTTTCAAGATCTTGGGCAAGCACGCACACATGCCCAGCATGAGTTTAAGCCACTGGGTCTGTGACTTGAACTGCGGTCAACTACGTGGGAGTCCAGCAAAATAGCCATTATGCCAACTGCCATTCCCATATTCTGGGGATTATTTTTAAGCCCTACTACCTGGGCATGGCCCTCATGAACATTCTACTCAATGCCCTGTGTGTTCTAAGACTCCTCAACTTTGGCTTATAGAAATGCAAACTATTCTCTAACCCATTGCAGTTCCAGAAATTATTCTGCCTACTGTTTTCTGAGATTTCTTTACTTGGTCTTGGAGCATTTCCTCCAAAAAAGTAAGAGAGTATTCTGACAAAATTGCACGGAATCCCTCTGCAAGTTTTCTGTAACTTTCTGCAATATTTTCTTCTCTGTATTCAGTCTTAAAGTATCCAACCTTCTAATGTCTCCACACCTCAATTCCCTTATAAATTTTTTTCCGAGAGGAAGAAAGAAAGGGACACGCCGACAGAGTCCCCAGTCCAAGATCTACCTCCAGCCTCAGCTCAGATCCTTCACATCGTGCTCGTTTCCCATGTGCACAAGGAGGCTCTCAGATGCGAACTTGGTATTTCCGTGTAGGTCCTAAGTTTCTTTAGGTTTTTGTTTTGTTTTTTGAGAGGGAGAGAGGGAGGAGATAGAGACAGGTACCCCAACAAAGTTTTCACTCCACGATCCACCTGTGCCATCATACAGATGTGTGTGCATGTGTGCACAAGCAGACTCTGGGATGAGAACTTGAGTCTTCCATGCAGGTCACTGCTTTGCCACTGGCTGGTCCCTGAGACCTCAGTTGCTATTTCCTCAACTCAGTGAGCCTCTTGAACCCCATTTGGATTTCCATGTCCTGCCATGTACTGCAGAGTGATGCTAGGCATGAGAGGAGCATGCACAGGGCTCCCACTTACCTTTCTTCCCTTCGGCTTCTCACTACTGCCCTGCCTGATCTTCAGTGTCTGGAAACTTCCATTCCAGATATTTTATTTAGTTTCCCATGTTTATAGCCTGAGGGCAATTTCAATAGCGGTTATGTTGTGGACAGAAGTAGATTCATCCATGAGTTCTTAATTTCAGTTTATAGTTTTCAATTCTGGAATTTCCATTTGATTATTTTTAATAGCTTCCAGTTCTCTAAAAAAAGTTAGGCATTTTCTCAGTTGATGTATTGAAAGTATGAAATGTCAAGCATAATTATTTTAAAGTCCATGTCTGATAATCCCAATATCTGGGCCTTCTGTGTGTCTTTCTTAGGTCTTAATTGTTGGTCAATTCTTGTCTTCATGTATGCCTGCCTATTTTTGATTGAGGGCCAGACTTTGTGGTTTACAAATCACAGAGGTAATCTGAGACTTTGGATTCTGTCTCACACAGAGAGGATTTGCTTTTGCTTCTGCCAGGCAGTTAGTGAGGTGCAGATCAGCTTAATCAAACAGACTGAGCTGATTTGAAGCTGGCCTTGCTTCTTAAGAGAGCTGATCTGCTTCCGGTTTGCCCACCGAGGCTCGGTGTATTTGACAGGCCTCTCCTCCTTGGCCAACCGTTCGTGGTTGTTATGCCCCAGGGCCACTCCCCCACTTACAGTCTTGTGGCTTCTCTGTAGCAGCAGCATTTGTTACTGGCAAATGTCTTGAGAAAATGTACCAAATGTCAGGCTCTCCTTCTGGGCTTCCTGACTCTTTGCAATACTATCAAAAGGCGTTTATTTATATTTTGTCCAGCTTTTCTAGTTGTTCGTGGTGTGAAGGTTGGTTTAAAACAAGCTACTCTGCCATTGTAGGAAATGAAACTCAGTCCTGAGTTCTTTTTTAAATTTGCTATAGGCCATGTGTCCTTGCCAGAGACAGAGGGAGATAGGGGAAGTAAGAAAGTAACCCCTCCAAGGGAGATCGCCACCCAGCAATCTCTTCTCCTCCATTCCCCTCTTGGGTTTTTGGGCATTCACACTCACGCGTATGACATGTTTTTTAACCCGCTATGTCCATGTGCCCTTGGCCATGCAGGATCCAGCTGCCTCCACCACCATGTCACTGACTGGCCCTGGTTTCTCTTTAGTAATACTTCTCACACCTGAGAAGGCAAAGTCGCACCCCAGGATGAAATCTACATAGCTAAAACACCTCCCTGTATTCAAGGCTATCTCTAATTCCTTGAACATGAAGGTCTTAAACAAGTGGGGCCAGCAGGTGGCATGGTCATTAAGGCACTGGATTCCACATGACCAATGCCATAGTTCAAGTCCCTGCAGCTTGAAAAACTTGCCAAGTGCATATGTGTGTGTGTACCCCAAATCCTAAAAGGAGAGTGGAGGAGAGTAGATTTTGGTGTAGTCATCCCCCCGGGGTGAGGGAGGTGGTTTCTCACTTCCTCTCTGTCTCTGTATCTCTCCAGCAAGTACATGAGCCCTATGGCAAAAATTGAAGGGAAAATAAAAAGAAAAGAAAAGACCTTAAATAGTAACAGGGCTGTCTCTAAATAGGTCTGGTAGATATACCTTTCAGTAAAGCAGACAGCAGGACCCCTGAACTAAGAAGCTTTCAGAGAGAAGAAATGTCCCACCGTGACATGTGCAAATACCGAAAAGGGCATGATCACCTGTGATAGCATGTGATAGCGTGCTCCGGAATAACGGTTATGGTAACACCCCGGGCAAGTCATGACAGTGCTGGCATAGCTGAGCCCCAGAAGTTGTTGTTTCTTATTTGTTTGTTTTTGTTTTTGTTTTCCCATAAGAAGCTTGAGCTCAGATCCCAAGGCTAAACCCCAGCACCCTCCTCTTAGTTGCCTTCAGAGCATCTTCCCCTCACCCTCTGGATGTACGGCACCTCAGATTCAGTGGGTTCAGGCTAAAAGTACTCTCTGACCCCCAAAATCCCTTTTAGAGAAAATTTCTGAAAGGATACAAATGAAGCCACACTAATTGGGGCTGCATCTGGGAAATTTTACAGGAAGTGGGAGGAACTGTACAACTCCATGCTTCACTCCTCTGTGCTTCTGAAAAAGCATTAAAACCAAGAACAGTTCTTATTCTTTTTTCTTTTTCTTTTTACAAAGTTTATTTATTTCTTCCATGAGAGAGAGAGGGAGAGGAAGACACGCAGGGCCCACCCAACTGAGTAACCTCTATCTACCCCTGTCTCAGCTGGCCCTGACTATGGGCATGTACGAGTGCACCCGCCATGCTCGAGGAGGTGCTGGGATGCAAGCCAGGGCTCTCCTGTGTGGGTCCACATATGCCACTGCTGCACCGCTTCCTGGTCCCAAGAACAATTTTATTTATTTATTTATTTATTTATTTATTTATTTATTTATGGAGAGGTTTTTGCCATAGGGCATGTGCACTCACCAGAGAGAGAGAGACAGAAAGTGAGAAGTCACCCTCCTGGGGAGATGGCCATGCTGCAACCCCTTCTCCCCCATTCTCTCGGGATCTTGGGCACGCACGCACATGCACCCAGTATGAGTTTAAGCCACTGGGTCCAGGACGCGAACTGTGGTTGACTACATGGGAGTCCAGCGACATAGCCATTATGCCATCTGCTGGTCCCCCAAGAACAGTTATTAAACAAGCCTGTCTCTCCTGACCACCAAGGTGAGAGCCCACAGCCCTCCTTGGTGCTAATGCCCACTTCCTAGTGCACCTGGCAGTGGCCCTCTTTCTAACCCCACTGTCAGTTTGGATGCTCCACATTGCTTCCCTTTAAAGACTTCTCCCATGGGGCTCCTGGCTTCCCACCCAAACCCAGGCCAGCTCCACTACTAGTAGAGTTCTCTGCTTTTTTTCTCTTTTCCTTTCTTTCTTTCTTTTTTTAAAATTTTTAAAAATTTTTTAGAGAGAGAGATTTGTTGCTATAGGGCCCTTGTGCTTGCCGGTAGGATGGAGGGAGACAGAAAGCAAGAAATCACTCCCCACCCCCCCACCCCCATGGAGGCTGGCCACACCACCCCTCGCTCCCCCTCACCTTTCCT
>NW_006205300.1:401871-404791 GCF_000334495.1 Tupaia belangeri chinensis
TGGCTCCTTGTCGCTTGGCTGCAGAGTGAACTCCCACGTCTCTGCAGAGCAAGAAATTCCTTACAGCCTGGCTTCCGTAGCTGAGCAGACCTGGACCAGGCCCTGTCCTTTCCCAGGTCTGTGCTAGTTTCTCAGCATCTTGGAGCATCAGCCATCTCATCTCTACCAGCTGCTGTGGGGATGTTGGTGAATGTTCGTGAGGACTGAAGACAGGGCCCGCGGGATACCTTGCATCACACTAGGCTGAGTGGCTCAACACCATCGACCTCGTCCCTTTCTTCTTGTGGACATATAAACTCATGCCCAAGCCTAGGCCCACCACCACCCGGACCCTTCTACAGTGTCACTTCTCGTGGTGGTGTAAAAATAACACAAGCGTTGGAATCGTATGCGTCTGGGTTAAATTCTGGGAGGTGACTTACCATCTTTGTGCCTCATTTTCCTCTTCCCCAAAGAGACCATTTGAAGGATTTAAAAATTAAAGGGTGAAAGGCCCCAGCCCATCTCCCATTGCAGAAGCCTCTGTGATGTTGGTACTCCCGTCCTTCAGGGTCCCCAGGACCGGTGATGCCCTCTATTTGGCATCCTTACCTGACCTTCAGCTCCCATCTCTGGTGTCGCCATCTGGCCAGGTCACCATTCTTCAGGGCATGGAATGCAGAATAATGGCCTCTAGACGCTCATGTTTCAAGCCCTGGAACCTGGGAATATGTTACTTTACACAGCAGAAAGGACTTTTGCAAACGTGCTTGAGTACAGAGCATGAGTGGGGAGGTTATCCCAGATTACCCATGTGAGCCTCTTGTAAGCACAAGATTTCTCATCATTTGGAAGCAGGAGAGTGAGAGAAGTGAATGTGACATGCCAGGCACACGTGTGTGCTTCCCCAAAATCCTGAGAGGAGAATGAAGGAGGAGGGATTGAGGCAAGGCTGTCCCCTGGCGGGTGGGGGGTGATTTCTTTTTCTCTGATGACTGCACATGCCCTATAGCCAAAAAAAAGAAAAAGAAAAAAAAAAAACTAATGAACTGATTCTTTATTCCAAAAAGACACTTGTCAATATTCAGTGTCAAATGGCTGCACTCTTGGTTTTCTCCCAAAGAGACCACACCAAAGGAGAGCACCGTGTAAACCGAGAAGCTGCGGGATGTACACCTGCAGACCTGCCGGAGACCTCGCCAGAGAGTGGGGACTGCGTGGGGAAGAAGCGTTAGGTCAGCACGCTGCCAGCCACAGACTGTAGGGCTCTCGACCAGATGGGGCGGCCAGGGAATCTCAACCCCGGAGAGGCTAGGATAGAAAATAATAGGAAATGTTAAAGTCGTGTACATAAGCGGTTCAAGATTTCTCTAGTACGACTGATACAAAGCACAATGAGATGACATTTTTGGAGACAGTGACTTCAGACTCAGAAGAGGAAAATGAGATGAGTTTCATATGGCAAAACTGGTGGCAAAAACAGAATTTTCTTTCAAGGAGGTAGGAGAGCAATTAAGTGGTCATCTCAATATAATGGACACACGGTCTTTCCTGTGAGTGGTTGGGAAGGGAATAGAAGTGGGACAAAAATTTGGTCTCAGGGGTCTCACTATCTTAATTTGGTCACTTCTGATTTAAAAAATAAAAAATAAGTTGTAAAGCTGAAAACTTGAATAGCTTTTTTTTTTTTTTTTTTTTTTTCATACTCCTAGATACACTCTTCAGGTTTGGCTGGTACTTGTGCAGAACAATGAAGTTTCCTGCCGTGAGTTGTGCCCTGGGCTCCATTTGGCCCTCAGTGCGGCATGCCGACACCTCTGTCGGCCTCTGTGGAGAGGGCAATGTGCATCAAGTGGAAAGTTATCTTCCAAAAGTGAGGAAGGGATTGGACTGCAGCTTCAGAGCTATGGGATTATCTGGAACATTTCTATACATGGTTGCTACAACAACAACAAAAAGGTAACTACAAAATGCATGTTCATACATTACATCACGCTTTAAAAGACACATTACACAGTGGGAACCAGCAGTTAGCATAATGACTATGTCGCTGGACTCCCATGTAGTCGACTGCGGTTCGCGTCCCGGACCCGGTGGCTTAAAACTCACGCCGGGCGCGTGTGCGTGTGTGCCCAAGATCCCAAGAGGAGAATGGAGGAGAAGGGATTGCGGCGTGACCATCCCCCCTGGGGGGTGATTTCTCGTTTTCTGTCGCTCTGTCTCTCTCTCTCTGTCTGGCGAGCGCACACGCCCTATAGTGAAAACCTACCCACCCCCCCAAAAAAAAAAAAAAAGACACATTCCACAGTGATTACAATCCCTTAAAAGTTGTTCCCAAAGGTGCTCAGCTTCTAGTCCAACTGGAATCTCTGGGAAGACAGAAATTTGGTGAAAAACACAAGGTGGGTAGATAGTGGAGGGGGTGGCAGAAGGGGAAAGCAGCCTTCTAATTAAAGATTAGCCTGGGACCAGCAGTTAGCGTAATGGCTATGTCACTGGACTCCCATGTAGTCGACTGCGGTTCGCGTCCCGGACCCGGTGGCTTAAAATTCACGCTGGGCGCGTGTGCATGTGTGCCCAAGATCCTGAGAGGAGAATGGAGGAGAAGGGATTGCAGCATGGCCATCCCCCCTGGGGGGTTATTTCTCGCTTTCTGTCTCTCCCTATAGCGAAAACTTCTCCAAAAAAAAAAAAAAGATTAGCCTGAATTGGGACTTTGAGAACTTGCCCCCTCCCAATGCCATCAGAATATCTGTTCCTGGGACCAGCAGTTAGTGTAATTGCTATGTTGCTGGACTCCCATGTAGTCGACTGTGGTTGGAGTCCTGGACCCGGCGGCTTAAACTCACGCTGGGCGTGTGTGCGTGCATGCCCAAGATCCTGAGAGGAGAATGGAGGAGAAGGGATTGCGGAGTGGCCCTTCCCCCCTGGGGGTGGATTA
>NW_006205300.1:404856-421887 GCF_000334495.1 Tupaia belangeri chinensis
CTCCTAAAAAAGAAAAAAAAAAAAAAAAGAACATCTGTTCCAGCGATGAACCTTGCTGTGATCCAAGCCGCTTAGGGCCTGAAGTCTGCGCTGCAGAGACCTGTGCCTCATTCCTTCTCCACTCGCCTTTGAACTCTCATTGGGACTTTGAGAAGATCTTGCCCCCTCCTCACATCATTGGGACATCCATTCCAGCAATGGCCCTGGCTGCTCTGAGCGGCTTAGAGACTGAGCTACAGTCAGACTGTGGCTTATCCCCTGCCATATACTCCTGAATTTTAAGACTTCAGCATTTTCTAAAGCATGTGGCATGCAATGTGCACTTTCTGTCTTCCTCAATTAAAGCTCAGCAGTTCAGTGTTGGGCGCACCTGTTCTCTAGAAACTGGGAGGACTTTGAATCACCAATTCCAGTGACAATAGTGCAGGTTGCTGGTGAGCATCAGGGAGGTAGAGCAGCAGAGAGCTCACCAATCACCTACTCTCACACGCCTTTGAATGCTTGAATTTAGGAAGAAAAGTATATATCACCAGATGAATAGAAACCATCGCAGAGCACAAGAAATATGAGCAACCAACAAAATAGCTCTTCCCCAAGGGAAAACATCAATTCCTCATCATCCACAGTTACCACAATGGAACTCATGCAAATGTCAGATAAACAATTTACAATATTTATAGTGACAAAACTAAATGAGATACAAGAGAAAAGAGACACTGGGCTCCAGGAGATGAGGAAGTCCTTTCACGATTTGAAAGAAGAAATAGACACCATAAAAAAGAATCAAACAGAGTTATTAGTGATGAAGACTGTGATACAGGAAATTAAAACCTTCCTTGAAAGTATTAAAAGCAGATTAGATCACACAGAAGACCAAATCTCAGATGCAGGAGACAAAACCTCTAACCTAGAAAGAATTATCAAAAAGACTGAGAAAATAACCAAGAAAAATGAGGACAATATATGAGAAATATTAGATACAATGAGATACTACCTAACCCCTGTCAGAATGGCAAAGATTAAAAATTCAAAAAATGGTAAGTGTGGGCAGGATTATAGTGAAAGAGGATCTCTCCTACACTGTTGGTCCAGCCACTGTGGAAAATAATATGGAGGTTCCTCAAAGACCTGCAAATAGAACTACCATTTGATCCAGCAATCCCACTCCTGGGTATCTACCCAAAGGGCAAGAGAACGCTCAGTTGGAAAAGCGCTTGCACATCAATGTTTATTGTGGCATTATTCACGATTGCTAAGACATGAAACCAACCCAAATGTCCATGAACAGACGAATGGATTGAAAAAGTGCGGCACATATACTCTGTGGAATACTATTCAGCCATAAAGAACAATGAGACCCTGGCATTTGATAGATAGTGGTCAAATATGAAAGATTTATTGCTAAGTGAAGAAAGCCAGGCTATGAAATACGAGACACTGTAGGTGTCCACTTAATATATACCGACTGTCCACACTCTATCATAGAGAGAGAGAAAAGATTGGAGGACTTAAAAACACCGAAAATAGTTATGGACACTGGAGACAGTGTGGAAGGAGGGTGGGAGGGGGAAGAGCATAGGGAAGGAAATTGGGGGAAAAAATAGAGAGGCAAGACATTTGTGTGACAGTAATGGTTTCCTAGTGCTTTTCTTCAGCAGCGCTCAGACCCCTCAGGTTCTGGTCCATCAGTCTGATCCGCTCACCCACCTCTTGGCAACAGGACTGCCAGTTCAGCTTGTTCCTCTGTGTGTTCTGAGTCTCCCTTCGTGATTGCTTACTTACGAGTTATTCTTCATACTTCCCATCTACCTCTTCTTTGAGTTGGATTTCCTGGAGTTCCGGCTTTTCTTCATCTTTTAAGACCTGCTTTCAATAACCTTCATGCCTCTCTCACTCTCAGCAGCTTTTCCTGCCTCTTCTAGCTTTTGTAGGGCCACGGCCAGGTGCTCCTGAGCACGTTCCAGCTCTTCTACCAGCTGGATTCTATGGGTCAAGGAGGCCACCTCAGCCTTTTCCTGGCCTGCCTTTTCCCTCCACTTACAGCTGAAGTGCTCGGCTCTCTCCTCTGCGTCATCGGCCTGCTACTGCAGAATCCGAATCTTACACTTCACTGTCTTGATGGTGGTGACTGGTGCCCATATAGCTCCTGCTGGTGCTCGAGTTCCTGCCTCCTCCACCCCTTCTCACCTACACCTCTATAGCAAAAAAAATTGTTTTGGAGAGGGTTTTGCTATAGGGCACGTGCGCTCACCAGAAAGACAGAGAGAGAGACAGAGAGACAGAAAGCAAGAAATCACCCCCCAGGGGGAATGACCATACTGCAATCCCTTCTCCTCCATTCTCCTCTCAGGATCCTGGGCACGCATGCACATGCACCTGACATGAGTTTAAGCCACTGGGTCTGAGACTTGAACTGCAGTCGACTACATGGGAGTCCAGTGACATAGCCATTACAGCAACTGCTGGTCCCAAAACATTTTCCAGGACTTGAACCGCAGTCATTTGCCATGTGAGATCCAGACGTCTTAACCTTCAAGCCACCTGCTGGAATGCAAAATTTTTAAAAGTATGTAAAAATTCAAATTTCATGGAAGAAATGGGATTGAAATATACATTTATTTTGGTTTAAAATTTGAAATCCAGGGCCAGCAGGTGGCATGTGGGCTAAGGCACTGGATTCCCCATGACCAGCTGCATGATTTGACTCCCAGACCCAGCAGTTTGAAAACCATCTCAGGCATGTGTGCATGCCCGAAATCCCAAGAGGAGAATGGAAGACAAGGGATTGCAGTTTGGCTATTTCCCCTGGAAGGTGGCTTCTCACTTTCTCTCTGTGTCTCTCTTTCTCTCTGGCAAGCACACACACCCTATAGCAAACTTTTTTAAAAAATGAAATTTATGTGTAGTTTTTTTCACAATTTGAATTTTCCATGACTTTTTGAAGACCCCTTTATAATCATAATTGTAAGAATGGAATTCAGACAGTAAGTTTTTTTAACGTTTTTGCTATAGGGCATGTGTACTCGCTGGTGAGAGAGAAAGAGACAGAAAAAGGGGAAGAGAATCTCCCCACAAAGGGGATGTCTACATCATTATCACTTCCCCTCCACTCTGTTCTTGGGATTCCAGATATCCACGCACACACACCCAGCATGAATTTCAAGTCACCTCCAACTGTGGTCAGCCATGTGGGAGTCGAGCTCCTAACCACTAAGCCACCTGCTGACCCCCCACAGTAAATTTTGTTGAACTCCATGCCAGTAAAATAAGTATTGGGTTGTTAGAAAAGTCATGATGCATTTTTCCATAGAAAAACAGAAGAGTATGTCATGACTTTCTGGACAACCTAGAAAGTAAAATCATTAGAGAACAAATAGAAAAAAGTCTAATGGATTAATACTTTAAAATTACATTTATGGGGGCCAGAAGGTGACGTGGTGGTTGAGGGACCTGAACTCCCATATGGCTGACTGCGGTTTTAGTCCCGGACCTGGTGGCTTGCTTTCTCACTTTCCTTCTCTCTGTCCCTCTCTGGTCAAATTAAAATAAAGTTAAATATATAATTTTTCAAAAAATTACAATTATGTAAATTTTAAGTTGGAATATCTGGTCATCATTAATTTTATTTATTTATATTTATTGTTTATTTATTTGCCAGAGAGCATGTGTGCTCACCAGAGACAGGGAGAAGGAGAAAGCAAGCCATGGGGAATGACCACCCTGTAATCCGTTCTCTATCTCTCCATCTTTTGCGATTTTGGACACATATGCATATGTGCCTGGTGTGTTTTTCAAGCCACTGGGTCTGGGACTTAAACCACACTGTAGGCCATGTGAGATCTAGTTGTTTTAACCACCAGGCCACAGACTGACCCTGGGTATCATTTATTGACAGTGGTTTACTGGAAGAGGCAAGGAAGCACCTTCACCAGGAGCCTTTGAAGAGCACGCCTTGATCTCGGGTCTGGCCTCTCCCTGCCCATGGTGCTTCCTTATGGAGCACAGGCAACTGGCCAGGCAGTGACGGCCCAGTCCCAGAGCTCCTCTTCGGCATTTTAAACAGCTTTCCCCTGTCTCCCTAGAAATTTCTCAAGATAGAGTTGTAAAGGAACCAAAAAGCCTAGTGTCAGAAATGAAAATCAAATACTAGAATGAATAAGTGTTCCACTCTCCTTGGGAAGTCTACGCCAACACAGCTCTTAGCTCTGGCCGTGGAAAGTGCCAGGCCAAGCTGTTGTGAAGTCCAACTGGTAGTAAGTTGCCCCAAGTACAGGCGAGTCTCTGACTGGAACCACTCTGTAGGCCAGGGCTGGCTGAGGAGAAGCTGAGCCCGGGTCCTCAGTGACATGACGGGTGAGCCCCAGAGAGAACAGACCTCCACCCTGCAGGCCTCCAGGAGCTGGAGCTTTCCTCCTGCCAGTCTGTCCTGCGTTCTGCCACTGACTGGCTGGAGCGAGTCCCTCCTCCCAGACCTCCGTTTCCCTGCCAGTGCATGAGGAAGCTGTTCATCAGATGATGAGGCCGGAGCAGGATCCAGACGGGCAGAGGGTGAGCAAGTTGCAAGGGAGTGAGAAGAGAAAGCTCTGGAAGCTGGAGCAGACCATGGGTGGTCTGGGTTGAGGAAGGAAGGAGGGTTTAAGGAGGCAGGACTCTCCAGAGGAAGGAGATGCTTTCAGGAGGGACTTCACAGAAGCTGCCAGTGGGGGCTCTGGAAGCAGTAATGGCTGTGAACTAACTGTAAGATTCCTTTGTGACTGGGACAGGATAGAAGTGCCAGTTGGGTTACTTCTTTCTAATTTTTCTAGCACTCACGCTCTGAGGAGGACACCCTATTTTGTAGGCTGTGGGCCCAGGCACTGCAGCCCCGGGAGCAAGAGAAACGATGGAGCCAGCAGCTCCATGGTGACAGCCGCTCTTTCCTGAACCGTGCAGCATCGCACACAAGCTCTGGTCCTCAGGATTCAAGAGGCTCCTGAAGAAACAGAGCAGCTGGAGGGAGGCTCATGGGGCAGTGGGCACCTGTTTATCCGAGTGGGAGGGGATCTGGACTCACCGCACCCCGGCAGGCTGCAGGAGAAGGCTGCACGGGGCCGGGGAGATGCTTCTGGAGACCAGTGGAGCAGGAAGTGAGCAGGCAGGGCTAGCAAGCGTGTGGGACAGGATCCCAGAACTGGCACCAAGTCCTCCAGTTCTTCTGGCCAGGCTGCCAAGTCACTGGTGTCTGTCCTCACAACTCCTCATCCTGGAGGCAAGCTGTGCTCTGGGTCTGGGTCTGACTTGGAAAGGGGATCAGGCTGCCGTCTCCAGGGCCTGGAGCAAGCTCCCCGGGCACTCAGCACTGCGGGCCCACACGAATAATGACCAGCCTCCTCCCGACCCCAGCCCTTAGCTCACAGCTCTGCACGGGTGGCCCGGGCCAGTGTGGGCAGGCCTCGGGAGCCCCCAGCACCCAGTCCAGACACAGCCACTTGTTGCCAGCTGGGGAGTGAGCAGGGGTAGAGTGTGCCCTGACCATCATGCGGATCCCTCGATTCCAGGGTCTCCACAGCCCATGTCCCCACCCTGTGGTGGGGTTAATGCCCAGGGTCATCCTCAAAGAGACAAATGTGCAAGACGTCTGCTTGAGTATCAGAGGTCTCTCTGTGGCTCACAGGACACACAGCTGACCTGCCCCCATCCTGACTGGGTCCCAACTCAGACCAAAGGCCTAGAGGTCCCAGCGGGGCAGCTCTGAGCTCTCTGAGCTTTGCTTGTTCACTTCGTACCTTCTCCTCTGCTGGGCACAGTGGCCTCGGCCAGGGCCCATCTCCTTGCACTAGGAGCTAAGAGTCCCATTGGAGGGACAGGAAGAACAGGTGGCTGTGAAAACCCAGGGCCGTGGCTCTCCTTGCTGGTCAGACAGTCCCCTGAAAAGGGGCTGTCAGGTGGCATCTGGGAGGTCCCAGAGCACTGGCCGAGACTGGGTGGAACAGTGGCACGGGGGCAGGGGATCATCTGCTAGGCAGATGCATGGTGCTGAGGCCCCCACACCCGCTGTCCACTCCATCTGACAAACGCTCCCAGAGTGTGCTCGGTCCCCGGCCCTGGTCTGAGGACCACACAAGGCATACATCAGCCAATCCTCTCCTCACACTAGCACTGTCAGCGCCTCGTTTCTCAGTGGGGGAAACTGAGGCACACGAACAAGCATGCCTCAGATGAAGACGTGGCCCTGGTGAGGTTTGAACCTGAGGCGCTGTGCCGCCCAGCCCACAGCGCCTTCCTGACCTTGCCACTTCCTGTGAGTCGCCGGTGCTGCCACCCATCTGCCCTTTCCTATAAATGACAACGTCGCTCTTACTAAATGATCCAGATCCTGAATAAGAATACGAGAAGTCAAGGTCGCCCAGCAAACGTGGATTGGCTTGCTGACGCCGTGGTGCCCAGCACTGCACTCTCCCCCTGCAACGTCCCCTGGCCGGTCCCGAAGTCAAGGCCTGGATGGGCCATGGAGGCAGAGGGTGGGTCTGGGAGCACAGTCAGGCCACGCAGACGCTGCCCTGGGACTTGGGACTTACGTGATCAGGAAGGCGAGAACAACACGGGACAGAGGGCGAGCCCCACCATGGCCCGGCGGCGTCAGCACCTTGTCACATCAGCCACAGTCCTTGGGTTCAAAGCCTGGAGGGGTCGGTCAGCTGCCTCATGAGAGGACAGAGAGGCCAGGCTTGGATGGCAGAATGGTTCTGCCTTACCGCTCGCATCGGTCCAGTGGGGGGCCTGGCCCTGGGACCAGGAGCCTCCTGAGAGCCACTCACTGAGGCTGGGGGCACTGCTGGGGAGGGGGCCCAGTTCCTGTGCCTGAGCAGGGCTGGGCAGGCTGGGATGAGGGGCACAGAGCACATGTGAGCAGGACAGGCCGGCCCTGCCGCAGTGCAAGGTTGGAATCCATGATTAAATGCCGCAGGCCTGCCGTTCTGGCATCTCCCAGCCCAGGGCAGTTAAACTGAGGTAGGATGACGGGGAGGCACCGTCTCTGCTGCCTTGGAGGAGGGCTGCTGCTGTCCCTGCCTCGGGGGATCCCAAGGTAGGGGCCTCATCTCTCTGAATGGGGTCTTCCTCGGCTTCTTTCTGGACATTTTTCTTTTTTTAATTGCTAGTGGTGGGGGAGAACAGCTAGTGTGATGGTTAAAGCAGCTGGATCCCACATGGCCAACTGTGCGGTTCGAGCCCCATAAGTGGCAGGCTTGAAAATCACGCCACGTCGGGACCAGCAGGTGTCGTGCTGGTTGAGGTGAAGGACACTCCCACATGGCCGACCATGGTTGGAATCCCAGACCTGGTGCTTGCTTTCTCACTTTCCCTTTCTCTCTCTGTCTCTGTCAGGTCAAAATAAAAATAAATGAATGAATAAATAAAATAATTTAAAAAAAAGAAAGAAAGAAAATCACGCCGGGTCCATGTATACGTATGTCCCAAATCCCAAGAGGACAATGGAGAAGGGATTGTGGCATGGTCATCTCCCCGGGGGGTCCTTTTTCACTTTCCCTCTCTTTGGTGAACGTATGTTCCCTATAGAACTAAAAAATAAATAAATACTGATAAATACATTTTTTAAAACATTGCCACAGCGTGCCTATGTTTGCCAAGGAGCAAGAGAGACAGGAGAGAACGAATCCTCAAGCAGGGTGAGGCCATGCTGCAAAGTTCTACCTCCCACCTCCTTCCCACCAGGGTTGGGGGCACACACGTGCCTGCCGTGTTTTTCCAGTCACAGAGGCTGGGACTCAAACCACGGTCAGTCATGTGGGATCAGCTCCCCAGTCACTGGACTACTCTGAGGCCACCCTCCTCGGAATTCACAGCGAGATGGCAGGTGCAGGCCATCAGACACGGGCTGGCCAGGACATGTCCCCTGCGTCAACACCTCCCAGTCCTAGCCACACTGCAGGCAGCTCCTGCAATGGGGCCTCCTTAGGCATCAGCAGCTGTCGTAGGAATGAGGGGACCACGTGGTGGTCCCCTCCGCAGCCCAGCACACTGCTGTGGGGTGAACACCAAGGCTGGTCTTGGGTGAGGACAGGGGCAAGGTTCTAAACCAGGGCGTCCTGTCCTCCCCTGAGACAAAAGCGACGGTTCACACACACGCAATCCCCTTACTGAATTCGTTGGTTGTCACCATGTAACAATGCTTCCTGAACTTTGTAGCTGAAAAGAATATACCTTATTATCTCGCAGTCTGTGGATCAGGTCTGACCCTGAACGAGCCAGGTCCTCCGCTCAGACAACAGCCAAGGTGCCAGCCAGGCTGTGGCCTCCCGGAGCTCCCTTCCAAGTTCACGCGGCTGTCCCAGGACTGACTCTCTTTCTCTGGTCCTTCATGGGGCCCTTTGACCGGCTTCTCCCCACATGCAGCCAGTAGGACTGTTCTGACCAGACAGAGGACCCCGTCCTTCATAAAGGGCTGGTCTAGTCCGGTCAGGCCCAGGAAAACCTCCCTTTAGATCAATTCCAAGTCAACCAGTTAGGGACCTCATGACGTTAGCAAAAGCCCTTTCGTGCTCCAAGGCAGCGTAACAGGGCGCTGCTACCTTCCCTGCTAGTCCCCACACGTTCCAGAGGCGGGAATTCAGGGTGCTGACACCAGGGGCAGCCTCGGGGTCAACCCTGCCCCATTCAGAACTTTGAGGGACAAAGTCGGAGCTGAACAGCAACAGAACAGCGAGCTAAGAGATTTCTTGTTTGAGGTAGGTTTGTAAAAGGAAGTGTGTAGACAGAATATGTTTCCCTTCCTGTTCCAACCTGTCCCTTATCATCCGGAATGGACGCAGAGAACTCGACAGGACAGAAAGCAGCCATCAGTCACTTCAACCCTACCTGGTGGATGAGAGCAGAGCTGTGCGCAGTTGTGGGCTATACACTGCAGTCAGGGAGGACCGCCCCAGCGGTGGGCGCCACCCAGGAATCACGCAGTCTATAAATGGTGGTCCCACTGTCCTAGACTGAGCCAGGGGCAGCCTGTGCAAGGGGTCCAGGACCCTGGATGTCTTCAACCAGACTGGGGCCCCACACACCCTGAGTTTTGGGTGGCGATGCCCTGTGCTCAGGTAGGCACTAAGCTGCTTCCCGAAGCCCTTGCTGGTCAGTGGGTACTGCCCCAGCCCATCTTGCCCACTCCGTGGGTGCTAGGGTAAACGATGAGTCCAGATTTGAACACGGTGAGGGTGGCATGCCCACGGGTGCCCAGCTGGGGGCTTTGGGGCAGTGATGGCGCAGGTCTGAACTTTAGTATCAAGACGGAGGGAAAGTAGGGGTGGAAGACCCCAAAGAGGCCACTGTGGTAGAAAGGAGAGAACATTGGCTCAAATCCTAGCTCTGCCACGGGGGCACATAAGGTGCCCCGGTTTCCTTGCTTGTAAATTAGGAATGAAATGCCAGCCTCCTAGTGGGAGGCATGCGAGTAGAAGAGCTAGCGTGGTTGTGTTCACTGGTGGCACAAAGCCTCGCTCAGAGGATGTACACCCCAGCAGCGACGAGGGCTACTCCAGGTGGGCAAGAGCACGTGGAGCCCATAGCGTGCCGACAGACCCCTTGTCCGCAGCAACCACTCACCCCAACACACACCCTGCGACAGCCCTTGGGTTGGCCTAAGGCAAGGAGCCTGGGCCTCATACTCTGAAGGTCAGATGTAGCTGGCTCTGGAAGTGTCCAGATGTGAAAACCAACCTCACTAGTCGGTCCACTGATTGACGCGTGTCCCGCCCACAGGAAGCTGGGAGCCCCCTGTGTGTTTCTGGATGCCCCTTACATCCAAGGCTCAAGGGCTGTGGCATGTCTCCAGCCCTGTTCTGTCCACAGCTTTCTGTGTGCCATGTCCTTGCCACAGTGACGAGCACACCTCCCTGCCCCTGCAATTTACAGGGCTAACTTGCTCCCTGAAGGCAGATAAAATTCCTTTTTCTTGGCCAGCAGGTGGTGTGGAGGTTAAGGCAACTGCATCCCACATGGCTGAGTGGTTCGAATTCTGGACCTGGCGAGTTAAAAAACATACCATGTGCATGCCCCAAATCCAGAGAGGTAAATGGAGAAGGAACTGCAGTATGGTCATCCTCCTGGGAGTGCTTTTCTTTTTTTTTTTAATGAATTATTTTATTCAATTTTATTCATTCATTCATTTATTTTAATTTGACCAGAGAGAAAGAATAAAGTGAGAAAGCAAACCACAAGGTCCAGGACTTGAACCATGGTCAGCCATGTGGGAGTGTCCAGCGCCTTAACCACCATACCATCTGCTGGTCCCCCTGGGAGTGCTTTCTCACTTTCCCTTTCTCTCTGTCTCTGTTTGGCTGGAGAGTGCATACACCCTATAGCAAAAACTAAATCATAATAATAATACTTAATTTTTAAAAAGAAAAACAAATACTTTTCTTAGTATTTTCAACATTTAGCATGGCGCCTTGTATAGAGAGAAAGAAAAAAGTACTAGATTATTTTTCTTTAAAAATTTTTTTTCAGGACTGGCAGTTGGCATGGTGGTTAAGGGTGCTGGACTCCCACATGGCCAACCACAGTTTGAGTCCCAGACCTGGTGGCTTGCTTTCTCACTTTCTCGCTCTCTCTCTCACGCTGTCCCTCTCTGATCAAAGTTTTAAAAATACATAAATAAGGTTAAATAAAATAGCTCTTTAAAAAAAATTTTCCCCGGGGGACATCAGGTGGCATGCTGGTTAAGGTGCTAGACTCCCACATGGTTGATGGTAATTTGAGTCCCAGACCCTGCAGCAGCTTGAGAGCCATGCCCAGTGCCAGCGTGTCTGCCAGCGAGGTGTCCAGGATCCTGAGAGGAGAATGGAGAAGGGGTCGAGGCGTGGCCACCCCCCTCCCCTGGGAGGGCTGATTTCTTGCTTTCCAACTCTCTATCTCTCCAGTGAGCACATGTGCCTTGTGGCGCAAACAACAACAACAAAGCCAAACTAAAATTCCCCACGGTATTGAGGCTTAGCTGAGAAACGCCATACTCTGAAGGTGCGACAATGTTTTGCACGCATACACACCGTGAGCTACCCCAGGATCAAGCTGATTAGCACACCTATCAGCTCACGGAGTTCCCTTTCCTTGTCTTTCCGTGGTGAGAACAGTGGGGCCTAGTCTGGACACATTTCAAGCACACAGTACACTAGCATTAACTGTCCTCACCACGCAGACAGCGGCCTCCAGCACGCACGACTGATGACCTTGTACCCTTGGCCGACTTCTCCCTCCCCACGCACCACCACTCCACTCTGTGTCTGAACTGCGCGCTTTTAGCTTCCAGGAAAAGTGAGTCACGCAGTGGTCTTTCTTCAAGGGACTCTTCCCCGTGGGCCTGGTAAGACTCTCTGTGGCCAGCAGAGGGCGCAAGAACCACGGCCGATGCCGGCGGGACAGGCTGCCTCCCCCGGGCGCATATTTCCTGGAAACACTTGGAGCAAGCAACACATTTATAATAGCTATTTTTCTGTCATATTCTTTCCCTTTGCCTGTTTCTTACAAGATTTGTTACTTGGCAGCTGTAAAGGCTCAGGGCTTGAGAAACTCCCAGAGAGTCAGGGCCACGGCCCCCTGTCCGTCCACGTTTCAACAGCTGGAAAGGATTTAGATGGAATTGAGAGGAGATGGGAAAGGACGGCAGGAAGGGATCTCCCCGCCCGCGCCCGCGGTGGCGCTGCGGGCCAGGTCACAGGCTCTGATGGGCCTGCCACTGGAGGGAGGGAGTGCGAGGAACTGCAAGCCGGGGCAAGGTACCTCTACTGCAGGGACCATTGTGAAGGCCGAGTGACACCTGCCGTTCCATCTTGGGTTGCAGTATCCATAGGTAAAGTTCGGTGGGAACACAGCCCTGAGCATCCGCCTGCGTGCCCCCCTCAGCTGTGCTCACACCAGAGGCAGAGCCGAGATGCTGCCTCGGCTGCACTGCTGCGCACCTCCAAGACGACTTACAGGCCCCTCAGGGCATCGTTTTTCCACCCGTCAGGCTGTTAGAACTGGTGGGCCTGTAGGTGACGTGCAGGTTAAGACAGCTAGATCCCACAGAGCTGGCTCTGCAGTTCAGGTCCCAGACCCAGGGGCTTGAACGTCACACCGGCAGGCCAGCAGGTGGTGTGGTGGTTAAAGGCGCTGGACTCCCACATAGTCCACTGCAGTTGGAGCCCCAGACCTAGTGGCTTGCTTGTTCCCTTTCCCTCTCTCTCTCTCTCTCTGATCAAACTGGAAGATAATAGTAACTAAAGTTAAGATAAAATAATTATTTTTTAAAAAGAAAGAAAGAAAACCACACCGGATATGTTGCATGTATATCGAAAATCCTGAGAGGAGAATAGAGAAGGGACTGAAGTGTGGCCTCTCCCTGAGGGGATGCTTTCTCACCTCCCCTCTCCTTCTCTATGTCCCTGTCTCTCTCTAGTGAGTGCACTAACGCTATAGCAAAAAACTAAAACACAAAAATTGGCAAGGACCAAGCCAGCAGTTGGCATGGTGGTTAAGGGCTGGACTCCCACATGGCCCACCATAGTTCGAGTCCCAGACCTGAGATCAAGTCCCAGGCATGGATTCAAGTGTCAGACCTGGCAGCTTACTCTCTCACTTTTGTTCTCTACAAATTAAAATAATAAATAAATAAACACATAATTCTTTTTTAAAAAGAAAGAAGACAGAGAGAACAAAAGGAAGAAAATTGTCAAGGAGAAAGCTTCATCTAAAACTGCCCCTTCTGTGGTTTTCCCTTTTTTTTAAATTTATTTTTATTTTTATTTTAGAGGTTTTTGCTATAAGGCGCGTGCGCTCACCAGAAAGACAGAGAGTGACAGAGAGATAGAAAGCGAGAAATCACCCCCCAGGGGGGATGGCCACGCCACAATCCCTTCTCCTCCATTCTCCTCTCAGGATCTTGGGTATTCACGCACACGCGCCTGGTGTGAATTTAAGCCACTGAGGTCGACTACACGGGAGTTCAACGACATAGCCATTATGCCAATTGCTGGTTCCCCCTCTTTCTGAGAGGAGGGACTGAGGGTTGGACAGAGACCGGGCTTGCTCACGGTAGCTGTAGACTGGTTGATACAAGTTCTCAGCTCCCCGCTGTGCTCTGCAGGGCAGTTGGGCTTTGCCAGCTGGGCCTCCAAGCCCATTTCTGGCAGGGACAGGGCAGGGGGGGACCAGTGTGAAATGGGGAAAGGAGACCCAGGGAAGTGAGTGCCGTGGAGCTGGCAGAGTTCCTGTCCCCATCCTCTTGGTCACCCCAAGTCAGCTCCAACCAGCAGGAGCGAGCGAGAGCCGAGAGCTGGCTGAAGCCAGTACCAGAGGTAGCATCCGAGGGGCGGTGGCTGTGGCCTCTGTCTGTAGGTCCCAGAATTCGTGCCCGTAGAATAAGCACTGTGCCCACTGCTCTGTCTTCTCCAAGAGCCTATGGGCACCAGTGGGAGGTGCTGCTGTGGGGTCAGGGCCCAGTGCCCTGCTCCCCCCAAGTCCTCGGGAGGGAAGAACAGTTGCAAATAGGAGTCTGCTGGAACCTGGCCAATGTGATCTGCTCCCCTGAAAGACTGCCTGGAGGAGGTGGGGTCCAGCTCATCTAGCTAAGGGACGGGTCACCCTCAGGGCGGGCTCCTCAGGCTGGAAGAAGTCTCTGCCCACATGTGCGGGCTGTAGAGACCACCAGTGCTCTGTGCGTATTAACGGTGTGAAACCACAGAGCTCCTGGCACCGGTGGGATCCCAGCAGGCATGAAGCCTCCTTATTGAGAGAACCCTGCTTGGCCTCCTTCCGGTGAAGAGAAACAGGGAAAGAAAGGGGGGAGCAGAAGGGAAGGAGGGAGCAAGAAAAGGAGGGGGAGGCCACAGAAGAGCTATAGTCAAGGCAAGGGAGAGGGAAAGAAAAAGCAAAGGCAGATAGAAAAGGAAAAGAGAAAGCAAAGCACAAGTCTTCTCCATGGGCGCCTCACCCTGCTCTGGCTGGGGAGCTGGCCGAACTCACTGGGCTGTCCTTTTCTTCCCTGCGGAGGAGGCTCCTCACAGAGGCCAGTTCTGGGCTGTGGGAGGGCTCCAGTCCAGCTCTGGGTAGGGAGCTGGTGGAGATTAGGGGGGCCTGGCACCTGGCTGGAGGGGGTGCAGGCAGGACAGCCCCTCAGGGCGGAGGGTCAGCACAGGCACTCAGCATGAGGAAAGCCCAGCAGCTCAGAGCCTGGCCCCGGCTCTCAGGCAGGGATCAGACCCGGCCTCCACCTCCTCGCCTAATGCTGAGGGCACGGGCTCTGGTGCCAGGAGGAAGCCTGCAGCATCTCCAGACGGCCAGCGCCTAACCTCCCGGTCTCCAGTCGACACCCGCTCAACCTCAGAAATCCGGCACCACCACTTCCCGCCCCGTGGGTGTGACCCTGTGACCTCGTGTGCTGTTGGTCTGCACCACCACTGGGGCGGGATCCCCATCCGAGGTCTCCAAAGGGGCAGCCCAAGGTAGAGGGCGAGCCTGAGCAGGGAGCGGGGCTGCCTCGGGGACTCCAGGACCCAGAGCAAACGAGCCCCTGCGCCAATCCAGGAGGATCCCTGTGTGTGGCCAAGAGCTCAGTCCTAGTCAGAGTGCTGGGGCCGGTTACTGTGCACCTACTGACACCTGGGGATCTATCTTTTTTCCCCCTTTTTTGGAGAGGTTTTTGCTATAGGGCATGTACGCTCAACAGAAAGACAGAGAGAGGCAGAGAGACAGAAAGTGAGAAATCACCCCCCAGGGCGGATGGCCATGCCGCAATCCCTTCTCCTCCATTCTCCTCCCGGGATCTTGGGCATGCACCCACACGCGCCCAGGGTGAATTTAAGCCACCGGGTCCAGGACTCGAACTGCGGTTGACTACATGGGAGTCCAACGATGTAGCCATTACGCCAACTGCTGGTCCCCGATCTATCTTTCAACATGCACAGTCACAAAGAAAAATCACACAGAAAATGAAACAAACAGGAAAACCTACAAAACAAAACTAAAGTAAGCAATTCTAAAGCAACGAATTTACAAATTGCTCCAAGAGAGGGCACCTGAAGAGCAGAGTGGGGGGTGTCTAAAGGTGCTGTCACCCATAACCACGACTGACACCACCATCCGCCCAGCTGTGGGGGGTTTGAAGTGGCTCAAACGGAAGCCCACATTTGACTTCGAAATTTTCGTAAATAGAGGGACACAGGGCCTGCTTCTCCCACGAAAAAGTGACTCGAGGGTCTCCAGGGGAGGGGGACCTGGAAGCAGGACAAGGTGGTTGTATAGACCCGTCATTTTGTTTCGAAGGCAGGACGAATGTCGCAGTCTAGGACCTGGAAAAAGCCGCGCGGGCCGCAGCTGAAGCCTGTCGGGTTGGCGCTCCCGGCTGGATCCAGGCTGCCCGCCAGGCACTGCCCACCTGCGGAGAGGCCCCTCGCCCTCCCGAGCACCTCCGCCACACCGGCCTGCCCAGGCTGGGGACAGTCAGAACTCAGGCTTCAAGAAAGGAAAAAGAAGGATGGGGCTCCTAGGGGCAAAGGCGGCGCTCCCCCTGGGTGCGGGGGTTCGGCCCAGGTCCCCGTCCAGGAGGAGAGGGCAGGACTCGCGCAGGCGGCTGCTCCGAACTGGAGGTGAGCGGCCTCTTCGGGCAGAAATCGCCCCCATCCCCGGGCCCTAGTTCGTTGTGCCCACCAAGACACAAAACCGCACTGAGAGAAAGAGCAGATGCGTTTCGTTCCCGTCGGGAGAGAGCTGGAAGAGGGTCGCCTAGGGCTAGCCGAGAAACGCGGGAGGCGCGGGGCGGAGATTAGGGGGGCCTGGCACCTGGCTGGAGGGGGTGCAGGCAGGACAGCCCCTCAGGGCGGAGGGTCAGCACAGGCACTCAGCATGAGGAAAGCCCAGCAGCTCAGAGCCTGGCCCCGGCTCTCAGGCAGGGATCAGACCCGGCCTCCACCTCCTCGCCTAATGCTGAGGGCACGGGCTCTGGTGCCAGGAGGAAGCCTGCAGCATCTCCAGACGGCCAGCGCCTAACCTCCCGGTCTCCAGTCGACACCCGCTCAACCTCAGAAATCCGGCACCACCACTTCCCGCCCCGTGGGTGTGACCCTGTGACCTCGTGTGCTGTTGGTCTGCACCACCACTGGGGCGGGATCCCCATCCGAGGTCTCCAAAGGGGCAGCCCAAGGTAGAGGGCGAGCCTGAGCAGGGAGCGGGGCTGCCTCGGGGACTCCAGGACCCAGAGCAAACGAGCCCCTGCGCCAATCCAGGAGGATCCCTGTGTGTGGCCAAGAGCTCAGTCCTAGTCAGAGTGCTGGGGCCGGTTACTGTGCACCTACTGACACCTGGGGATCTATCTTTTTTCCCCCTTTTTTGGAGAGGTTTTTGCTATAGGGCATGTACGCTCAACAGAAAGACAGAGAGAGGCAGAGAGACAGAAAGTGAGAAATCACCCCCCAGGGCGGATGGCCATGCCGCAATCCCTTCTCCTCCATTCTCCTCCCGGGATCTTGGGCATGCACCCACACGCGCCCAGGGTGAATTTAAGCCACCGGGTCCAGGACTCGAACTGCGGTTGACTACATGGGAGTCCAACGATGTAGCCATTACGCCAACTGCTGGTCCCCGATCTATCTTTCAACATGCACAGTCACAAAGAAAAATCACACAGAAAATGAAACAAACAGGAAAACCTACAAAACAAAACTAAAGTAAGCAATTCTAAAGCAACGAATTTACAAATTGCTCCAAGAGAGGGCACCTGAAGAGCAGAGTGGGGGGTGTCTAAAGGTGCTGTCACCCATAACCACGACTGACACCACCATCCGCCCAGCTGTGGGGGGTTTGAAGTGGTTGAGTCTTGGGTCCATTGTCTAGAAACTCACACTGGGTATATGAGCATGCATGGCCCAGATCCTGGGAGGAGAGGGTCTCCAGGGGAGGGGGACCTGGAAGCAGGACAAGGTGGTTGTATAGACCCGTCATTTTGTTTCGAAGGCAGGACGAATGTCGCAGTCTAGGACCTGGAAACAGCCGCGCGGGCCGCAGCTGAAGCTT
>NW_006205300.1:421973-425515 GCF_000334495.1 Tupaia belangeri chinensis
GCCTGCCCGCCAGGCACTGCCCACCTGCGGAGAGGCCCCTCGCCCTCCCGAGCACCTCCGCCACACCGGCCTGCCCAGGCTGGGGACAGTCAGAACTCAGGCTTCAAGAAAGGAAAAAGAAGGATGGGGCTCCTAGGGGCAAAGGCGGCGCTCCCCCTGGGTGCGGGGGTTCGGCCCAGGTCCCCGTCCAGGAGGAGAGGGCAGGACTCGCGCAGGCGGCTGCTCCGAACTGGAGGTGAGCGGCCTCTTCGGGCAGAAATCGCCCCCATCCCCGGGCCCTAGTTCGTTGTGCCCACCAAGACACAAAACCGCACTGAGAGAAAGAGCAGATGCGTTTCGTTCCCGTCGGGAGAGAGCTGGAAGAGGGTCGCCTAGGGCTAGCCGAGAAACGCGGGAGTCGCGGGCCTCGGCGCCCACCCTCCCCAAGGCCTGCTCCTTCCGGCCTCGGCTTCCCGATCTGTACAATGGCTCGGCGATCCCCGCGCACAGGGGCCGCTCCAGAATCCGGCCTGGGAGGCGCGGGGTGCCGCGGGAGGGGCAGGAAGCAGTGGCTGGAGGGAAGGCAGGTCTGTGACCCTGACGCAGTGCACAGGAGGTTCGGTTTGGGGAGTGAGGTGACCCCTCCCCACTCCCTCCGGAGCTGTGGGGTCCCAGGGGCAGAGCGCGGGTGGGAGGGGGAAACCCCTCCAACCCGACTTGGGGCGTCGCCAAGAACCCCCCGCCCGCTGAGCCCCTCGCCACCCGCGGCGCCCCTCGCCAGGCGCTGGGGAAGGCGGCGAGCCCGGGGCGCTGAGGTCACCTTTTCCACTGAGCCCGGCGCGGCGCGAGCGGACGGTTTCCGGGATTTTCGCAGCGGCGGCGGGGGCGGGGGGGCCCGGGGAGGGCCGCCGCCGGGTCCCGGGCGCCGGCCCCGCGGCTGGGACCCTGGGGAAGGGGCTGCCCTCCTCGGGCTGCTCAGTGCCCTGGACTGCAAGGAGGACTCGTTCTCTGTGAACCTCTTTCCGGTCGCCAACGCTTCAATTCCTGAGAAGAGGAGGCCCTGCAGCCGCTTCCGTGCATTTTTCGCCTGAAAAGGGTTTAACTGGGCTTTACTTAGACTCACACGGCAGGGGAGCCTGGGTCCCTGCGCAGCTCCGAGGGTAGTGCTTTGGGCTGATGGAGCCCGTCCAGCCAGAGCCAACCCAAGCCTCCCAGCTCTCAGCTTTCGGGGCATTCCCCGGCCCTTGGGGCAGACGTACCGGGGCGCCCTGCCGCAGGTCTGGGAGGGGCAGGAGGAGGAGGTAGCCCTGGCTGCGGTCCCAGGATCCAGGGGGCACGCCTGTGCAATGGGGTGGGGCTGGGCTGAGCTGGTTTTCTGGTTCCCCAGATCTCCACGTGAGGTCTCACCTAAACATGGCCCCTTCACTGTCCCGACCTCGGAGCTAGCCAGGGAGGTGGCTGGTGGTACAACAGGTGTGCAGCAGCTCGGGCCTGCCCTCCTGTGCTCTGACCTGGGACACAAGATCCTCAGGGCCACCCTATGTGACTGGATGGCGCAGAGGGAGCTCACATTAGAGGGGATGGGTGGGGAGGGCCGGGCTGGGCCTGTGCAACAGGTTGTTCCCTTGAGAGGACAGCAGGCGGGCCCTGGGCATGTGGGGCGGGGGGCAAAGCAGGAGGCCAATATGGAGGGTCAAAAGAACCCCCTACTCACTGTGGTCTCTGGGCAGGTCCCTCCCTGTTGATGGGCCTCAGTTTCCCACCTGGGAAAGGAGGTGGCTGGACTGGGGAACACCCAGCACCTATGGAGGGAGGGAGTCTCTGGGCCTGCTCCCACGAGGGGCCCAGCTGGACTGCCCACCCAGCAAAGCCTGGGCTTGCTCTCTGCCTCTGGAGGCTGGGCGGCTGCCAGGCTGTCTCTCGTCCCCACCAACAGGCCTGCTCCCTGGCTCCACAGCGCCGCTTCCCAAGAGCCATTTTGACTCTCAGGAAGACCTACCCTGGGAGTCTGAAGCAACTGGTGGTCACTGAGGCCACCTTCTTTCATTCCTGCAGAGAAGCCCAAGTTCAGAAAGTCACACAGCAACTGGGGAGGAGAGGCAGTGGCTCGAGGTCTGGCTGTGTCCTGCCATGTGGTTCCTAAGACATTCTTTGTCCCCACCCTGGCTCCTAGACACCCAGAGCGCTCTTCTAGTTCCCCCAGAGTCTGAGCATGTGCCAGGGGCCTAGGGCCAGCCTTGCATCCCTGCTGCCAGCAGCTGGTGCTGGAAAAGTTGCGTGAATGTGAGGAAGGACAGGCCCATGGGTGTGGTGAGCCCATTTCTCACAGGGGAAGACTGAGGCCCACCTGGAGCACACAGGCGGGAGTGACCCAGGACACCAGCTGAGGGCTAGGTGCTGACTGGCAGTGGCACGTGAGGCCAGGAGATTGGACCTGATGGCTGTGTGGGGTGGGACAGGTGCCCCTGCCCCAGCCTTCTGGGGACACTCCACCATCCTTGCCTGGAGGACTGCGTTCCTTTCCCCAAGCAGAACCGTGGGGCAGGAGGGCAGAGGGCTCAGCTTCCCCTACTCAGTCTTCACAGCTTCCCTGGGGCCCAGAGTGGGCATCTCTGGTCGATCAGGAGACCAAGGCCCAGAAAGTAGCAGCGGCTAGTCAGGGAGAGGCGGGGCGGGGGGAGAAAGAAACTCCGGGAGAGTTTGGCTTTGGGACCGCTGGCCTGGCCGCAGGGCTCAGGCTTACTACTCTCCTACGGATGGAGAGAGATGGTGCCCACTTCCTCCATCGTGCTGAGCACTCGGAGGCTCCCAGGCGAGCCAGGCCCTCGGTGGGGGGATCTGTCCGCGCACCCTGTGGCCTCAGCTCCGCCCAGCAGCGGTCTCTTCGTTGTGAAGAGCAGCTGTGCCGGTTTTTTCCTCTAACTTTGCAAGGGAACCTAGCCCTGGGGTGACCAAGGAGGCTGTGTCCAAGTATCACTCGAATTTGCATTTTCAAGCAATTCTCTGCAGAACGTTATCCTCTTAGGGCACCTCTCAGGTAGACAAGGAGGCCGCACACGGTAAACTGAGGCGGGGTGGCCAAGGAGAGGGAGGAGGGGGGGTGCACAGGTGCCCCTTGGCTCTGCGGCTCGTGCCCCTGTCCTGGCCGGGAAGCTGCCCCGTCATCCTTGCCACGCTGAACTGTGTGCCTTGCCCCACCCCTGCCGACCTCTCGGGGCTCCGTATCCTCAGCCCTGGCGCTGGGCTTCCCAGCTGTGCAGTCTCTTGCGTCCCCTCGGCTGGCCAGCTTGCCTCTGTGCCCTCCAGCACGTCCCGGCCCGCCGGCTCGCATGCCTCTTACGGTCTCTCCGCGCACGTCTGGACGTCGTCCCGGCCACCCTCACATCGCCGTCTCTAATCCTGTGTGGCCCTCGTTCTCCCGTGGCCCCCCTCACCTTTCTCCGGATCCTTCGTCTCTTGTCTCTGGGGGTCGTGACTCTCCGACTCTCCGACTCTGTCCTGGGGCGTGCGCTCCGCCGGGTCTCGCTCAGGCTCCCCGGGTCTGGGTCGGCCAGCCCCTCTGG
>NW_006205300.1:426322-434296 GCF_000334495.1 Tupaia belangeri chinensis
CCCAAACCAGGGAAGCCAGGATCTCCAGAAGCCCACGTCTCCCGGGGCCGGGTGGGCACTCTGGTCCAAGTCGGCCCGAGCCTCCCGGAGCCCGGCGCCTCCAGTGAGAGACTAGCGCGGCCTTGGCCGCAGCGCAGACCTGCCCGGGCCTTGCTCGGCCGCAGGAGGCCTGATTGTGAGCTGCGCCTGGCTGGCCCTTCCGCTTCCAGGTCGACTGGACCTTGGGGAGTCGGAGCCAGCAACGCAAAGCTTTTCTGCCTCTGCTTCTTCTCTTCTGGGGGAGCCTGCCCTGCGGTGCCCCTCCACTGATGCATCCCCTTCGGCCTTTCCTCATCCCTCTCTCCGCTCGCAGCGTCAGCCTCGCTGGCCCCTGGCGATGGGTGGCTCTACCCTCCCTGTCTTTCCCCCAAGGATCTCTTCTCCCACATCACACTGACTTTTGCTGGGCTCTTCGGCCTGTAGAGCGGCTGGGACCTGCCGGGTAGATGCGTCTGTCTGGGAGGAGAGGCCTCTGTGCCCCAAGAGGGACCCCAAGTCCGAAACCCGCCTTCCCGAACCCCTTCTTTAGCCAGTGCTTGTATGCGGGAGCAGCAGGGCCAGTTTTCCCGTTTAAGTTCGATTGCGACGTCGCTCCTCGCCGCCTGGGACCTGCATCCGTTCTGTCGTTAATAATTCGTTTGAAGCGGGCAAAAAAATCCTTTTAGAACTAAAGAAAATGGAAGCATCTCCACGGGAAAGAGAAAAAAAAACGACAATTTCCAGGTTCACGGGTTGCTTTGGAATTTCCGGGAAGCACCCAACCCTAACCCAGACGACACCGGCCGCCTGCGCTGCGCTGCCCTGCCGCGTGGCTGTCGCTCCACGCACAGAGGAGCGACCGTGCACGCCATGCCTGCTCTGTCCTGAACGCGGCAATGCGCATCTTCGCAGCTCGCTGCCGTTTCCCGTTGGCCTCCCCTTTCCACGGGAGTCTCGGAGCTGCGAAGTTCGTCGTGGAGGACCCTGGGATCTCAGAGGCGGCTGGGCCTGGGGAAACAGGACAAAGCACGGGGTTGGCGAGGTCCCCTCTCCCAGACTCCGGGGACAATCGCGTTAGGGAGGGGCGCCCTGAGCGGGCAGCGCGAATCCATCCCTCAAGGCCAGGGGCCAGGCGGGGAGGTTTTGCCCTGGGCGACATTGGCACAGGAACCCCGCCGCACAGGGGGTGTCTGTCTCGAGGCGTAGGAGCCTAGCGGAGCTCACCCGTCTCCACTCTCTCCCTGCAGCAGTGCTGAAGGCTGAGCAGGCGGCGGTGTTCAAGTTCCCTCTGGCGCCGCTTGGCTGTTCTGGGCTGGGCTCGGCCCTGCTGGCGGCCGGGCCTGGGCTGCCTGGCGCGGCGGGTGCGCCGCACCTGCCGCTGGAGCTACAGCTCCGCGGGAAGCTGGAGGCGCCAGGCCCTGGGGAGCCAGGCACCAAAGCCAAGAAGGGGCGCCGGAGCCGCACTGTGTTCACCGAGCTGCAGCTGATGGGCCTGGAGAAACGCTTTGAGAAACAGAAGTATCTCTCCACGCCAGACAGGTAGTTCAGGGCCAGGCTGGGGCCAACAGGTGGCGGGAGGATGTCCCCTGCCCTGCTGAGGGAACACGCCCTACTCTTTCCAGAATAGACCTCGCGGAGTCTTTGGGTCTGAGCCAGTTGCAGGTGAAGACGTGGTATCAAAATCGAAGGATGAAGTGGAAGAAAATTGTGAGTGTGCCTGCGGGCTTGTGGCCTCAGCTTCCAGGGTCGTACCTCCTCCCCTCCACTCTCCTCCCCTTCACCCTACCGAGAATTCCTCCCAGACCTCTGATACCGGGGTGAGCTCCAGGACCTGCTTTGTTCTCTCCCTCCCTCTGGGTACCCTAGTTCAGCCAAGGTTTCCTCCTGACTCCCGCTTCACCCTCTGACCTGGCAGCCTTGAACCCCTAGGACCTGGGGCAGCCCCTCCCCAGCGCTCAAATGCCACGTTTCCCTGGGACCCAGAGCAGCCTCCGATGGCTTCCTTCGGTCCTTCTGTCCCACCTGGGCGGAGCGCCCCCGGGTCCTGGATCTGCTCTCCGGCTCACCTCCATGCCCGCTCATCCCCCTGCAGGTGCTGCAAGGCGGCGGCCTGGAGTCTCCCACCAAGCCCAAGGGGCGGCCCAAGAAAAACTCCATTCCCACGAGTGAGCAGCTCACGGAGCAGGAGCGTGCCAAGGAAGCAGAGAAACCAGCGGAGGTACCGGGCGAGGACTGAGCCTGCCAAGGGTGTGGCGAGGGCCCGCCGAGGGAACCAGCTCACAAGCTCTTCCAAATCCACGCCGTCTGCTTTCTAAATGTTTTATTATTACCTTGAATGCGGACAATTGGGGCCAAACCAGGAAGGACACAGACTCTGAAGCCAGACCCAGGCCTCAGCGTGCTCCCGGGCTCTAACCTAGGAGAGTCCTGTGGGCTCTAACCTAGGAGAGTCCTGTACAGCAGAAGCCCCTCCACGGAGCCCCAAGGCCAGGCGCTCCACGCGCACTCCCACCGAGTTCCTCGCCCGCACCCCCCACGGCCTCGGCTGGACTCCCCAGGCCACCAGGCACACACCTGCTTTCCTGAGTCAGGCGGCAGTTGGGAACAGGCCACTACAGCCGAAGACGGGGGCTCCAGGCCTCCGGCCGTTCCCGATGGCGCGCCGGAGCCCTTACCCTCCTCTTGCGAAGATGGTGACATTTTTTCCAATAAAATATTTTATGACACACTGGGCCTTGGTGCATCGGCTTCTGAACTCGCGAGGGGTGGGGGACCGGCAAGGTAAGACTGGCTCTCGTAGCTTTTTAAATGTTTTCTAGATGGCACTGGCCAGAGAGAGACTGAGAAGGAATAGGGAAAGCCCCCCCACCACTCCACCACCACAGCATCGTCAATCTCCCCCAGGATTCTGGGCACATACCCACCCGTACCCAGCCCAGCAGGATTGGAAACCAGTGGTTCCATGTGGTCGGTCTTAACCACCAGGCTACAGAGCAGACCATGGAGGGTAGCTTCTTTATATTTTTAAAACAATTATTTTATTTAACGTATTTATTTATTTTAATTTGACCAGAGAGAGACAGAGTGAGAGAGAGGGAACGTGAGAAAGCAACCAGGTCTGGACACACTGCAGTCGGCCACGTGGGAGTCCCGCACCCCCACCACCAGGCCACCTGGGCATCTCGGGTAGCTTCTAAGGCATCCTTTCCTCCCTGAGGAGAGCTGTGAGGACCTGAAGTACAAGGGCAGTAACATTGGGGTGTGGAGGGCACAGGAGTAAGAGCGGAGCCCCTGCACTGGGCTTCGCTTCGGAAGTAGCCTGAGGTCAAAAGCTGTCCTGGTTTGTCTGGTTTCCTGGGACTTGCAGGACTGATTGTGGGGTCCTTGAGACGGTTTTGACCAGCTCTCTGAGGCAAGCAGGAAGCGGAGAACAGGAGGCTTGTGTGGAGGCAGCCACCATGGGTGCTGACTGGCCTCTTGCATTTTCCCCTGTGTTCGTGGGTGGCAGCCTCCGGGCTGCTGAGTTGACTCCAGAAAGCAGGAGCACAGGGTGGACAGACAGCTCCAAAAGACTGGCTCCGGCCCCGCAAAGGGCAGCCTGGGGGTGCAGCATGTGTGGCTGAGGGCTCTGCCTCATGAGAAAGTCTGGGCTGCCTGTCTGCTGCCCAGGCTGAGTTCAGAACTAACTGTGGGTTTCCGACCTTGCGCTTTCTAGGGGGCTGCAAGGTAGGGGGTGGGAAGACTGCTGCTTTCTGATTAAAGCCCAGGAAGTCAAAGAAAAGACGTGCAGAGTTCCAAGCAGGACCAGGATTTGGTTCTGGGCCCTTCCAGACCCAAACAGAAGGGGAAGAGAGTCAGAGACATCCCAGCTCAGTCCCAGGCTTTGCGTTCAGATTGTGGAAACGGACCCCATGGCCCTCACCTGCAGGCCATGATGTCCTTCTCCTATGGGCTTGACGGTCCCTTCCAGAACGTGCACTTGAACTTCCCCACCCTGAGCAGCTCTGGCCTCAAGGCCTGAAGATCTCTCTCTCTCTGTCTCTCTCTCTCTCTCTCTCTCACACACACACACACACACACACAGAGTATTTTCTGAGGGCTGCAGGCAGCTCTCACCCAGCCCTGCTGAATCTCTGGGAAACCAGCTCTCCCTCCCTCAGGGCATTTAACTTGGCCTGGCAAACAGCTTGAAGAATAGTTGTCTGAGTCTTCTGAGGACTCGGGAAAACTCCACCTGGAAGGAATGAATCATTAACGTGCAACTGCGCCCCCTAATTCCTTCCGGCCCTTGGGGTTACCTTCTATCCCAGGGCAACTCAGCCTAACAACCTCCCCCCAACTTTCTTGCACCGGCCTGGGAAGCCTACTGACTTACGCAGTTGCATCCAACCCTCTCCCTTTCAGAGGAGAAAAGCGAAGGCCCAGTGTTGTCCGGAGAGTACTCAGGGACTAGGATTCCTGCTAGGCCTTCCTTGGTGGCCTATGTAGAGCTGCAGAAGGAGGAGGGGTTGACCTTCCAGGCCCATTGAAGAGGCAAGGAGGGGGTTCAGACCCGCAGTGGTCGGACTCCTTCAGTTCTGTTGCACAAATCTGAGAAATGCGACCTTAGGCAAATTCCCCCAGCCACAGCCCCTCACTGGATTGGGTCGAGTGGTCTTGGTGGTACCAGGGCTGCAAGTTTCAGGGAGTACAGCTCCCTCCCGGCGCACATGGGACACCCAACCTCTGGCCACCAGTGCGTCAGTGAGGCAACTGGGCCTCAAACAAGCCTCAAACAAGCGCATCTGGATTCCAGTGCAGCGTGGGCAGGTGGGAGCGGAGTTTAGTCGTTGCCTGCGCTGCTGTGCTCCTTGGTGGGACGGGACCAGCGACAATCAATCGCAGCGCCAGACAAGCCATAAAGCCAGTCAAGAGGAGCTGACAGCGCCACTAGTGTGGGGGCGGAGGAGGCTCTGAGACCCAGCGGAAGCTCCAGGCGGGTCCCGGGAGGAGCGAAGGCGCTTGCTGAGGCCGAGGGCTGCTCTAGGACCGGAGGCCGCGAGCGGCCGGCACCCGCAGGGCCGCGACTCCAGGTCAGGCAAAGGGCCCCAGGAGGTGACGCGTTCTGGACTGAGCGCGCCGGGCCGAGCTTCCAGGAGCCGGATCCACTTGCCACGCTCCGCCCGGGCATCGGGCGCCAAGGCCTCTCTCTCTCTCTGCAGCGCGGCCCCTCACTTCAGTCCCGCTGCATGGGGGAGGGACAGTCCCCTTGTCCCTGTGCCTTCTTTCTTTCTCACACAAATCTCAACTCTGCTCCAAGGTCCTGGGAGACAAAACGCGGAGAAGGCGCCTGCGGCCGAGCCGGGGGTGCTCTTCCCGGAGCCCCCAGGCCCGCTGTCAAGGGAGAGAGCCGGTCAGGCGTCTCTCGAGAGCGGTGGCGCTGGGAGAGGGGAGAAGCACCGCCGGGGACCCCCGGGAGGGGAAGAGCAACGGTTGGCAGCCGCGAAGGCTGGGTCCAGGAGGCGTCCCGAGGTGGCGTGCAGTAGGGGAGACTGGGGGAGGGCTGGCGGAAGGGCCTGGGCGGGAGCTAGGGGGCCGCACCCCGACCTGCGGGACCGGGTTCAGAGCAGGTCCTGCTCCGGGCGGGTGCACCGGGAGCAGGGCTCGCGGCTGGCGGGAAAGCTAAGTGGCGGGCGGGAACTCCGCGCGGGTCCCGGCACCGCCTGGACAGTCGCGCGCACAGCCGGGGCGCACGCCCAGCCGCCCGGCTCTTCGCTTTTTGAATAGTAAAGCTTCCTGGGGGTCGTTCCCGCCCCTACCCGGGATTCTCCTGGAGGGTCACCAGCCGGGCCTTGTAGGGCTAAGGCAAGACGTGAGGTCCCAGGCGGGCAACTTTTTCCACTGCCGAGTCGGAGGCCAGGCAGGCGTCTCTTGGAGCCGAAGGACGCGCTCTAGTGCCTACCCGAAAGCGAGGTCTGAGCGGAGCCGGCCCGGAGCGGCCCAGACGCTGGCCTCCCAGCCTGGAGCGGGCCCCCTGCCGGGTCCTCCCCTTGGAGCTCCAGGGTCGGAGAAACCAGGCGCCTCCTCCGGTTCGGTTGCCTGATTTCGTCTGCGCGCCAGGAACCCCCTGTTCCAGAAGTGACAGCAGGGGAGAAGAAGCTCAAGAAACACACCCTGGTCCCACCTAGTCAGCAGTGGGGACCCGGTGACGCCCCCGCTCCAGAGCCTGGCCAGGCCTGCCGGAGGCTCAGGTGCCGCGCAGCCTGGGCGGGAGCTCCAAGCCCGAGGAAGCTTCTCCTGCCACCTCCCCCGCCCAACTTGGTGAGGTAAGGGGGCAGGGACTTCCGCGGGTGGGGCAGAAAGGTGACGACAGCCACCAGGCAAGCGCTCGCTGCGCAGTCTGCAGGGCTCCGGGTCACTTCCAACTCCCTGCAGGAAGGCCGGAGTCCCCTCGGTAGGTGCAGGAGGCAGGGCCAGAGGTTTCGCAAAGGCAGGGCCTCCCACTGGGTCCTGACTGCTGAGGGAGTCTCTCACTGCTGTCGCTTCGCACGTTCGAATTGTCCTAGTTGTCACTCAGTGTCGCTGTACTGCCTACTTCTGAAATGGGTTCCGGAGGGTTGGGGTGGAGGCGAGGTGCTGTGGACCCTGTGCCCAGCATGTGACTCCCCCCTAAGAAGGCCATTCCGAAGGGGCAGAATGGGCAGTGGTGGCCTCGTCCCTCAGGCACTACCCCCCTGGGAAAAGCCAGGGCGATGAGGGGGGGGCTTCTGCAGAGGAGGACTTCACAGGGAGGAGCTGCTCTGAGGAAGGGTGATCTACTCACCGAGAGGCAGAAACCCAGGTGGCAAGAGGCCCACAATGAGCGATGGAGGGGACAGATTCAGAGAGGGCACTGGAAGAAGTTTAGAAACCCTTCAACCTGTTGATTTCCTTTTAATGCAAACTCGGTAGTTATATGTGATAAAAACCTGTGTCCTAGCAACCCAAAAACTGATCTCTGAGTAAGTGTGAAATAAAAAGTCCAGGTCATCTGAAGGTAGCAGTTCATTTCATTGGCAACATTTTAAGAATAATGCTCAGGAAATGCTTGCGATCTGGACATCCATGCGCTGCAGCTATGCAGACATTTACCCACCGTCCTGCGCTCCTTCACAGCGTCTGCTGGATGCAGCAGGCAGCTCCCAGTGTTGGGGACACAGCCCTCACCCCATCCGGTAAGAATTATGAGAATTAGGTTGCAGGTTTGCTAGAGATTCGTCATCCCATTTGCAGATGGAGAGAAGAGCTCAGAGATGTGAGGCAACTAGCCTGGGAACACACAGCGATCGATCGGATTTCCAGCAGAATCATCTACCTTGCCTTGGTGAGTCTGCTCTACCCCTCACTCAGCGGCTGCAAGGTCCAGTTAGGGTCCCCAAAGCCCCTGTCCACCCGGAATCAGCCTTGCCAATTTATTCACCAACTATTAACTAAGTGCCCAGTTGTGCCAAGCACTCCCCAGGGGACTGTGTGAGGGGAAAGGGATAGCTAGTAAAGAAGCCGCAATTAAACCCACGAGACACTTTCAGGGACTGGCAGATGCCTGTGGAAAACGAAGCAGGTGAGAGAGAATGAGTGGGTAGGGACTGTATCAGGGTGATGGGGAGTGGGGTCAGGAGCCCACCCTTCTGTTGAGACCTGAATGACCACAAAGCGGCTGTGCCAGCGAGTGGGCACAGGAAGTGCCGAGGCAGCTAAGCGCTCCTGGGGAACAAGTACTGAGAGGTGGGGAAGGGTAGGGGGCTAGGAAGCAGGAGGAGGGCTCCCCTCTCCCCCGCACTACCTTAACCTGGCGGGAGGAGGACGGGTCCTGTCCAGCCAGCGTCCCAGGGGGCCGACCCTGCTCAGGCCCGGCCCCTCGGAGCAGAGGCGGGCCATGCCGCTGCACCAGTTCCCCCCCACCACCCCCCCACCCATCGGCAGCTCCACCTCCACCTC
>NW_006205300.1:434490-445542 GCF_000334495.1 Tupaia belangeri chinensis
TCTGGGGGACCGCGGTGTAAGGACGCAGGCACGCCGAGACCGCGATCGGGAAAGGCAGGAGACCGACCGAAGTGTGTGGGGTGACGGCAGCAGAGAGACGGGAGAGCAGCGAAGTGTCAAAAATGGACGGCCCGTGCAGAGCGCGGCTAAGAGAAGGGATGAGAGTCGAGCAGGAGAGGCCGGGCAGAGCGCGGCAGTTGCGGAAGTTACCCAGCAGCGCCCGCCCTGGGCTTGGCGGTTACGGCGATGTTGACGCACTGTTCAAGTCCCAGATCCTGCGGCTGGGAAAAAAATCACATCCAGAGTGTGTGTGTGTACACGTGTGTACACGTGTGTGTGTGTGTGTGTGTGTAGCTGAAATGCTGAGGAGAGTGGAGAAGGGTTTGCAGCGTGGCCACCCAACTCTGGGCAGGCGGGGGGGGGTGCTTTCTCACTTTCCCTCTGTCTTTCCTCATGCCCTATAGCAAATAATAATAATAAATAACCAAAACAGAAAAAAGGGAAGGGGGCAGAGGAAAGAGGAGAAGACAAGGGGAAGTGCCAGGAGGGGAGGAAGGTAGGTGCAGGGAAGCCCTTATGGGAAGGGGATGCCCAGGTGGAAGGAACGGCCAGCTGTGCCCAGACCACCGCGTGCCCTTGAGCACAGAAATGAGCGAAGTCCAGTCGGAGTCAGAGCCTGGTGGGGGGTGGGACATCCAAAGCCATGGAAACCTTGTTTGCAGTGTTTCTGTTTGCAGACAGGCCAAGCGCCCTCCTTCCTCCGGCATGGGCATTCCGAAATGGAAATGCCGTTCCTGGCCCTCTGGGTCCTTTCCTGTTTTTCCTGCTGCCCAGGCTTTTCTCCCCAGAGCCGCCTGGGTTCCCAGGCTGCCTTCCCCCAGTCAGCAGCTCTCTGGTCTCTGGCACTATGGCCGCTCAGGACACCCTTTTTCCTCTCCTTGGGGATCTGGCCTTGGGGAGGCTACCTCTCAGTCACACACCTCAGGAGGGCCCACTGAGACACACACACACACACACACACCCCCACACACACACACACAAGAAACGGGCCCTCTGCAGCCGCAGACCTGAATGCAGACCTCGCTCTCGCTGGGTAGGCAGCCACAAACATGGAAACCTCTGAGAAACCGGGAGAACACTTAGCTGGGGACCGTGTCTGGGGCGCCTCTCCTTTGCCCACAGTTGCTCTTGTCTGAATGGTTGCCTGTGGAGGAACGTGGGCTGGGCTGGCCCTGGAGCCAGGCACCCTCTAGAGGTGTGGGTGTGTGCAGGAGCTCCAGGTGGCATCACTCCCCAGCCTCCAAGCCTGGCTGGGCCCCAGGGCGCTCCCTGATTGGAGGCAGGCACAGGAGCCTGCGCGAACCAGGGACCAACTGTGCCAGGCGGACGGGCTCCTCAGCCTTCACTACCTCTGTTATTTCTGGAGCACAAGGGTTGGGAATGGCTGTGGTTGATACTCTACTTAATCCTCAGACTCGGTGGGACAGAGATGACCAACTCATCTTCTCAGAAGAGACAACCAAGGCTCGAAAGGGACTTAGAGAGCGAATGGCAGGCAGAGCTGGGGGTAAAGTCAGGCCAAAGTAATCCTGGCTCATTCTGTCCCCTCAGCCTCTGGGAGATTCCCAGCGAGGTCTTGGCTGGCTGAACCATGTTAGAGTGTACCCCAGGACACTGTCACTCCGCGGCTATCACTGATAGGCCTGAATGCAAGGACGACCACCAAGCCCTGGGGAGAGCCAGGCCTAGCGAGGCTGCTCTGGCCAGGCCACTGGCACAGATGCCAGTCTGCCTGAGGCTTGCATCCCGGCGCTGTCAGGTTAACTGGTGACTGGCAGTGCTGGCCCTCTTTGTGCCAGTTTCTACCTTTAAAGCAGGGACCAATGGCAGCACTTCCTGGCTCCACATGGTGCTGGACACCAGGAGAGTGGGCTCTCCCATAGCGCACCTCAGGGTCATGTTCGCAATGTTCCCATGGTGTCCCTGGGGCTGATGGGAGCTGCCCGGGTGGAACATGAAGCTGCAGGGGGCACCCCTGCTCGGGGTGAGGGGGACAGGGCCTGTCTGTGGCTCCCACAGGCCCTTGCTGGGTCTCTGTCCTGCAGGCTGATGGCAGAGAAAGCCCGGGCTTGGGGCAGGACAGTGTTGTGGACCCCGAGGGTCTGGCACCCCCCACACCCCCCAGTAATTCCTTTGCATGGTCTTCATGGCCATTTCATCATGGGCACCCTTTGGAGCTTATCAGAGGATGGCTCCTGGCTGTCTCAGCCAACGGTGCGTGAAGGACAGGGGCTGGGCTGTGCCAGGCTGAGCTAAGTGCTCACAGTTATCTGCCTGCTGCATGAGTGTATGCCCCTCACCCTGCCCGTAAGTGCAGAAGGTCCTGGGCCAGATCCCCCTGGAGTGGGAAGACCCCATGGCAGTGGCCGCCTGGCCTTCACTCTCACAGGGCCTGCTGGTGGCGGCTGTGGTGTTGTGGCAGGCTGTGGCAGGCCATGAGGGACCTCACTCTTGTGGCCACTCAGGGCCCACTAGGCCAGGCCCAGTTTGCCCCAGGCACATGCTTCTACAACATCTGACCCCATCAGGCCCCCCAGGGAGTGAGTGAGCATTGGGATGGTGGCCTGGGTCTGACCTCCTCCTGTAAGCACTGGCTTTAGGTTGGTCCAGGGTGCCCTGCCTCTAGGGCCTGTCCTTATGGCAGCCTGTGCATACCAAGGAATTCACACCCCTCACTACAGACAAGGAGTTCCCACCAGGGCTGGTAGGAGTTGGGAGAGAAACACCTGTCCTTCTAGTCCTTCTAGCCCCCCACTGGCTTCCAGAGGGGACCAGCAAACACTGGATCTGAGTTTCCCCAAGGGTCCTGTTCCGACTGCCCCCAGCGGTGACTTGCAGAACACCTCGCTGCTACCAGCTGTGCGGTGTTGGCCTTGTGCTCTCGCTCTGGGGGCGTGCCCCCTGTGTGCTGAGTACTGAGGAGGGCTGAGGGGACGGGTATGCTGAGAGCAGTTCCACTCAGGTCTCAGAACTCTGGAGCTTCATACCGGAACTTGTTTGACAACAGAATAACTGCAAAGTGAGGTTTCAGGCCATCTGACAAGCATCTGCTTTCTGAGGGTCCTGCCCAGCTCAGGGCTTCTGGAATCCTCTGTGGCTACATGTTTCCCTTTTAGCAACCACTGGCTTTGCTTCAACCCTGCAGCAGCCACCCCTATACATGAAGAGGAGGAAGAAGAGTAGGAAGGACAAAGATACAGAGGGGAGAGAAGAAAGCAGAGGATGTGCTGCCTGGAACCCTAGTGGGTGAGGCCCGGGATAGCCGCTAGGGATGCCAGGATGCCTGCGTGCAGCTCCTGCTCAAGGAGACCTCGAACAGCCTGTGAAATAACCTAGCTGGAACTGTTGCACAGAAGCCTTGGCATGCCCTTGGGGTGGGGCCAGCCTGGCAGCCCAGCCAGGTTCTGGGAAGCCAGTGCACATGGAGCTGCCATTCTCCTACTGAGGGGGTGCACACGCCTGGAGGAGGAGGACACAGAAACTAGCTGTTTGGGGGGCCTGGGGAAAGTGTCACTGTACTCCCACATAGTCGACCACAGTTTGAATCCCGGACCAGGCGGCTTAAACTCACGCTGGGCGCGTGTGTGTGCGTGCCTAAGATCCCGAGAGGAGAATGGAGGAGAAGGGATTGTGGCGTGGCCACCCCCCTGGGGGGTGATTTCTCGCTTTCTGTCTCTCTGTCTCTCTCTGTCTTTCTGGCAAGTGCACGCGCCCTATAGCAAAAACCTCTCCAAAAAAAAAAAAAAATAGAATACAACACATATTGGCATGGCAACGCCCTGAGATAGGGAGGGACTGGCCGGAACAGCCAGGGATTGGCTCTATTTTCCAGTCCCCACCGCAAAGGCACTGGAGGTCGGACTTCAGTGCCTTAGCCCTAGGGAACAAAACCCAGGAGGCTGCTTTTCAGGGTCCTTCAGCTGTGGTTCCAGGGGGACAGCTCTCCTGAGCCTTGGGGAGTCAGCTCATGAAGAAAGTGAGGTTCCCTGCTGTCTCTGGTGCCCATCAGTGAGGGACATAACATGCTGTGTGTGCGGGTGGTCACTGGCACTGGACTCAGGCCCCTGCTAACCAGTGCACAGTCACCCGCCTCTTTGGGGGCTGGGATGCAGAGAATGGGAGTGTTCAGTGGGGAGGGAGTTCTGGTTCTGCACGTTGAGAAGGGTTACAGAGTTGTGTGTGGTGATGGGTACACAACAGATGTGGATATACTTGGTGTGTATACCGCTGAGCTGCGCACTGAAAACGGTTGAAGTGGTCAACTCTGTTATGTGTCTTTTACTACAATTAAGAAAAATCATTGTGCCTACGTCACACAAGGTCCCGGGTCTGTCCTGCCCTGTCAGAGAGTGTTTCTTCATTAATCTGCCACTTCTTTCATTCAGTGTTGATGACAACTTTTTAATTAAAAAAAAAAAAAGAATTAATGGGACCAGTAGTTGGCGTATATATCGCTGGACTCCCATGTAGTTGACCGTGGTTCGAGTCCTGGACCTGGTGGCTTAAACTCAGGCCGGGCACGTGTGCGTGCGTGCTCAAGATTCCAAGAGGAGAATGGAGGAGAAGGGATTGTGGCGTGGCCATCCTCCCTGAGGGGTGATTTCTTGCTTTCTGTCTCTCTGTCTCTCTGTCTTTCTGGAGAGTGCATGCGCCCTATAGCAAAAACCTCTCCAAAATTAAAAACATAAAACGAAAACAATTTACTTAGTTCATGCTAGTGAGACACATGCCCTTGAGGGGTCTCTGCTATGACCCTCCACAGCGTTCCCAGCCTGCCAACATTGTGGGGGGCAAGCCTGGGCTACATAGGTCAGTCTGGGAACTGAACTTTATTTTATTTTATTTTATTTTTTTAGTTTCTTATATGGTGCCTGCGTTCCCTGAGAGAGATGGAGTGACAGAGAGGAAGCACTTCCCAGAAGTGACCGCCAATTCCTTCTCCTCTATCCTCCTCTCAGGAGTCCGGGCATACATGAACATGCATGCACCTGGTATGATTTTCAAGTTGCTGAGTTGGGACTTGAACCAAGCAGACAGCCATGTGGGATGCAGCCACCTTGACCTCCACATCGCCCGCTGGCCTGGGAACTGAACTTGCCGTCTTCCATATGGGTCCACCTTCACTGGAGCAGAGCCTCATGGCTGCACTAGCAGGCTAGCCCAGCTCCCTCGCTTGCTGATACACCCTACACCCGGAGGTGCCATGCAGATTTGGGGGCACAGCAGGACACACACGATCCCAACTTTGGGCATCTAGGTTGGGGGGGTCAGTGAGGAAAATAGAGAAATATATAATATGCCACAAAATGAAAAGGGCTTTGGCAAAAATAAAACCGGAAAGAAGAGTGGGCACGGAATTAAGTAGCCCACCAGGGAGGTGACACTGGAGCACAGGAAGGGGAGGGCCAGCAATCTCAGAGCCCTGGACTCCTGAGGGCTGCTCAGCTTCCCTCTGAGAGAGGCTCACAGGGGCTCTGAGTGTCCCTCTCGCTACATCTGGGTGGTTTCAGGGCTGAGGCAGGAAGCCTTGGAGGACTGCCAAGGTCCAGGCGAGGAGTGAGGGGCAGAGTCAGGGTGGCAGAGGGGCAATGGCATGGTCCGGGCTGCGTGGAAGAGAGCTCGGGTTTGCTGGCCTGGCCGAGGTGGAGAATGTCCTGAGGCATGGCCTGAGCTGCTGCTAGTGGGAGTACGAGGAGGGGGCAGAAGCCCACGTGGCATGGGGTGCAAGGTGGTGCTGGCTGCCTGCAGTGCAGCGCCCACCCCACGGCCCTCCAGGTGGGAGTCTGATGGCTGCTCCCCGGGATGAGTGGGGAGCAGGGCTGGTGGGCTCACAGAGAAGAGGGGTAGGTCACTCTGCCCAGGAAGAAGAGTGTCCTGGCTGGGGGCCAGGGCGAGCCTCGGGAGGCGTGTCTCTGATCTGGAGAACAGGGACAGGCTGGGGACTCCATCCCAAGGAGGCTGAGGCTGTTCTTGGGGAGACTGGTACTGGCAAGGAGGAACCCTCTCCCAGTTTCCACTGCCAGGGCTGTGTGTCAGGGGTGAGCTCTCCATCACAAGAGGGGTGTGATTCAAGAGGAGCCATACGGAGCGCAGCAGGTATCCCCACCCTTAGGCCATCCCACAAATGGGGAAATGGAAGCCCAGAAGGAGTAGGTAAGACCCGAAGCATCGCCCTTGCCCGGCGTGCTCAGACGCAGGGCCGGCTGCCGCACCTGGGACGTCCATGCTGGTGGACAGAGGTGGACAGAGTGGGGAGTGTGGGGAGGACTCAGCTTCTGGATGCCAGCGGTGCTGGTGCCCAGCTCTCCAGCTCCTGCCTGGACATCAGCGTGGACCTGGCAACCCCCTCCCCCCGGGAAGGCCGGCCTGCATTGGTGTATCATAGGTGTCCCATGTATGGCTGAGCACTGCCCTACCGGGCCCCCTGTCTACAGGACAAGCCCCCTGTTCATGTCCATCTTCACCACAAAGTGCTGTTTGTGGTTCCCAAAGAATACAGTCTCTGTGAGTGACTCATGCATTTAAAATGATTTTAGTGTACGCTACACTTGCATGTAAGTGGGGCTGTGTGTTTCTCAATTAAAGATGGCTTAGTTAGGCTGCTCCTAATACGACCCGCAGGTTCTAGGCCAGGGCGTAGGTATTCATGGGGACGCAGAGTGGGCAAAACAAGGCGGGTAGCTCCACCCCATGGGTCCCAGCAGCACCCCTGCCGGTGGTCCTGACCTGCTCCCCTCTGCTGCACACCTGGGCCCTGGCAAGTGCTGAGGTCCCCAGGCTGGCACATCCTGCTGCTGGGTGCAGGAGGCCTGCCCCTCCTCAGCACCTGGGCCTCCTGCTAACTCCTCCAACAGTTGCCCCAGGACGTTTGGCTGTGCGAGTTTTGCTGCCTGGACTCCCCTCCTCCAGACCATCCACAGCCAGCTCCCTGCCGGCTCTTGCAGGCTGCTGGGTACTCCCATCCATTTTAGTGAGCCTCTGTGCACCCCCACTGTCACCCCCGGCCCGGACCCCAGCCTGCCCTGCTCCTCTGCCCTGCTCCTCTGCCCTGTTTTTTGGGGCTCCTGAGCTTGAATCTCTGCTGAGCTCACTGCCCGCTGTCGTCAGTTTATCTGGGTCATGTCTCCCTCCCTCCAGAATGAAATCTCCAGGCACCTCTGTCCCTGCCGTCGTCCCCATGTCCTTCACTCCCAGGACGGTGCCTGGCACAGAGCAGTGGGCAGACGTGTTGACAATGGTCACCTCTTGGTGACCTGTTGTTCGCATTTCAGTTGAGTATGTAGCCAGGGGTGGGTTAGGGATACAGGAAATGCATGGGTTTGGCTTCCCTGGAAACTTCCAGACAGCCCTTCGAAGAGATTGCCCCCTTCGACTGCTCACATGCCAACCGTCGTCGGTCCAGGTCCCCCTCAGCCCGGGTGCGGTCAGTCTCTCCCCTTCGCCATTGCCAGCACATGGGATCTCAATCGTATCGGCGTCTTTTCGTGTGTCTGCTCCCACTAGCATAGCCCCGATTGTGAGAGGATTAGAGCTGTTGTCCATTTCCCTGCTGTGCTCCTACTTTTTCCTTATTGGCCAGGGAGTCAGGATTCTTGGGGATTACGCACAAGTTCCCCTGTGCCTGCTGGGAGCAGTGAGAGCAGTCATGTGGCAGAGGGCCTGGCACACTGCCTCCCTGCCCGTCTGGCTGGGGCTGGGCATGAGCATGCATTTGCTGCCTTGGACACCCTGAGTCCTGAGGACCCCCACCTGTGATCCTTCTCCCCCAGATTCGAGCCTGCTGTTTCAGCTTGTGCTTGTCTAAAGGAGCGGGGCTCTGTGTCCAAGCCTGCCTGGCTCGTCACAGGTTGGGCTGGTGGTCTCTGGTGTTGATCTTAGACATAGACACAGTGTAGGACGTGGCCACACCGCAGGGCCTTGGGGTGCATGTATGCTCCAGCTTCTGGCTCTGTGCCACCTGGTCTGCCACATCATTGACGCCTTGCAGGAAGGCCTGCCTGACCCCTTGGTCTGGTGAACTCAGGATTCAGTATAGGAGCTGACTTCTCCTGGAAGCCCTCCATGCTTGCCCAAGGCGGAAGTAGGAGCCTCATTTGTGTTTGTGTCATCGTTGTCACTTATCTGTTTCCCCAGCTGGCTGGGTGACTTGGCAGGGAAGAGCTGGTCCTCCCTGGGAGCTCTGACCGACTGCCCGCCCACAGCAGGCCAAGCATGCAGCAGGCACGTACTAAGTTTGCGTGTGAACACTGAAAGAAGCTGCATGCCGAGTCCCCGGAGTGCCCCCTCAGGGTGGGCTCCAGGGCGGGACTTTCTAGTCCTCAGCTCCCGACCTGCAGTCTGCTCTGCAGGAGTTACCTCACATTTCTCTTCAAACTCATTCAATTTTTTGTTTTTTCTTTTTCTTTTTCTTTTTTTTTTTGGGGGGGTGGTGGTGGTGGTGGTAGTTGGTAGATCTTTTCGTTTATTTTAAGATAATAATTTTATGAGTCCAGTGTGTGGTATGATGGTTAAGGTGCTGGACTCCCACATGGCCACGCATGGTCCTAGTTCTGAACCTGGCAGCTTGAAAATCACGCTGGGTATGGTGTGTGTGTGTGTGTGTGTGTGTGTGTGTGCCGAGGGTCCCAGGAGGAGAATGGAGATGGGATTGTACCATGACCATCCCCCCAGGGAGTGATTTCTCACTTTCCCTCTCTCCAACTCTCTCAGGTGAGTGCACGCACCCTATGGCAAAAACATTAAAAGAAATAAATATCATAATTTCTTCTTTCATATTTTCGCATTTCTAGTATTTTGAAAATAGACAACGTCCTAGAACAGTTTTAAGTTCACAGCAAAACTGAAGGCACGTGCAGCGTTCCCACACGCTCCCTGCCCCTCACGCATGCACAGCACCCCCACCATCATCACCCTCACCCCAAGGGCCACTGTCCCAACCGATGAGCAGACAGCAGCACACTGCAGTCGCCAGGTGCTGGGCCTTCCACAGGGCTGGGCTGGTGTGCCCACCACTATAGTGCCACACAGGCTAGCTGCCCTGCCCTAAAATCCTGCGGGCGCCACCTCTTCGTCCTCCCCACCCGCCTCTGGCCGCCAGCGGACTTTCCCCTGCTCTGGAGCTTGAGCTGTCCTGAGATGCTGCTGGGTTGGAATCACACGGCGTGCAGCCTTTTCAGACTGGCTTCTGTCACTTAGGAACTCGTGTCTACATTTTCTCTGCCTGTTTCCATGGCTTCCTGGCGTGTCTCGTTTTCGTGCCCAACAACACGCCCTTGCCTGGACGTGGCCGAGCTTCTTCATCCACTCGCCTTCCAAAGGACATCCTGGCTGCTTCCAAGTCTTGGCAATCGTGTAGGACGATGCAGGTTTTTGTGTGGACTAAGCTTTCAACTCCTGCAGAGTTGGCTCAGATGAGAAGAGCATGTTCCATTTCTTAAGTCCATTCACTTTTTATTTTTATTATTTTTAAAGTTTATTTATGCCTTCTGTGAGGCAGAGAGAGAGAGAGACAGAGACAGAGAGACAGAGACAGAGAGACAGAGAGATGGGCACCTTCGACAGAGTCTTCATGCCACCACCCACCCGTCGCCTCAGCCAGTTAGCATCGTGAGCACCGGGTGTGACAGTAGACCTTAGGACACAATCCAGGACCTTCTTGAGTGGACTCAGTGTCACTGGGCATTATGTGACTGCTGCACCTCCACGGCTGGCCCCAGTCATGGTTTTAAAAGTGGTTTCTTGGGGCCAGCAGGTGGTGTAGAGGTTAAGGTGTTGGACTCCCACATATGGAGGGCCTCAGTTTGAGTCCCGGCTCCGGCGGCTTGAAACTAACACCAGACACGTGTGCGTGTGTGCCGAGAATCCCAATAGGAGAATGGAGGAGAAGGGATTGTGGTGTGGCCAATCCCCCTGGGGAGTGATTTCTTGCTTTCTGTCTCTCCAGTAAGCACGGGAGCCCTATAGCAAAAAGTCTCTCTCAAAGGAAAAAAAAGATAACAATGTTTCTTGTTTATTAGTGATACATGGGGTGTGCATGCACGCAGGAGGGAGAGGTGTGCCCTCCACAGTCTGCACACACTGTTCTCCCCTCCCTCCAGCCCTCAGCCTGTCGGATCTTACACTCATGGAGCCAAAGGGCTGACTGGGCTAGGGATCTGAACCAGTTGCCATGTGGGATCTGGCTTCTCTTGAGGAGCAAATTACCACTGCACCATGAAGGTGACCCCCCAAATTCACCTTATAATAACATAATAAACCTTTTAAAAAGAGAAAACGCTAGGGCCAGCCAGGTGGCATGATGATGAAGGGGGCTGGATCCCACATGACTGACAGTGCAGTTCGAGTCCTAGACCCAGCGGCTTGCAAAACACACCAGGTGCGTGTGCATGTATGTCCAAAAAATCCTGAGAACAGAGGAGAAGGGATGGTGGCCTGTTCATCCCCCCTGGGGGTGATTTCTCCCTCTCCCTCTCTCTCTCCCTGGTGAGCACATTCGCCCCTACAAGGTGCAAACCAAACACAAGAAAATGAAACACTGTCGTCACCGTGGAGCACCAATATCATTTGCCATCAAAGGAAGGTGTTTAAAATAGGAACATGATGAAAGAAACGCACATCAGTATGCGGCTGAGCCATGACCTTGCAGCCCAAGGGCTGTCCCGTCTGTGTTCAAAGGGCATCAGTAGGTGTCAGACGAGTGTGCAAGGCGTCCAGGCCCTGCAGCAGAGAGCGGAGAAACGTATTCATGACCCCTCCGTTTGCTCGCCACCTACGAGCCTCGGGGTCTGTGCTCCACCCTTAGGACCTGAGGTCAGGCTGGCAGTTCGGGCCCATGAGTATATGTGTGCATATATGTGCATGTGTGTGAGCGCGTGTGCATGAGAAACACAGCCACCCGCCTTGTGCTTCCTCCTGCTGCCCCAGCACCTGGGCCCAGCTGGGTTCTCCTTCCTTCTTCCCCCACGCCCTTCTCCTGCAGCCCAGGGCTCCTGA
>NW_006205300.1:446067-458997 GCF_000334495.1 Tupaia belangeri chinensis
CTGCACACACTGTTCTCCCCTCCCTCCAGCCCTCAGCCTGTCGGATCTTACACTCATGGAGCCAAAGGGCTGACTGGGCTAGGGATCTGAACCAGTTGCCATGTGGGATCTGGCTTCTCTTGAGGAGCAAATTACCACTGCACCATGAAGGTGACCCCCCAAATTCACCTTATAATAACATAATAAACCTTTTAAAAAGAGAAAACGCTAGGGCCAGCCAGGTGGCATGATGATGAAGGGGGCTGGATCCCACATGACTGACAGTGCAGTTCGAGTCCTAGACCCAGCGGCTTGCAAAACACACCAGGTGCGTGTGCATGTATGTCCAAAAAATCCTGAGAACAGAGGAGAAGGGATGGTGGCCTGTTCATCCCCCCTGGGGGTGATTTCTCCCTCTCCCTCTCTCTCTCCCTGGTGAGCACATTCGCCCCTACAAGGTGCAAACCAAACACAAGAAAATGAAACACTGTCGTCACCGTGGAGCACCAATATCATTTGCCATCAAAGGAAGGTGTTTAAAATAGGAACATGATGAAAGAAACGCACATCAGTATGCGGCTGAGCCATGACCTTGCAGCCCAAGGGCTGTCCCGTCTGTGTTCAAAGGGCATCAGTAGGTGTCAGACGAGTGTGCAAGGCGTCCAGGCCCTGCAGCAGAGAGCGGAGAAACGTATTCATGACCCCTCCGTTTGCTCGCCACCTACGAGCCTCGGGGTCTGTGCTCCACCCTTAGGACCTGAGGTCAGGCTGGCAGTTCGGGCCCATGAGTATATGTGTGCATATATGTGCATGTGTGTGAGCGCGTGTGCATGAGAAACACAGCCACCCGCCTTGTGCTTCCTCCTGCTGCCCCAGCACCTGGGCCCAGCTGGGTTCTCCTTCCTTCTTCCCCCACGCCCTTCTCCTGCAGCCCAGGGCTCCTGCCTGCCAGCACACGCAGCCAGCAGAAGGGGTCTTTTGTTTTATTTTCAATTTTTAAAAAGTCAAACATTTATTCAATAAAAAGTAAAATAAAATTTCTCATACCCCTGCCCCCTCTGTGTCTTTCTAAACTCAGTCCCCCGTGTACGCTGGTCCCAGGGGTCTGAGGCATGTTCTCCCACACAGGTGTGGGGCTCAGCAGCCCCTTCTCTCACGACCTTCCTGCAGCCTCGCTGCAGCCTCTCGGAAGCCGTGACTCTCTCCTTCCCTCACTCGCTCTCCACCTTCTGGGTGTGCTCACCCACATGCCCACTGCTGACCTGTGTGAGGGTGGCCCTGCGCAGCTGTGCAGCTCTGGCCCCGCCCAAGGCTGTCAGCTGTGGGGAGGAGGGCTGAGACATGGCCTGCATTTTGCTTGCTGAGCTCCACGTGCTGGTTTCAGGATGCTCTCTGCTGCCATGAGAGGCTCCTTTCACTTCCCCGAAGGCCACCCTATGGACCAGGACTGATGTGCTGGAGGGTGGCTGGTGCCTGGCCTCAAGCCAGGGCTCCCAGTGCCAGTGCTGAAGCCAAGGACTGGCAGCCTTCCCCGCTCCTGCTCCACAGCGCTCCTTGACCTCTCTCTCCCTGTGTGTCATGGCATCTGCTTTGATATCATATGAAATGTGTCACTGTCTTGCTGCCCAGGAGAGTCCTGGCAAACATAGGTGCTCCGTAAATACGTGTGCAAGGTCATGAATGAGTTGAACTTTGTTTTTTTAGGTTTTGCCATGGAGATGCGCACACACTGGAGAGAGAAACAGAAAATGAAAATGAGAACCCCCTCTAGGCAGATGGCCACACTGCAATCCATTCTCCACTCTCTCGGGATTGGGGCATGGATGCACATGTGCCTGGTGTGATTTGCAAACCTCTGGGTCCAGTACTCGAACTTCAGTCAGTCATGTGGGAATCCACAGTGCCTTTACCACCACTCCCCCAGCTGGCCCCAAGATGCGCTTTTTATTTAGGCAATCCACGTGGTGCTGTTGCTGTGCTTGGATCTGCATCTTGCTCATCCACCGCACTGTGTAGTTTTGTTTTGTTTTGTTTTGTTTTGTTTTTCCCTTCCATGAACAAGAGAGCGAGAGCGAGTATGTACACCCCCACCAGGGTTTTGATGCCGGGACCCACTCCTAGCTTCAGCCAGCTCCAACCATGGCACATGCGTGCCATGCATGCTCACCATCTCCGTCCGTACAGACAGCCTCATGGAGCATGCGTTCTCTTTCTGCACCATCATGCCACGCCGGTGCACAGCTGTTAAAGACCCATCTGAGTTGCTGGGTTTGAGGCAGCCTGCTGTTCCTGACAGCTGCCACTCAGGGGCCAGACACTCAGAGGTGGGCACCTGGCTGCCACTGATTCTCCCCTCCCCCCTCACTGTGACCAGCTGTCTTGGCTGCGGGAAGATGCCCTTGGCGGCATACCCAGGCGCACAGTGGCTGGTTTGGGTTATGGGGGCACAAATGTGTGTGTCTTCTGGAGGCCCCTCAGACCCCCTCCCACGCTAAGGCAGTGGGAGCCGTGCAGGGTGGCCTCTGACAGCAGCAGCTGAGTGCCAGCGCCCCCCCATGACGTGGCTGGCTGTAGGACAGCTCCCTCTTGGTCGCCAGGGGCAGACCAGGCTCCTCGTGGGTCTGAGCCTCCTGACTGCTCAGGAGTGTTGCCCCAGTACCCCCTAGAGATGCTAGAGGGCCAGAGGACAGACTCAGTCCTCAGTGGGGCATCCCCCGGGCTCGGCCGACCACTTAGCCTGGCCAAGCTGCAGAGAAGGCCCCCTTGGCTGATCAGCACAGCTCAGGTCTCTGCCATGCTGGAAGCCAGGTGGAGGTGGAGCTTTGGTGGTCAGCTGGGTCCTGGTGCCCACCTCCCAGGGCGAGCTGGAAGCCCCGGTCAGGGAAGGGACACAACAGGGCAACGGGCGTCTGCTCTCAATCCCTGCCCCAGCTGTCGTCGCCGAGAGAGGACTTTCTGTCTGGGGAGGAGTGGCTGTCTGCTCTTGTCCTGTAACACAGCAGAAGCCACTGGCTTCCAGCCCTGGAGCCGCTCCCTGCTGCGGGCTGCGCTGTGGCCCGCTCTGGCCTGGCTTACGTGTGGAAGCCCCAGACCTCGAGCCTCAGGATGTGGCTGTGTCTGGTGCCAGCGTCCACACAGGTGGTTGTGCTGACCCAGGCATCAGGGTGAGTCCTGACACCGCTAGACGGCTGTCCTGTAGGGGAGAGGAGCACGCAGGCACTCAGAGAGACCGCAGTGTGGGGACACCAACCGAGGCGGCATCTGTGAGCCCTGGAGAGCGGCTCAGGGCAAACCAGCCCTGCTTCGGCCACAGCCAGCCCCGAGACAGTAAGTGCTGTCCTTGAAGCCCCAACCCGGGGCACGTGGCTACAGCCACCCGAGCTGACCAACGCGAACCCCAGCTGCTTTTTCTCTGTTCCATACTGAGGTTAGGGCCTTAAAATTCTCTCAGTGCCCTTGGAAACAGAAAGGTAAGCCCGTGGGCTCCGACCCAAGGGTCAGAACTCACTGGGCTGCCCGGTGGGCCCCTGTGTGTGGGCCCGGCTCTGCCTCAACAGGGCGCAGAGCAAGGCTCCTGTCTGTCCCATGTGGACCGATGCGTGCATGGGGGCAGCTTCTGCAGTGAGCATCGGGGTAGAAATGAACAGCACACAGTCCCTGCCCTTACAGAGAGGGAGCGCCATCGGCTGAGACATTCATCCATGCATTTGACAAGTGGCAGCCTCCTCACACACTCAGAGACATACCAGAGAGGCGGACGCGGCCGACTCCTGCCCTGCTGGTCCCTTGGTCTTGATTTTTACCTTTTATTATTAAAAAAACATTTTTTTTAATAATCAGTGTGCATCTTTATAGCATACAAAATGGGTTTTCCCAGCATAAATACATCATGTATTAGTCCAGTCAAAGATGTTACTACAGGGACTAGCAGTTGGTGTAATGGCTGTGTCACTGCACTCTCATGTAGTCAACCACGGTTCGAATCCTGGACCCAGTGGCTTAAACTCACACTGGGCGCATGTGTGTGCATGCGTGCCCAAGATCTCAAGAGGAGAATGGAGGAGAAGGGATTGGGGCACAGCCATCCCCCCTGGGGGGTGATTTCTCGCTTTCTGTCTCTCTGTTTCTCTCTGACTTTCTGGCGAGCACACCTGCCCTATAGGAAAAACCTCTCAAAAAAAAAAAAAAAAAAGATGTTACCACATACACTATAATCACCAGATAATTTCCTGTTTTTGTGTTCATTAAATTATTTTGCTTTCTTTTTGTTAGCCCTCTTCCCTACCCCCATTTTCCATCCTTCCACTGGCTTGGAAGTATAAAGGCATGGAGAATGACCAGATAGCAGAGACAGGTCCGTGGCTCTTTTTTTTTTTTTTTAAGCTTCAGAAGCTTTTTAAAAAATAATGATTTATTTAATTTTATTATAATTGTTATTTTTTAATTGGACCGGAGAGAGAAAGGGAAAGTGAGAAAGAAAGCTGCCAGGTATAAGACTCGAATCGAGGCCAGTCGTGTGGAAGTCCCGCGCCCTAACACCATGTCACCAGGTCTTTAACAGCAGGAAACCCCCATCACACACTGGGCACCGAGGCCTCTTCCCAGTGGCAATCAATCACCCAACCCGCCCACATTTCCAGGAACCGGAAGGTGGTTTGGGTTCCGAGTGTCTCATGTGAAACTTTGGAGCCAGACCGTCAAGCCCTCAAGGTTTTCAGAAGCTGGAAGGCACGTGAGCCGTAGGTTGCACACGTCTGTCTCATGTTCTTCAACCCTGAATAGAATGTGGGGTGATGACTCCGCAGACGGCCGTGTGTGGGGTCGGGTCAGTTTTCCACACATTTATGAAAACATCCCCCACTTTTCAGGGTCTCCAGATTTAGAACCAGGAGCTGTTGTCGTTTCTCCATTTTACAGATGGGGAAAGAGAGATGCCAAGAAGGAGAGTAACTTGACTGGAAAATGGGTGGTAGCAGGGGCTCAAACCGGGCTGAGGGATCCCCTGACTTTTCTGCCTTTTGGCCTAGTCCCCAACACAGGCCAGATCAGTGTAGGGACAGCAGGGTCTCCTAAGCCCACCCCGCAGAACCAGAGGCGCTGGTTCAAATGTGCAACTGCGTAGTCCCACTCCATGACAAGTGCAGGGTCCTCCACCTTGGTGGGACGGTAGGCTTGTTGGGAACCCTTCTGGAGGGCCTGGGTCAGTCCCGCCCCCGTCTCTACAGTGGTGATGTCAAGTCTACATGCCTCCACCCCCCGTGGTTCTGAAAAATCCCCACATGCTGCCTCTCCTTGCATTTGGTGTCCCCGCCCCTCAAGTCTGCTTCAGCCAAGAGACTGTGGAAGAATTCAAATCTTGCCAGCTCTCAGCTCAGTCTCAAGACTGTCTCGGCCCCTGCCCGGAGGACAATGCCAGACTAACCTGCTGGAGTCTGAGAGACGCGCAGAGCCTAGACGGCCAAGATTAGCCAGCCCAGATCCAAGGCACTAGTCTGTTGCACAAAGGGGTCTCGCTTCTACAGGCTTCTGAGTGATGAGACAGGTGTGTGTGAATCTGTATGTACGAAGAGAGAGATGAAGAGCAAGGCAAGCACCCTCTCTCTCATGCCGTGACCCCCCCTACCCCCAGCTTTCCCAGTCACCTCTGGTGTGTACAGGCCAGCTGGGGGACTGAACCCACCGTCTTCCAGATGGAGCCAGCATTGTCGGAGAAGCCTGTTACTGCTCTGCCAGCTGCTGGCCCTCGACAGCTGTAGTATTTTTTTCTGTTTTTGTTTTCTTTGCCCTAGGCTGTTTGGGCTTGCTGGAGAGAGACAGAGAGATAGAGAGAGAGGGAAAGTGAGAAAGCACCCCTGCGGGGGATGGCCACACTGCAATCCCTTCTCCATTCTCCTCTCGAGATTTTGGGCACACAAGCACACATGCCCACTGAGATCCTCAAGCTGCTAGGTCAGAGACTTAAAGTGTGGCCGGCCATGGGGGGTCCTGAGTACTTAACTTCCATGCCACCTGCTGGCCTCGAGACTGTAGTTTTAGCCACCCCGCGTGCTGGTTCCTTGTACAGGAAAAGCGAGTCGGTGTGCCGCCATCCAGGCCCCAGTTCTCTCCTTCCCCACCTCCATCAGGGCCATCCTTGGCTTTCCACAGAGGTGGAAAAACAGCCCCTTGTCCTCCCGTGCCTGGAACCTGTACCATGTGGCCTCCCCACTCCCTGCCTGACGCCGGCCTCTCCCTGGGGCTCTGGGCCCTTGTTTGCCAGTGCCACCAGGGGCCTTTTCCCGCAGGTATCAGCTCCCTGGGGCTGAGTAACCACGTCCCACAGACTAGGCAGCGTAGACGGTAGACCGTGGCTCTCCCTCCACTCTGAGGCCGAGTCCAAGGTCTGGGAATCAGTGGGCTCCTTCCTTCTGAGGCTGTGAAGGCGAATCCGTCCAGGTTTCTCCCAGGCCTTGAGGGTTTGCTGGTGTTCTTTGGCTTGTGGAAGAATCCCCCCATCTCTGCCTTCACATGTGTGTTCCCTGTGTGCGTGTGTCCGTGTGCCTAAACCCACCCCACCCACCTCTGGAGAAGAAACAGACCGAGAGGCTTTCCTGGAGTCTCGCTGTGGCAGATCCCGTCACCCTAGGCTTCCATCACCCAGGATTATGGGCACAACCAAGGATCCAAACCTGGGCCTCCCAGGTGACTTCCAGCCTCCCAAGTGGTGGCACTCTCTGTGCACCTCTGTGTGGGTTTAATCACCCTGGGCAGCCCCACTCCCTAACAGCAAGACCACAGCTTACCTTCTCACACACGCGGCACCGCTGCTTCCAAGTACAGCCGTGATCCGAGGTCCCAGGGCCAGGACTTCAACCTATGGATCTGGGGGCGTAGGAATCAGCCCCTCAGATCCTGTTGGTAGGAAGTGAGTGCAGTGATCAGGGACAGCAACTGGGGGCTAGAAGGAGAAGGGCGCCTCGAGGGTCTACTGAGTCCCCAGCTCACTGCGAGTGTTGGCCCTATCTAAAGTGGGGTGCAAAGAGGACCCGCATTGTTGAACATGGTACAGAGGGGGTGCCAGTGAAGCACAGCGGCCGCATTCAGGCCAGTCCACGCCCGCTCCTCCACTGCGGTGCCGGGACCCCTGCCTGCTTTCTCCCTTGGGACACCCCTCCCTCTTCACCCTCCCCACCAGGGCTCCCTGGAGATCTGCCTGTGACAAACCACTCAGGTGCTAGGAGCCCCTCCTTGACCTCGGCTAACACTCGTTTCTCCTGACACTCTTCAGCTGTCTCATAGGCAGCTGAGACTCACCCTGTTGGAAGCCAGGCCCCTCGCCCGCCCTGCACCCACTGTCTCAAGTGGCATCACCACCCCACAGTCCCACCTGATCTCTGCCTGCTGTCGCCTCTGCGTTTCCAATCCCAGCACCTCCGTGCAGCTCACTTTCTCGGCTGGGTCTCCCCAGGGCCTGCTTTTCTGTCAGTCGTGGTGGGATCTCCCCAGGCACAGTTCTGACCCTGCCCCTGGAAGGTTCCACAGTTCTCCACGTTCCTGGCCTCTAGCCTGGCCACAGCTTCCACACGGCAGATCCTGCACTTGCTGGGCGTGTTTAGCTCCCAATCTACGCACTCTCCTGCCCCAGGACCGTCCACAGGCTGCTGCCGCTGCCTGGAAAGCTCTTCTCACCTCTCGCTCAGTAATTCCTTCTTCCACACTCTAAGGTCATTCTCTGCCCAGCCTTCCCCGAGCCCGGACCTGTGAGCTCCCACCACTCCCAAACACGCTGTGCCGTCCATCTCCATCATGGCCGCCGCAAACTGAGCCCTCATGACCCAAGTATTGTGGTTCTGGGGCTGTCCCCTCACTCTTGGTCTTGGTCGTGACCATTACGAGGCTGGTACAGTGCCTGGTGCACAGTAGGTGTTGGAGGAAGACCTGCAGGAGGCCGTTGTGTTGAAGGAATGAGGCTTCTGAGGACGGTGAGTGCTGAGCGGAGGGAGCAGGGCTGGGAGGCCAGCGGGGATGGAGGCCGGGAGGGAGGGAAGGCGGAAGGCGGGGAGAGCCTGTGAGCCTGCGGGCTGGGCTGTGCGGGCTGTGCGTGTGCTGGGGGCAGGAGGGTCTCCCTCTTGCTTCCTCCCAGAGCTCTCTCTGGCCCTCTCCCCACCCTTTCAGAACCCCGGTAGGGGACCCAGAGCTTTCTGCTCTGACTCCCAGCATCCCAACCCTGCCCCCGTGCCAATGGCTTCGGTAATCGTTCTCACAACCATGGCAGTATCGAACAAACAGATGTTTATAGTTAATCCCTAATTTTGCCATCAAAAAATATACAATCTTGGGTAGAAACCGAAGAGGAAAGAATTTTTTAATTTACAGTGTCTCCCCACTGCCCCACTCCTGAAATTTGAAATTGCTGAACAGTCTCCAAATTCAATATTCCAAGTCAAACAAATGTATGTGTTCTCCAAAAGGAAGTATTGAATATCTGACCAAGATGGGGCGGGACAGAAGAATCCGAGACCAGTCGAGAGCCGCCCCCAGCCCGTGCACGGACGACTTCCCAGAACGCCTGTTTTCCGGTGTGTGTCCTTCCTTCCTTCTGTCCAGCTGTTCATGAGAGGAATGGCTCTGTGATCTGCCTTTCTCAGGAAGCGGCTGCGGGCCGCGAGTCCTGGTCAGGTCAGGAGCGCCCACCTCTCTGCGAGTGTGCCGCCCTCGGCCTGGGGCTGGGCCTGGCTCCCCCAGTGTGGCGCGCCTGTACCCTCCTGGGAGGAAGGACCCTGGACATTCATGGCGAGAGCTGGGGTTGGATCTGAGGTGAAAAGCCACACTGTTAAGGGGCTGTTAAGGAAGGCTTCACGGAGGTGGAGGGCTAAGCAGCCCAGCTAGCCCAGCAGGCAGAGAGGGTGGGCAAAGTTGCCGAGACCTGCAGAATCCCGGGCTGGGCTTATAGGCAAGGTCGGGAGTAGCCGGGAAGCACCAGGCAGGCTTGGAGGTAACTTTGTGAGTATGAGTATGCGGCAGGGCACGGAGAAGGAGCCTCATCTGAGAGTGCGTGGGTCCTCACTCCAGACCTCCAGCTTGGGAGTCAGCCCTCCCGGGGATCTGCTCTTCCCACTGCCATTCTCAGCCTCCCACACTCCAGGTGCCCTCTGCTGTGCCTTGTCACTGCCTCTCCAGCCTCCCTGAAGGTCAGAGCAAACATAGTACCCAAAGAAACGCGGAAGGACACCCCTCCCTCCCGCCACGCAGTGCCACTCGGCCCAGCCTTTCGTCTTCCCAGGCTCCCCCTGGGCTGCTGGGATTCCCATTCCCAGCCTCTGACCTCACACCTGGGCTCCAAGATGGCAGCTGTGCCAGTCGGGTCCTGGAAGTTGAGTGAAAGTGACAGAAATGCACTGGGACTGGGTTAAACCTAGAAGGGACTCTCTTGGCTCAGGCAACTCCAGAAAAAGGAGCAGGTGCCCTGGCCAGGCTCAGCACCCCCTCGGACCTGGCCCCCGTGCCTGTGGGAGGCTCCAGGCTGCCTTCCTGGCCAGATAGCAGTCCCAGGGAAGGCCGAGGCAGTCCCACGGACCTGTGCTCAGTGGTTGCACCCCAGGGTCTGCAGGACCCCTCTGCTCCGGGCTGCGGATGAGGGCTGGGGGTTTTCCCAAGGAAAAGCAGCAGTTGCACCTGAAGCAGCCACTGATGGGTCCCCCACAGCTACTCACAGAAGTAGGGGCCAGGGCTCGAACCCAAACCCAGGCAGAGCATAGCTACAAATACAAAGTTGTTCAGGAGTCTTTACTGGCTGGTGACAAGGGCTAAGCAATTACCTGGACCCCAAGGACTTGCAATTCGAGGACATGCTCAGGAGGTGGCAATGCCTGGGGTTGGAGCCTAGGTCTGGACTGAGGCCTCATTTTACACAGTTTTTGCCACCATCACCTCTCCCCCTGCAAGGCCCGTCCCCTTCACATGAAGTGTAGGCTTGCAAACTTCTTCACCTAACGGCGTGGCCCAGTCCAGAAACAGAGCATTAAAATGAGGCTTCACAGAGTGGAGTAGCGGTAGCTGCTAGAAGTCTCTCTGCGTGGAATGCGCTGCTCCCAGACTCACCTGGGTGCCGTGCAGCCTGCGGGGGAGGTGCTGAGCCACCCCAGCAAGCGCCTGCCCCACCGCCTATTGCACACAGGGTGCGAGCCAGGTGCTCACACGGTCGCTAGGAAAGCCCCTCGCACAGACGCACGGCCAAGGATGACACGGAGCGTCGGCCGCGAGAGCACTGTGCTCCTGTGACAGTGGTCTCGGCCTGGCCTGCAGCATGCCAGGAGGTGCCGCTGCCACTGCTCTGGCACCACCTCCCTGTGCCACACCTGCCGATGTGGCGAGCAAACCCTGGGACTACAAGCTGAGGCGTGTCCCTCGGTCATTAAACGAAGGGGCACAGCTTCACTGCAGAGTCAGTGTCTGGGCTTTGCAGCTCCCCTCCTCTCTCCTCCCCTCCTCTTCTCCCCTCTCCTCTCCCCCTTCTTCTCCTCCTTCTGCAGCCCTTTACAAAGGTTAAAACTGCTCTCACCTCACGCTGTGTACCACCAGGCGGAGGCTGGATTTGGCCTGTGGCCCCAGGTAACTGCCTCCTGGTCTGAGTTTGAGAAACGCTGAGGAGATGTTACGAATGCAGACTCGAGTTAAGTGTGCTGGATTCTGCAAACAGCGTGAAACTGAGGCAGTGTCCTTCCAGCATTTGACTGGAAAAGACTTTCAGGTCATGGACGGACAAGGGAAGTTTTTTTTGTCTTGTTTTGTTTTTTAAATTTTGCTAGAGGGTCCAAGTGCTCACCAAAGAGAGAGTGAGCGAGAGAGAGGAGAGCACTCCCACGGGGCGTGGGCACACCAGGTGTGTCTCCATTTCTCCCTCCCCTTGAGCATGGGCACACACGCACACATGCTTGGTGTTTCTCAAGCTGCCGGGCCTGGGACTTGACCTTCACGGTCAGCCAGGCAGGATCCACCTGCTTAACCAGCAGCCCGTGGCACACTCCTTTGTTCTTTCTCCGAGCTCCCTGAGAGAGCTCTGTGGGGACTCCGCTTGGGGCGCGCCCTCGTGCCTGTGTGCAGTGGCCTTCCGAGGTCCCTCGCCATTCTCAGCCGCGCAGGGGCTGGTGTGCAGGCGGCGGTCTGGCCTGGCGGTGCATCCCAAGCCATCGCTGCCTGCCGGCTTCTGTCTCCATGACGGAAGGTCGGGCGACTAAAGGGCGCAGACTCTTACTCCCTGCGTGTCCTGGGCCACAGCGACAGGAGTGTTTGGGACGTGAGGTTGAGACGGGCCTCGAAGGCAGGCTCGGGGTGCTCAGGGGCTCTGTGTTGCCCTGTGGCAGGGACAAACCTGGTGAGGCTCCATCCGGGACAAGGAGCTCTGGAGAGGGAAGCAAGGAGGCCCTGAGGAGGGTCGGCTGCAGCAGGGTGTGGCCTGGCAAGGGAGGTGTGGTAGCTGGGGAGGGGGCGGGCTGAGTGCCACCTGGGCCCTGGCTGGGGGCGGGCGTGAGCGACACTGTCCCTGAGATGACAGGGTCAGGCCCTTGCAGCGTCCAGACGGGGCTCCGCCCTTGCTCTGCTCCTCAGGGCTGCTGGGGCTGAGTGGGCATGCCCGAGTGGGATGTGGGGGAGTCCCTGCACCAGGTGGGGGGTAGAGCCCCCAGGCCCTCTCCTTGACACCTGCCGTGTGCAGGGTGCATGGCTTGGGCTCTGAGCACGGGACTCCTGGCCACACAGGACACGCCGACCGCTAGCCACTGCCCATCTCTGCCCTGCCTCCGGCACAGACCCGGAGCCGAGCAGGGGCAGGACGGTCATCCAAGCCCAGTCCCAGCCCCTCACGTAGATGGATCGAGGGATGCCCCAAGGACCTCTGGGGAGAGGCCGGGTCTCTATCAAGTCCCTTCTCTCTCAGAGGACAGACCCAGGGCCAGCACAGAGCCCGTGCACAAGGCGGCTGTCCCCTGAGAGTCTTGCTGATGGGGGGAGAGGTGGGCCCTGAAGACCTGGCTGAGTGTCTCTGGGACACCCCTTTCTGTAATGGGGTCCAGCCCAGCTGCAGCTCCGCCACACGGGGAGGTGCCCACCTGAGACGGCCAACCCAGGGTGTGGACTGGGGTGCAGGGCCTGGTCAGTCTCCCAGGAGGAGATTGAGGCACAGAGAGGAAGGCCAGAATCCTCGAGGATCTGGACAGCTCCCATCTGTTCCAGCTGCCCAGGTGCCCAGAGATGGAGCCGGGCCGTGAGGGAAGGGCCAGGGCAGCTGAGACGACTGGCCTCCCAACCCCGCGGGAGCACAGAGTCCGGGAGACGTGAGGGGCTGAGGGTGACTGGGATGCAGACACACGTCCAGAGAGCAGAGTGGGAGACCGAGGCAGCCAGGTCTGGAGATGCAGAGACAGAGAAAAAGGAACCCGGGGAGGGGACAGAAAGAAAGAAACAGGGACAAGAGGAAGAGACAGAGAGAGACAGAGAGAAGATGCTTCTCCAAGACAGAGGGGATGTGGGCTGGGGTGGAGGTGGGGGCGAGGCCTGGAGAGATGGGCAAGGAGGGGCGTGGCAAGCCAAGGAGAAAAATTTGGGGGTGGGGGCAGTGCCCAGCTGGGCCTCCCGCTCTGCCTCCTGAGCCATCTTCCACCCCCCGGGGAACCGCTGACCCAGGGTACCTGTTATCTTACTAGGACCCCGGAACTGAGGACATTCGAGGTGCTGCCCTGGCCCTCTGGCATCCTGACACATCCTGGGGTGCCCCTCCTGACCCCCTCACCCCATACCGCTCCCCTCGCCCCATCTGCCCCTCTAGCACCCCCCCCTCCATGACCATTCTCCCCGTCCATCTGCCCCTCCAGCACCCCTTCACCCCATGACTGCTCTCCCTGCCCCATCTGCCCCTCCAGCACCCCTCACCACCATCACCTTTCTCCCTGCCCCATCTGCCCCTCCAGCACCCCA
>NW_006205300.1:459117-463419 GCF_000334495.1 Tupaia belangeri chinensis
TGGGCGTGGCACTGCGCCTGGCCTCGCCGGCACAGGCGCAGGCACCGGATGGGTCTAATTACCGTGAAACCGAATTCTTCAAGGCTGCATGTCCCGGCCAGGGGGGCTTGCACGTTTTCCTTAGCTGCTGGTTTAGGGGAGGAAAGGAGTAACTGCTGGTGGGGGGCTGCTGTGGACAGTGAGGGGCCCTCCTATCCTCTGCTCAGCACCCCAGCACTGCCATGCCAGGCCCTGGCCGGGTGCTTTGGTGTGGGCTGAGGCTCTCTGTGGTGGGCCGTTCTGCACACAGTGGGGTGTCGGCAGCCTCGGCCTCCACCCTCCAGACACTAGTAGCACCTGTGAGTTGTGACCCCCAGTAGGATTTCCTGCTGTTGTCATGTGGACTCAAACCACCCCCTTTTGAGAATCTCGACTGTCGGGAGGGGAAGGAGGCTGCAGACATTACGCAGACTCCAGGAGAGTGGCAAGAGAAGGATGGCCCTGAGGCAGAAGGCTGGGCTACCATGTGCCTAGGGAGGCTGGGTCGAAACTGGCCAAGGGGGAGAGGTGGGTGAGGCTGCCTGGCCAAGCTGGGCAGGGCTGGGCACTGTGGGGGACAGGGAAGGAGGGTGTTAGAGGCTCTGCCTGGGCCCCGTAGCACCCTGAGACCTTGTGATCCGTGACATGAGGCACCATGGCCAGGCCCAAGTCCATGAGGGTGGGGGTGTCTGTGGCCTGGGCCCCATGTGGGACCTTGTGTGCAGCCCAGGGCCAGGAGGCGCCCAGCAGAAATGGAGCTACTGTGGGGCCAGATGGTGGGCAGCAGTGCAGTGTGACAGTCTGCAAGGCCGACACACGTGGGAGGGTTCCGAGCCCGTGTGCAGGCACCTTCCCGAGTACATCAGGCATGACAGCACTTGTGACCGGGTCCGGCTGAGGCTGGGGACCAATGTCTGAAGACCCTGCTGAGAGGCTGTTTCTCTGTCTCTTTCTCTCTCTTTCTTATTCATGGAAAAAATAAACTTTTTTTTAAAAAAAAACTTTTCTTTCTTTTTTTTTAAAGAAGAATTTTATTTAACTTTTTATCCATATATTTTTTCTGTCCTCTCTCCCTAGAGAGGGACAGAACGAGGGGAGAGAGAGAGAGGAGAGAGAGAGAAAGTGAGAAAGCAAGTTGCCAGGTCCAGGAGTTGAACCATGTGGAAGTCCAGTACCTTAATCACTGTGCCATCTGCTGGCCAACTTTATTTTTAAGAGAGATTTTTTGCTATAGGGCGTGTGTGCTCCTTGGAGAGACAGAGGGGGACAAAGAGACAGAAAGTGAGAAATCACCCCCAGAGGGGATGGCCACAGTGCAATCCCTTCTCCATTCTCCTCTTGGGATTTTGGGCATGCACGCACACATGCCTGGCATGTTTCAAGCTGACTAGTCCGGGACTTGAACTGCAGGCAACTATATGGGAGTCCAGCGACGTAACCATCACGCCATCTGCTGGTCTCCCCCAAAAAACTTCTCAAAACAGAACTGTTGGTTCTCATTTTTATTTGCAATAGGTCATGCGCGTTCACTGAAGACACTGCAAGAGAAAGTGAGAAGTCACGCCTTAGGGGACATGACCACACTGCGATCCCTTCTCCATTCTCCTCTTGGGTGTGATTTTCAAGCCACCAGGTCTGGGACTTGAATCATGCAGTTGGCCCCGTGGGATCCAGCTGCCCTCCCCACCACACCACCAGCTGGCCCTGAACAACTGCATCTTTAAGTCTAAAGACACGAGGAAGAATCACTGGAGATGCTATCTAGCCCTCAGTGCAGCCGGCGCTGCCTCTCCTCACCTTTCTGGGTGAGAGAATGCCACATCTGGGAGGACGACAGGGCTGTGACTCAGCGTCGTCCCCTCCCAGGGCCATGGACACACGCTGCGTGAGGGGTGTGTGGGTGGCATGTCCTGTTTCACAGCCCTGACTTATCACACCAAAGTCAAGTTCCTGAGACAGCATCAGGGACACGAGTGCCGGGAACGCCGCTCCAGGGGTGGCCAGCCTCCTTCCTGGCCCCTGTGAGCAGCCCTGGGGGCAGCCCACTTTGCAGTGGGAAAACCGGGCTACAGAGTGGAGAAGCAGCTCCCCGCGGTCCCATAGATGCTGCGGGACGGAGCCAGGTCAGGGCCATGCACTCGCCCCGCCAGCCACATAGGCAGGACTCCTGAGCGAGGCCGCCTCACACACACGTCTCCGGGTGACTGTGCGGGGAGCGACGGGCAGGCACCCTGCTCCCACCGAAGGACCGTCCAGCACGCCAGGCGCTAAGGAAGAGGATCAGGAAGCACAAGTCTGTTTTGGGCTTTGGAAGATCAGTGGAGGAGTCCAGGGAGGCCATGATGGCAGCGAGGAAAGGAGGATGAGCCCACCGCAGGCTGTGGAGAGGGCCCCAGGGGTGACAGGAAACCCAGGCCCTGGAACCCCTCTCAGTGCCACCTGACAGAGCAGAGGGCAACCCAGAGCCGGCCTGCACAGGCCCCAGGGAGCTGCTGGTTGGAGGCCAGTCCCAGGAACCCACACCTCCGGTCCCGATTTCCAATCAGGCAGCAAGGTTGGCTAGTCAGTCAGGGGAGGTGGATGGAGGATGGTGCTCTGGCCTCAGGGCAGGATTTTCTACCCTTGTCCTCTACCAAGCTGGGTCCTGGGGTTGCAAACGGAGGCAACCCAGACCCAGGAGGTGGTCAGGAGCAAATGCTTCTGGAGTTTTGTCACAGCCCAGAACTTCTCCAGAATGTCCAGTCCAGGCGACACGTTTCTGAGCCCAGGGCACTCAGAGATGGGGTATGTGTGGGCAGCCGCCAGACACTAACCTCCCTGCTGGACATGGCTCTGTTCCAACCCTCTGCCCATGCAAGCTTCCAACTGTTTCCTCTGCTGCGGGCTCAGGGCAACTACAGTGCACACACACCTTGCACACGTGTGTCACACACTCACACGCTCACACACAGATCCACATCCTTCAGTGCCTCTGGAGGGGGAAGCTGTCAAGTGGAGGAAGCATTTGGTGTCAGGTGAACTGCGGGGAATGTCTGCTCACCTTAGACCAGCGAGGCCCCGGCTTCTGGGCCTCAATTTTCTCGTCTAGTTTATGGCATTGCAAACTCCAATCAAGGAGCAAAGTGTGCAGCTGACATGCCGGGGTATTCCCGCCTTCAGAACCAGCCCCATGCAGAGGGGCAGCGACCTGAAGAGGGGCTCGGTGCAGGTCACAGAGAGGAGAGACGCTGAGCATCAGCAGCCAGGAGGACATGGGAACGGAAGGGCATGCCCACAAGCTGGAAAGTGCAGGCCCATGGAACAGCCCCTGTGGGCACCCCCATGTCTCTGGTTTCTGGTCACACCTCACGAGGCCTGCATCCCCAGGTGCATACCACAGCCCGTTTTGGAGAGGCGATACCCGAGGCCTTGCCCACAGCCACTCAGCTGGGCAGTGAGCGTGATGGGAGACATGGCAGGTCTATGAGCAGGGGGTGCCTGGGGCCAGTGGAGGGTGGAGGAGAGAACAGCGGAGACAAAGCCAGCCGTGGTGTGGGCAGCCACGGTAACATGAAGTAAGAGTGCGTGTGCGTGCGTGTGTGTGTGTGTGTGTGTGTCAGGGTGGGTGTGGTCTGGGTTGGTGGGGCCTGGGTGTGGGGGTCTGCGGAGTGGACCCAGGCAGTCATGCTGCCGCGCCTTCTTCTTTCCTCCCGGCCCCTTCCTTCATGTAGACACTCTCCGTGGGCTGGGACACTGGGCAGGTGTGGTCCAGGAGCCGCAGGGCCTCCTCCCCCCAAGTGTTCCAGGCCTGACGGCCGTGGGTGAGCCTGCACCCTGGCCTGTCCCCTGACTGCCTGCCGCCACACTCCTGCTGTCTCTCAGCCTCACTGGACAGACACGCTTCTGCCTGCCGCTTGTCACAGACCTTGGGACTGTGCACCCAGCTCTGTGGCTCCTGCCCCTCTCGGCCCGAGACTCCTGCGATGTGGGTTCCTGATACCGTGAAGCAGAGCCGGGTGCAGGTCAGTCCCTCGGAGGGAGCCTAGAACCGGGATGCAGACCAGCGGGCCCTAGGCAGCTCGTCCCAGGCAGTCGGCCCCTGCCCTGCCCTCCAGTCTCTGTCACTTGGCCTCCTTGTGATTCTGGTCCCTTTCTGCACGGCCTCCATCCCGAACCCAGGGGCTGGCCGTGTCCTAGAAGGCTGCCATTGCCCGACAAGGGTTTTATGTTCTTTTTTAAAAAGAATTATTTACTTATTTAATTTAATTTGTTATTATTTTTTAATTTGAGCAGAGCTAGACGCAC
>NW_006205300.1:463450-475103 GCF_000334495.1 Tupaia belangeri chinensis
GGAAAGAGAGAAAGCAAGCCACTAGGTCCGGTCTCGAACCACGATCAGTTGTATGGGAGTCCAGCACCTCAGCCACAGAACACCTGCTAGCCCCCAAAGGGTTTCTGATTGTCCTCAGCGAAAGGGCACTCCTTTGGGGAGGGGGGAGGTAGCAGTTCTCACTAGCCACAGCACAGGTCGTGCGAGTGGCCCCATGCAGCTCGCGAGAGCCCAGTCCCCTTCGCCAGCCTGTGCCTGTGTCTCCATAGCTATGGAGTCCCCATCTCCGCTAGCGGTCATTTTCCGGGAGCTCCTCCCACACCATGGGTGCGTCCCCCTTTTTGCTGGGAACTTGGTCTCCTAGGTAGCTCTTGTCTATCTAGGTTCTCTGCAGCGGCTTTCGTCTCTCGTGATTCGAGGTGTCTCCCTCAACCCCGCTGTCACAGGAACCTGAAGCGTACCACGGTGTGCCTTCACTTCCTTCTGTGGAGGCCTCTGTTAAAACGCAACTGTTCTGGGACCAGCAGTTGGCGTAATGGTTATGTCGCTGGACTCCCGTGTAGTCGACCATGGTTCGCGTCCTGGACCTGGTGGCTTGAAACTCACGCCGGGCGCGGGTGTATGCGTGCCCAAGATCCTAAGAGGAGAATGGAGGAGAAGGGATTGCGGCGTGGCCATCATCCCTGGGGCGTGATTTCTTGCTTTCTGTCTCTCTGTCTCTCTCTGTCTTTCTGTTGAGTGCACACACCCTATAGCAAAACCCTCTCCAAAACAAACAAACAAACAAACAAAAACAAAAAACAAATAAATGTTCTGTGAGCAGTTGAGCCAGACTGCACTCCTGCGGGTCCCACCTTGAGGCCTGGGCAGAGCCGTGTCCGGGAGCTCGCATACCTCCTGTCAGCCATGCCGCGCCTGCCTCCTCGTCGATGGCCCTGTGCAGTGCTCAGAGAAGCCACAGCACAAGGCAGTCTGCTGGATAGCTACACTCTTCCAAGGCGCTCTCCTGGAGAGGTGACAAAATTCCTGTGCTACTGTCCCCTGCCCCCAGCCTACGGGCCATGGCACTCTTCACTGGAGAGTGAAAGAGGGCTGTGGCCAGCTCCGGTGTGGCCTTGACTTGTTATGCCCTGGAAACCCCTGTACTAGAAGGTGGGGTTCCCTGCCCTGACTGCTCTGGTAGCCAGTCCCTGACCGAGCCCCCAGGAGTGTGTGTCTGTGTCACTGCTTCTTTCCCACATATCTGACCTTGCAGGAGGACAGCCTGCCTCGGCTGGCATGCTCGCAGGCCTGGGAGACGAGGCAGCCAGGCTGCACTGCTCCACCAGCTGGCCCGAGGGTGCTGGCACAAAGCCCCACAGACTGGGCAGCTCGAACATTAGCTCACGGCCTCGCAGTTCTGGAGGCCAGAAGTGCGGGACCAAGGTATCAGTGGGGCTGCTGCCCTCCGAGGCTGCGGGCCGATCTGCCCTGGCCTCTCCGAGGTTCCCGGGCATTTGTTGGCAGTCTCGGTGTTCCTCGGCTGGTGGAAGCATCTTCATCTTCACATGGTGACCTCCCTGCGTGTGTCCGATGTTCGCCTTTTATAAGAACACAGTGTGTTGGTTAGGGCCCGCCCTGCTGTCCTGACACAGTGAGTAACTGCCTCGCCACAGCCTCTTCCAAATAAGGGCGCACCCTGAGGCCCTGAGAGCCAGGACTTCAGCAGAGGAATCTGGGGGAGGCACGTGTGATCCCTAACAGCCCCAGCACGGACGTCTGAGCTCTGGCTGGTTGTTGGTTTTAGGGAGTGGGGACACTTTGGCAGGGTCCCGTCCCCACGGGAAGCCAGGGCAGTGCCTGTGTGTAGAGGGCTGCTGTGACTTCCAGGGGCCAGAGCAGGGGAGGGGGCTGTGGTGCACGTGCTCTCAGGTGGTGACCCCCCGAAGCTGCAGAGACCCTGGACAGGACCACTGGGTGCGGAGGAGGCATGGAGCCCTGTCCCTGAATGCCTGCCACTTGTATGTTTCGAACTGTAAACCATGTGAAAGAGTTGCGAAAACGATTTTGAAGTTCTCATTAAAAATAGCTCTAAACCTTAAAAAACAGGACCTACCTGGTGGTCAGGCCACGGAGCCAGTGAGCTAATGGGTGGAAACCCGGCGGCCTGGCCCGGCACATGCTGCTGCTATTATTAGCTCCTGGGACCTGCAGGCCTCGGAGGAGGCTCCGGGCTCTGCAGGCTTGGCCAGCCGGGATGCACGAGGTCCTCCCATGGCTGACCAGGGAGCCCTGGGTGCCTGCCCTGGGATGGGCTCGGTGGGCAGGCCACACTGGGGCCGGGCTGGGGTCAGGTCTCCGTGATGGACCGGCCCCCTCCTGGCTGGAACTCCTGCTGCCTTTGACAGGTGGGGAACCCTCCTGGCCCTTCTCGCACGAAGCCTTTTCCGCCCCCGCCAGCCCGGCTGCCAGACCAGGCAGCCCATGGGCCTTGGCAACCCAACCGGAGCCTCCAGCTGGGAGAGTGATGAATGGGGCCACGTCAGCGCCCGCCTGAGAGTGGATTCTGTGTGTGTGTGACATTTATTTACTGTCCGTGTAAACACTAACACCTACGGAGCATGCTTGCCGTGTGATGGCCTGGCGGGCGGCTCTTAAGTACATAAATTATGTGCACCTCGCTAATGAACGGGTTGACAGGCGGGAAGTTTTATTAACCGCTGGCCCAGGTTTTCTTATGACACCCGGCACCAGCAAGCCGGGCTCTGTGCGTGGCCACAGTCCTGCCTATTCAGACTCCAGTGCGTTTCTTTTTTCTTTTAAAAAATTTCTGCTCCGTCTTTTTTTTTTTCATTTTCCCCTTTTAAAGGTTTTGACATAAAGCTGCAGTCTATGTATAACTCCACCGCCTGGAGCAAAAGTGGGGGCCGCCCGCCCATCTGGCGCAGGCTCTTCTGACGGGCGTTCTTGAGAACAATATGTGGTTTGACAAATTTCGAGGCAGGCTTATGAAAAAATAACAGCAGCGCAGCCGTCGCGGTGAGTGCCCGTCCACCTGCGGGTGCGGGCAGGGGTGCCAGGCGTATGAGTCAGGGTGCCCGGCAGGGGATTAGGCGGCCCGTGTAAATCAGTGCCGTCCGGCACGTGTTGACACGCCAGCGTGCCGTCTTTGGAGACCTGTCTCTCCGGGCGAGGGGCCTGCTGTGGCTGGGTGTCTGGGTGTACTAGCAGACCATCCCTCCCGGGAGCACCTGACTGGAGGGTACGCCAAGGAGGTCCGTCCAGGCACCTCTACACCGCAGCCTCATCAGCCCTTGGGGAACCTGAAGGCCTCTACGGCGACAGGCTGGAGCGAGTCCACACACCCCTTTCTTGGATGGGAAGGCTGTCCTCCACCTTGCCCAGCTTAGCACGGTGGGCGCACTGAGGCTCCTCTGTGGTGGCACTCTGTCCTGCTCTGCAACCCAGAGCTGGCCACCTGCAGCCACAATCCACAGCAGCCATGTTCTGCGAGGCCCCCTCTCTGCACCTTGCTTTCCCCACCTGAAAAGCAGAGAGATGCAGAGGTGGCACCAGCGCCAGCCTCCGAGGGCCACAGCATGGTCCAGTGCGCAGCACGGGGGGAGCCCAGCTGCCCCATCCCGCCGATGCCGTGCGCTACTGCATGTCATCCTGCGATAACATTTGCAAGGAGAAAAGGCCTTGGGTGGCCTCTGGGGCCTCGATTTCCAGGTCTGATCCCCCAGTCCCATCCTTGGGGCCAGATGTGTGCAGCCAGAGCCCGAGCTCCTGGGATTTGTCAGGAACGTCCAGGGCCTTTCTGAGGGGTAGGAGCTCTGCCAGGAGGGAGCCTGAGGCACACCCATCTCTTTGGGAGCCTCGAGTGGCCTCTGAGGTGTGTGTTGGGAGGATGTCCTGGGACACCCCTACCCCATAGATGGTCCCCACATAGAGATGAGGAACTACCACAGGCTGGGCCAAGACCACCCCATCCCTCCTGGGTTGGGGTGCGATGGGCCGGGTCAGAGACATGTGCTGCTCGTGTGGCCGCCAGCGTCCTACGGAGGCATATGTGTGGCAGGCACATGCCTGGGTCAGCACCCATGGGAGCTGCCTCTCCCTTACCACCACGCCACACCACGCCATTCCATCTTTGTCCTGGGCTGCCCTGGCAGTGTGGGCACATCTCTTGGCATACATTGATCCCTGTATCGGAGCCTCCACCAGGAGCAGGAGCAGGAGGAACGCGCAGGAGCAAGAGCAGGAGCAGAAGGAACGCGCAGGAGCAGGAGCAGGAGGAACGTGCAGGAGCAGGAGCAGGAGGAATGACAGGAGCAGGAGCAGGAGCAGGAGCAGGGGCAGGAGCAGGAGCAGGAGCAGGAGTAGAAGCAGGAGCAGGAGTAGGAGCAGGAGGAACGTGCTGGAGCAGGAGCAGGAGGAACGCGCAGGAGCAGGAGCAGGAGGAACGCGCAGGAGCAGGAGCAGGAGGAAGACCAGGAGCAGGAGGAACACGCAGGAGCAGGAGCAGGAGCAGGAGCAGGAGGAATGAGCAGGAGCAGGAGCAGGATTAGGGGCAGAAGCAGGAGCCGGAATAGGAGCAGGAGCAGGAGTAGGAGCAGGAGCAGGAGCAGGAGCAGGAGGAATGAGCAGGAACAGGAGCAGGAGCAGGAGCAAGAGGAATGGGCAGGAGCAGGAGTAGAAGCAGGAGCAGGAACAGGGTCAGGGTCAGGGTCAGGGGCAGGAGAAATGAGCAGGAGCAGGGACAGGGGCAGGGGCAGGGGCAAGGGTAGGGACAGGGGCAGGGGTAGGGACAGGGGCAGGAGCAGGAGCAGGAGGCAGGCAGCTCCCAGCCACCCACCCAGCTGTCCAAGAGCCTTACTCTTCCTGACCCGCCCACACTGCAGCCCCAGCCACCTCCTACTCTACCACTTGCTTTCTGCCAACCTTGGGCGACTTTCTCCACCTCCAGGAATCCCAGTCTTGTTCCTGTCCCCAACAGAGGTGGGAAGCCCACCTGAGGTCCACTGTGCAACACAGGCCTGAGAGGCTGTCTTTTGTCTGAAGCAAAAGGCCACAGGTTCACAGATCAAAGCACTGAGGGCTTTCTGGAGGAGGGGACATGGTTGAAGAGTGACAAGGGCATGGCTAGGAGGTGAGTTGGAGGGGCTTCCTGGCAGGAAGTCTCAGACCCTGGAATGGCCTTGCCCCTGGTGGTGGCTTGGGCTGCTGAGAGACTGGGCAGGGAGGGTGGACTGCCAGCTCTGTACGCCGCCCAGATGTGTTGGCCCCTCTGAGGCATGGGAGGGGCAGCAAGCTGCAGAGGCCATGGGGCAAGGGTGTGATGGAGCTGGCATGGGCTCCCAGGTACCCGGCCCTCTTGTGAGCTGCTGGACCCTCGCTCCAAGCCCCACGGAGCAGGGCCACGTGCCGCCAGCTTTATTAAATTCATATTTCCACCTCTGTCCTGCACAAATATCTGTATTTACCATCAAGCTCAGCAGTATTTATTTTTTAAAGTAGTTCTGTTTAAACAAGGAGTTTCTCTCTTAAATTCATCGACTCCAATTTCCTGTGGACCCCAACCCTCCACGGAGCTGGCATTAATCACTTGCATGACTGCAGAACCTGCGGCCGCCCAGGGCCCCTGGCAGGCGGCAGCTGGGGCGCCGGTCTGCGCTGCAGCTTCTCCCGACTCTTCCAATTAAAGTGGGGGAATGGACACTCCGTACCCCAGAGTGACCAGAGGTGGGATGTGGGGAGGTGGGGTAGGCCCAGCTCAGCAGCTTCCGGCCCGAACCAGGGTCAGCCAGTGCAGCCTTGACCTCACCTGGCCGGGTCACTCTGTCCACTGCTGACCTCACCATGGACACTCTGTGCCTTGCTCAGTTCACCCATAAAGCGAGGACGCCATGGGTCCCCTGCGTGTCACAGGCTGAGTGAGACCATAGATGTGGCCGCAAGGTGCTTGGGCACATGCGTGGAGTGCTGGCTGTCATCACCGTCGGTACAGCTATTACTGGCATTTGGCGCCATTCAATGGCCAGGCAGGGAGAGTCCCCGGTCCATGCTGGGCCCCAGCAGGTGCCCCATCAGCGTCATTCTTGTCCCCTTCCTGATCTTATTCCCTGGCAAGACTGCTGTGTAGGGCCCAATGCCCTGGCCTGGGCTCCTGCAAATGAAAGGGAGTGCACGCCCCTTGGGAGTCCTGCCACCACCTGCTGGAGGCTGATTTGGGATGCTGGATCCCTGGAGGCTGCAAGAACATGAGGGGATGAGCTGGAAAGTTCTTGGGCCAGGGGAGCTTGAGAGTGGAGGGGAGGCCAGGGTATGGGGTTTGGAAAGAGAGTGACAGGGCCAAGCTAGGGTATCCCGAAGGTGGAGCCGATGGTGACAATGTGAATGACGGCAATAGCACCCACTAAGGCTCACAGGTGTGCCCCGTGTGCTGGGTGCCATGCTGAGCACTGGGCGCAAACTGTCTCATGGTCTGCTCTCAAAAACTCTGCCAGGCCGACCACAATTAGTCCCATTGTACAAACAGGGAAACAGGACAGAGAGGGTGGAGGTTGCGTAGCTGGTGAGTGGTGAAGTGAGGGTCTGAGCAACCTGACTTTGGACCCCAGTTATGACAGAGCCCTCAGCAAGGATGTCTCAGACGGGAGTCTGCTCCAGCCATGAGCCAGTCCTCAGACCTCTGCTCACATGCTTGCCTCTCAACACGGGCCAGACAAGCCGTGGGGCAGCCGTCCCAGCCAACAGTCTCCAAGGGCATGTTCTTTCTCTAAAGAACATGGAGGCACAGTTTCCAAAGTGAGGCATTACGGATTCTGGCCAGCCCGGGATACCCTTTGTCCACTAGAAAGGCCTCAAAGACCTGGAAGTCAGCAATACACTCCCAGTCCCTATTGTGCAGAGGAAGGAAACTGAGGTCCAGAATAAGGAAAAAAGTTGTCCAAGCTTCCAAATGCCTCTACCCCTCACTTTCTGTTCCCCTAAAACTTCTCTTCAAGGCACCACTAGCAGCAGCCACTTCTCAGTTTGTACCCCTTTCCCACCTCTCTCAAAGCCCCAATGATGGATGGAGGCCTGTATCAGTCAGCTATTGCCATGTAACAAAACCACCCCAAGATGCAGCAGTTCAAACAACAAACACCAGAACAACCATAATTTAAGTGTTGAGGATTTTGCAGTTGGGTAGAGGTGGGCAGGGGCCACATATCTCTGCCGGTTCCACTGAGGATGGTCTTGTTCACATGCCTGGATCCCTGGCTAGGGGCTGGTGATAGGCTGCCTCTCACTCCCTGCTGTGCTCCCTCCCAGGCCTCACTCTCTACATGGCCTCCATCTTAGTGGCCCAAGAGGCCAGAGTGCTCTGAGGGTGAACATCCCAGGGTGGGTTTGCAGGCTACAAAGCCTCATGAGGCCCAGCCTCCAGGGTTTAACCTCTCCTCCTCCCTTAGAGAGATTTTTGCTGTAGGGCATTGTGCTCACCACAAAGACAGAGAGACATCCTAGGGGGAATGGCCACACCACAATTCCTTCTCCTCAGTTCTCCCTTAGTAATTCTGGGCTCACAGGCATATATGCACACCATGAGCCTCAAGCCACGCGGCCTGGGACCACAGGCAGCTACGTGGGAGTCCAGCACCCCAACCACTATGTCTTTTACTGCCATCTATCATCAAAGCAAACCACGAGGCCAGGACAAATGCAAAGGTGGGTGGGACAGGGGTAAGGACCAAGGGTGGGATGTGGGGCAGGGAGGAGAGGAAGTGTTGGCTCCATCTCTTCGGGGCCCAGGCCACTTCAAGGATCCAGTCCCATTGAGGACCCAGACAGGAAAAGAACAGAGACAGGTCAGATTCGAGAACATGAAGGATGGGCTGGAGTAAGGACATACAGACGGACTGCTGTGGACTGACTCAGGACCCCCAAAGCCATGCACTGAAGCCCTAACCCCCCGCATGATCCACAGATTCTGCTGTTGTCCCTAAATGGCATGTGGGGGCCATCTTTGTTTTCCAGGGCCACTATAACAAATGACCAAAACTGGGTGACTTGAAAGAGCAGAAATGTATTCTTTCACAGTTCAGGAGGGCAGGGGTCTGAGATCAAAGTGCCAGTGGAGACGGAGGGGTCGGTTTAGGGGTTGGGGATTTGGGGGGTGGAGGCAGTGGAGGGGTGCACTCCCTCTAAAGGCTCTAGGGGAGGATCCTTCCTCACCTGGTCTAGTCTCTGGGGCCCCCAGGAGTCCTGGCTGTGGTCACCTCCCTCTGGTCTCTGCCTTGATTAGTCCGTGGCTCTTCCCTCTGTGTCCTTTCTCTTCTAAGGACACTGGTCATTGAATCTAGGGCTTGCCCACGGATCCAGAATGGCCTCTTCTCAACTAGCTAATGCTACAGCTGCCAGGAGCCTGTTTCCACAAAAGTCGGTGCTCAGGGGAACCAGCAGTTAGCGTAATGGCTATGTCACTGGACTCCCACGTAGTCGACCGCAGTTCACGTTCTGGGCCCGGTGGCTTAAAACTAACGCTGGGCACGTGTGCGTGCGTGCCTAAGATCCCGAGAGGAGAATGGAGGAGAAGGGATTGCTGCGTGGCCATCTCCCCTGGGGGGTGATTTCTCGCTTTCTGTCTCTCTGTCTCTCTCTGTCTGTCTGGCGAGCGCACACACCCTATGGCAAAAAAACAAACAAACAAAAAACCACCACACACAAAAAAACCCACACCTCTCCAAAAAAAAAAAAAAGTCAGTGCTCAGGAACCTGGAACACATGACTTTTGGGGAGGAGGAGGGACACTGTTCCACCCACTATCAAACAGTCCAGAAATTTTTCTCCAGCCCCATGGCTGGGACAGCAGATTGCATGCATGCTTCAAATCCAACCACACGGAGAGGTGGAGGAGACAATGACCCAGAGGGGGAAAGAAAAAAAAAATAGCAATTGTTCTTTAAGAGCACATAACACTCAATTAGCACCCAAATTTGCCTGTTCTTTCAAAACCTTTCCTCTCAGCCTCAGGACTTGAAGGGCTGTCAAGGCCTCATGAGGCCCCTCCCCCGGGCCCCATCTGCCAGTGTCTGAGGCCGGTCCTGCCCAGACACGCACACAGCCACACCCGCACGCTTCCTCGGCCCTCGTTTATTTGGTCACACTTCTATTGATAGAGACACATTTAGGTGGGCCCAGGGCTTTGCTACAAAAACAAGCTTGCAATTAACATTCTTTCTGAGCCCTCCTGGGTGTTTCTCTAGGCACAATGGCTTGGTCTCAGCAGCCACTTCCCCTCTCTGAGCCTAGCTTCCTCTGAGGTGCTCTATCAGTACCTGGTACTCTGGGGGACACTTGGTCACAGGCTCTGAGCAAAGGAGGGAGCGTGCTCTGCTGGGGTGGGGAGAGCCGTCAGCCTCATTGTGTTCACTGGGCCTGCCCTGCCCTGCCCACCGCACAGCCCAAGGCAGAGCCCAGCAGGGCAGTCGGCTGGGGCTGGGCTGTGGGAGAAGGCAGCTGAGGTGCGAAGGGATGCCCTCCTGCCTCCATCAGGAGATCCGGCAGGGGCAGTGTATATCCAAATCTGTGTAGCTCCGTGCGCAAGAGCGCCCTGTCCCCTCCAGCCTCGTGTCCTCATCTAAAGTGGGAACAGGGACCCTGCTCCACCTGGGCATCGAATGGAATGAAGAGGCCAAGGCTCGCATTGCATTGCAGCTCTGGGCCTCCGCCTCCCGGGGTGAAGACTGGAGTGGGAAGGGAGGGTGCAGTGAGGCGGGTACCTGGTCACCGCTGCAGTGGGGGTGGGAGCTGGAGGAGCAGCAACAGTGACCAGCACCTTCCCTAGCATTGTTTGCAGGTGTCCCTGGGGAGTGACTCAGTGTCCCCACATGCCCACCAGGTGCACTCCTGGCTAGAGGACATGCTGACCTGAGCAAGACCACTGGATAAAGGGACGGCCAGTGACCAGGATGGAGGGCACCTCTGCTACAGAAGGACCCATCACCCAGGGAGCCCCGAGGGGAAGGTCTGGGTGTGGCAGCCCCATAGCGCAGCCACATAGCCTGCTGTCTCCCAGAGTGAGGGACACGCCACCTGCCCGTGGGTGGTCCCGGCTATGCTAGAGAGGGAGGCGCCCATCCCCACTGCAGGCCAGACACAGGAGGGCAGCTCGGGTAGCCGGCAGAGGGGAGGCCCTACAGGGCCAAGGCTAGGAGAGTGTATCCCAGAGAGCAGTCACTTCAGACGTCCTGGAGACAGTCACGGCCTATGTCCCTCTGTGGAGGCCTGTCCTGCCCCGTCCCCAGAAGGGAGATGGGAACTGCAGCAATGCGATGCCGCTGGGTTAGGGGACCTGCAATGGGCTGAGCTCAGTCAGGCAGCAGCTTGGGACTCTCCGCAAGGGATGGCCTCTTCCTGGCAGGTTGGAAGAGAAGTGGGGGAGCGAAGCTGCTGCAGAGATGGGAAAACTCAGAGGCTGTGGTGGTGCAGGGAGGGACCGGGCTCCTGTCCTGCGTCCATGGGCCTCCTGGACTCCACGCGGCCAGGGCTGCCTGAGCCCAGGACCTGTAGTCCACAGGGCACTGGTACCACACACAGCCGGCCCTGCTGGGTGTCTTCATGCGCCTGACTTGTGACCAGCCCCATACTGAGCACTATACCTAAGGGACTTACACATTCAGGACCTCAGGAGACTGTCACCTGAGCACTGGGTATGGCCTGGAGGAGAGTCCTGAGGTGGTCACCCTCTTGTCGGAGCCCTCTGACTGCTGTAGTAGGGGAGGGCCTGTCCAGGCCCCCACCTGCCCCCACTTGCCACATTCTTTTCCCATGACAACACCCAGCTCTGGGCAGGTGGCAGCTCAAAGCCCTGGTGGCAGGAGGACAATGGGCAGGGATTAGGCCTGAATGACAAGCCCGACAGAGCTGTGGGTGGGTCCTTGCCTGGCCAAGCCGCGGTGGTAGCGGGGCATCAGTCATCGCAGAGCTTCAGCTGTCTGGCTCACCTAGGACAGCCCTGGCCCTGCGCGGTGCTGGCCCGCCTGCTTTCCACCTGGTGGCCCTGTGGCTCCCCTCTCCTTTCCTGTACTGGCAGGGCTGGGATCCGAACCCAGAGCCCCACCCCAGGGGAGCGTGTACTTCTCTGCACCCTGGGTAGGTGCTCAGGGATGGGGGGGGGCAGGCGGGTGGCCGAGATTACCAGCAGAAGGCAACAAGTGGCTCTCTGTGGTGGGGTGCCGAGAAGCAGAGCCGGGAACCCCATCGGGCTCTTGGGCCTGTTTGCTTCAGGACCTACCTCCCATGCCTCTGGGCAGCAAGATTAGGGTGTCAGGAACAAGGCCTCCAGCAGCCAGGGGGCATGGAGACTTCCTGCCTGGGGGTGCCTATAGGAGGAGCGCAGGGGCAGGGCAGGCTGCCTGCTGGGTAAGGCTGTCCTGGCTGGGAGGCCTGTGGTCGCCATTCCCAGGTTCCCAGGTTCTGTTCGTCTAGCCCTGCAGAAGCCCAGGTGGCTCTTCAGCAGCTGAGACCTAGTGTGTGGAGCGAGACACGATGCCCCGCCTAGCACACCTCCTAAGTGAGCCAGCTGTAGCCTGCATGGATGTCCACTGTGGTGGCCGGAGGCTCCCCGCGAGCTCTCTGCTCTAGGTTTCCCCTGGCCTGCCACTCGCGGCTGTGGCTGGGGGGGGAGAGGGGGGGGGGGGGGTGG
>NW_006205300.1:475400-484050 GCF_000334495.1 Tupaia belangeri chinensis
CCGGCCCGTCCACGCGCGGATGTGGCTGGGATGACAGAGGCTGTGCTGGTGAAGGGGCTGGGCGGCCGGGCAGCCGCACCCCCCGCCCTCATCCCTCTGCCCCCACACGTCCTTGATCCTGTCTTCCTCTGCGGCCAGTCTCCTGATACGGCCTCCCTGTTGAGGAATGCCTCCTGGGAACACCTGGGGGTTGGGCACCATCATGGGAGCTGGGACAGTGGAAGGAGAGAGGACCTGGTGACTTTGTCCTTGAGGGAACAAGAGGCCAGAAAAGCTTTGAGCAGTACAGGGGGGGGTGAGACCCCTTGGGCACCGGGTGGGAGGACAGCATGGAGGAGGAGTGAGTGGGGCCTCAAGACCACAAGACCAGAGGGATTGGGGCGCTCGCCTGACCACCTCCCTTCCAGGAGCTCTGGGGAGCATCATGGTAAGTTAGGCAGTGATGGAGGCTGGTGGGTGAAGAGGGAGGGGAGCCTTTGCTTGAAAACCTTGAGGCGGGCATCTCGGGCAACCAAGGGCACACCAGCCTCCCAGCCCAAGGCCGGCTGGGCTTCGTGGGGTAGGGGCTGCCCCAGGCTCCCCTGGAGAGGAAGACAACCCCAGCTGGGGCTCACCCAGGTGAGAGGCCAGACTCCCTGAGGCTGAGGGGTCAGGGGTCGTAGGAAGTCCCTACGGAAGGTGGAATTGATAAGTTTCTGGGTGGAGGACGGAGACAGGAGAGGTTGGATCACCTGCCAGGGTCCCAGAGGGGATGTGTTCGGAAGGTGTTACTCCCTGGGGAAGGGGGGAGGCTGCTCTCTGCCTGGAGGGGGCTTTTACAGGAGGAACTGGAGCCCCTCCCCTCTCCTTCCCCTTTGGTCTCTACCCTTGAGGGGAAGGAGCTGGAGGTGACGGGATGCCTTGGAAGGCATGAGTCCACACTAGAGACCAATTTTTGCTTCTACTTATGTAAAATAGGATAAAATAACTCCAAAGTGTTTGAAGTTCTGCTTACCTTGGCTGCCCTGCCCTGGTGGCTGGGTTGGAACTGCGCTCCCTTTTCCTGGGCCCCCCTACCACCTGCACTCTGCCCCCTCCCCGGTGGACCTGCCTGCTCCTCTCTGGGCTGCACCCACCACAGCCCACTTCCCACAAACCCAGCTGCACTCTCCATTCCCCGGATATCAGGACCATGGAAACGCAGGGCACAGTGGTGGTCCTTCAGGGTTGCAGGTCCCGGGATGCTGGAGGTCACCTGTCCTCCCACCTAGACACACTCTGGTCTGCAGTCTGCAGCAGCCCAAGGAAGGGAGTGAGCCATCTGTCTCCTGATGGGTGTGGTCACATTATTCCCTGCTGCCACCAGGGCCCCCTGTGGGGAAGGGTCCTGAGTAGCCACACCCACTCTCTGGGCACCTCTCCTTTGCCCACTGTTTGTTCCAGCCTGACCTGGTCTCCGGGGAGACGTGTAGGCTCGCTGGTGAGTTATAATTGGGCTTTGGGGACTGTGTTTCCTTGGGGTCCTTCCCGCCCTGTCAGCCACTTCTGGCCTGGAGGAGAGTGAAAGGCCAGGGCCGGTTCCATCTGGGCCTTGATGCAGACTGTAGTGCTGGCTCCCTCGAGCCCTGAGATTCAGACACCCTGCTGTCTGTCTGTGCTCTCTAGCTCCCATACTGCCTCCTCCCCACCTGTGTCTCTGTCCTCTCTCTCTCTTCCTGAGAGGCGAAGTCCTGCCCTCCCCCAAATCTGTTGAAGTCCTAATTTCCAGCTCAGAATGTGACCTTAGTTGGAGACAGGGTCTTTAAAGAGGTGACTGCTGTGGGCTGGCCCACGGTCCAGTGGTTAGGTCCTGTGCAGTGGGAGCCGGATCCCACACGACTGATCACAGCGTGAGTCCTGGCCCCGGCAGCTTGAAAAACACGCTGAGCACATGGAGAAATAGAGGGAAGGGATTGTGGTGTGTCCGTTTCCCATGAGACCTGCCTACTCTCTCTTCCTCTCATCGCTCTCTGGCGAGTGCATGGCAATGAACATAAATAATAACATATTAAAGAGGTGACGGGACAGCAGGTGGCGTGGTGGTTAAGGCGCTGAACACTCCCACATGGCTGACCGTGGTTCAAGTCCCAGACGTGATCCCTTGCTTTCCCACTTTCTCTCTCTCTCTCTCTCTTTCTCTGTGTGTGTGTGTTTCTCTGTGGTTAAATTAAAACAAATGAAAGGATAAAGAAAATTAATAAATAATTCTTTGAAAAAGATAAAGAGGTGACTAAGGTAATGAGGTCACCAGGGTGGGCCCTGACCCAACATAACAAAGACTGTTCACTTTGTCCTGGTGGCTCCAGGACACTCACACATACCCTCTCTTGCCTCCCCCATCTCCCTTGTCTCTCTCATTCTCTGTCTCGGATCTTAGAGAGGGCCACTCCCATACTGCCTCCTCCCCACCTGTGTCTCTGTCCTCTCTCTCTTCCTGAGAGGCGAAGTCCTGCCCTCCCCCAAATCTGTTGAAGTCCTAATTTCCAGCTCAGAATGTGACCTTAGTTGGAGACAGGGTCTTTAAAGAGGTGACTGCTGTGGGCTGGCCCACGGTCCAGTGGTTAGGTCCTGTGCAGTGGGAGCCGGATCCCACACGACTGATCACAGCGTGAGTCCTGGCCCCGGCAGCTTGAAAAACACGCTGAGCACATGGAGAAATAGAGGGAAGGGATTGTGGTGTGTCCGTTTCCCATGAGACCTGCCTACTCTCTCTTCCTCTCATCGCTCTCTGGCGAGTGCATGGCAATGAACATAAATAATAACATATTAAAGAGGTGACGGGACAGCAGGTGGCGTGGTGGTTAAGGCGCTGAACACTCCCACATGGCTGACCGTGGTTCAAGTCCCAGACGTGATCCCTTGCTTTCCCACTTTCTCTCTCTCTCTCTCTCTTTCTCTGTGTGTGTGTGTTTCTCTGTGGTTAAATTAAAACAAATGAAAGGATAAAGAAAATTAATAAATAATTCTTTGAAAAAGATAAAGAGGTGACTAAGGTAATGAGGTCACCAGGGTGGGCCCTGACCCAACATAACAAAGACTGTTCACTTTGTCCTGGTGGCTCCAGGACACTCACACATACCCTCTCTTGCCTCCCCCATCTCCCTTGTCTCTCTCATTCTCTGTCTCGGATCTTAGAGAGGGCCACCTGCAGGCTATTGGTCTTCTGTGGGGCAAAGATCCTCCAAATCTTATCCACCATTATTCTTTTTTTTGTTTTTAGAGGTTTTTGCTTAGGGTGTATGTACTAGCTAGAGATAGAGACAGACAGACAGACTCAGTGAGAGGGAAAATGGGAAATCACGCCCTGGGAGGGTATATAATAATCCCTTCTCCATTCTCCTCATGAGGGTCTCCTTCCACCCAGATCTGACACAGGCCTGGCCCCTCCCCTGCCTACCCGAACACCAGTGCTGTGTGTTCTCGCTGGTTCAGTTGTGGCCCTGTTCCTGGTACTGAGCCAGAGCTCAGTCAGGTCTGCTGGGAAGCCATCAGCTTGATTCCCAGGCCTGACCCCGTGAAGCCTTATCTCCCATGCACCCAGTCAGCTGGGTCCTGCTCCCGGGTCCCCCAGCCCCCCTGCACCAGTGCAGAGCAGGAGCCAGCCAGAAGCCTAGCCTGGCTCCCCTCTGTTCCAGCCTGGAGAGGACACCCTCCCTCCTGCCCACAGGCCATTGGTCAAACTCCTCTATGCCTGGCCTGAAGGCGAGGACGCTCAGGAGAGAAGAGTTGGCTGGTTCAGCACTTTATGGAAATCAGAGGTGCTTTCAGGGGCCAGAGGATGGGAACCAGCCTCTTCCTGCCTGTACCTTCTCCCTACACAGTTCACCTCAGAGGGCCTGGGCCTCGTCCCGTCCGGGTCCTCAGCAAGGGCTCCTGGGGATTTGCCTGCCGAGGCATCACTGTCCACACACCAAGTCACCAGGCTCCTGCTTGAAGGCCCAGGAGGGGCAGGTTCTGTAGGGCCCCAGGGCCCCCAGCCTTTCCCTGCATGGTCCAGTTCCCAAGTGTTTGTTTTTTGTCATTGTTCTTGAAAATTTATTTCTTTTACAAGTGAAAAAAAAGCAGCTTCAGAGGAGTTCACGCCTTGATCCCTCCAGCTTCCCAGCCAGCCAGATCACTCATGGCTTCCTCACTCGCTGTATACAGGTGGCTGGGGTCCGGCCAGCCGCCCAGAGCTTGCTCAAGCAGCATGTCCCCAAACCAGCCTGTGAGCTTTCCACTGATGCCTGCTCGCCGTGCCCCCTGAGGGGGTGCCCAGCCTTCTGGGATTGGCGCTGGAGTGTCCCTGTGAAAGAGGAGGACTGGGAGGGGCTGAGGGGCTGCCTGGGTCCCAGTCAGCTCTGCAGACCTTGACGGAGCCATGCTTCAGCCTCCTACCAGGAGGAACCAGGCTGGAGCTGCGGTGGGAGGGAAGACTCCCCCGCTGGGCCCACCCAGCTCCTCCCTCCAGCCATGGGTGCACAGGGCCATTCACAGTCCCAGGCACCATGAGATTGGGGTGGAGGCGACCCCAGGAAGGCTTCCCAGAGGAGGTAATGGTAAAGGCTGAACAGAGGATGATAGGAGCGTCAGAGGGCAGAATTCTGGGCCGCCGTGAGCATGGCAAGGTGCTTCCTGGAAAAGGGACCCCTGGCATCTTGGTGGATGACTCCTTCCCACCCGTGGCCCTACGAAGTCCACTGGAGCCACTGGACACTGTACCTGAGGTGGCATCGGCGTGGCCCAGCACACCCTCTCAAGATGCAGGCACAGCCCACCCCTGCAGCTCCTTCACCTCCTGCCCTCAGCAGGCTGGTGCTCCCAAGGAGCTGTGCCAGGCTGTACTCTCTGGCCCCTCTGAGCACCTCGTTCTCACGGCTGACCCTGATCAGGGCAGGGACCTTCTGCCTAGTCACCTACTGGCACCTCTGTCCTGCGGCCCCCACCTGCAGAGGGAGGTGCAGCCACCCCTCAGACTCCCCGAGGCTGCGGAGACAGCCCATTACTCCCTTGCCGATAATGGCCCCTCAATTGAATTAAGAGAGTTCACGAGAAGCCCAGGCATGAAATCGGTTTCCGTAAAAGTCCAAATCTGGGACAGTGGTGGAGATGGAATGGGGCGGGGACTGAGGGTCCCCAAAGAAAACACCCCCCTGCATTTGTTTCCAATTCCCCTCCCAGAACCATCGCGCCCCACCCCCCTCGCCCAAGGACCTTGGGCGGTGGGCCAGATGCTGCGTTTGTAACTCTCGCTCATTAATGGGCAATTTCCCCTGATGTGGTGAAGAGAGGGAGGGCCTGGGGGTGGGGGGGGGCAGGCCGCATTGGCCCTCAGGCCTGGAACTTGGTGGCCAGGTGGCACAGCCTGGGCTCCAGGCGTCAGCAGCCGCAGCTCCTTTCAGGGCTCTGCAAGGGCTTCAGCCCACCAGAACGGCGTTCAGATCCCCACGGACACCTGGGGAAACAGAGGCCTGAGCAAGCTGGGGCTGGTGCGGGCATGCCTCGGGGCAGAGAGTGGGCATGCCGCCAGGAGCCACCAAGGGGACCAGCTTTCCAAGCGCATTCCGTCAGTGTGAGCTAGAGGGGAGGGGGGCCTGGGCTCAGAGGGGCCTGAGTGGGCACCCCAGCCATCTCATGGGCCTCGGGCAACTGGTGCGTCCATGCTAGGACTCAGTTCCCGTCTCACATGGAGGGCTTTCACAGAGGGCATCTGTGCCTTGCTTGGGTGACCTGGGCCACTCCTGAGGCTTCTGCCCACCCAGGGACACACAACGTTAGGTTCTGGGACATCTTTCCCCGTCACTGCCTCGAACCCTCCTCTCCTTTGCGAACAGTCACCATCAGAGGTACCCAGGAAGAGGCCACTCATATCCCAGGGCCACGGCGGGAGGATGGCAGCGTCTGAAGCAGAAGAACACCCTAGGTGAGGAGTAGGAAGGGGCAGGGTGACCAATGGGCCCTTCCCGTTGTCCCTCGGGGGCAGCCAGTCCACTTGACAGCTGGGAGCACACGCTGAGCAGCCGCCTTGGCACCGACCCAGCAGCCAGGCACGGCGCTGCCCACAGAGCGCACTCCCCAGGCAGACCCAGTTCAGAAACACTGGGTGCCCTGGGCCTCCTGGCGGGAAAGCAGGGGCCCCTGTGCCTTCATGAGTTCCTGGGCCCCAGGGAGATCCCTGGAGTCTGGCTTCTTCACTGCAGCTGCACAGGAGAGGGGGAGCCGTCCCAGCCCAGCTCAGGTCAGAGGTAGGGTGACCTGGTGTAGGACTATTTTAACAGGAGGCGTTGGGTTCAGAGCCCCAAATGTGGGACTCCTCTGCAGAGCCACCTTCCGCAGTGCTAGCAGGTGGGACAAGTCAGGGCAGGACGCGGAGAGGCACTTTAGACCAGCTGGGGATGCCCCACGTAGACAGCGCGGCCACACCGCCACACCGAGGTACGCCAGAGCAGGCTCCGCCCCTCGCCAGCCCTGATGGACGCGGTGTGACTCCGGGGCACAATCTGAGGCTAATGGAAAGCAAACAGCCAGCCGCACAGCAGAGCGCGGACACGCAGGGCATTTCCCCAGGAGCTGGCTGCGCCGCCTGAGCCGCTGGGCCGGCCGGCTGTGTCAATCACTCCGAGGCTGTTTGTCTAACCTCGCAGAGTGTGTTTTCTCTTGATTAGCAGAACACAGATAGGGAAGCAGATCTGCTGCAGATGCGCGGCTGCAGGAATGTGCCCTCCCCGCAGAGCGGAAGAGGTGGAGGGGACGCCCTTTCAGCCCAGGGCTCTTCTGGAGACCCCCACGGGGCTTCTGGATAGGCAGGCTCCCACTGCGGAGATCCCAGATGGGAGGTCGCACCTGTACCAGGCTCTGGAGCGGGCGTCCTCTCTGGATCCGTGGAGACCCCGAGGTGGCTGGAATGCTGCTCATTTTCCAAGTGTTCAGGTAGTCCACCCGGAGCCGGAAGTTGGGCAGGGGTGGGGACACTGGGGTTTGAACTGATTCCACTTCTTCTGCAAACTCTGCATGGCCCCAGTGCCTCCGGGCTGGTCTGGGCCTGGGTCCACTGCCTCCCAAAGCACAGATTCCCCCTCCACATTGCAGGGGGTTGGTTTCAGGATCACCTTCCCCACAGACCCAAATCCACCATGCTCAAGCTCCTTAAACGTAATGACAGTATTTGCGCGTAACCCACACATCCTCTGTGAGCCTTCCCCCATCTTCCTGTTACTCGTGGGGCCTACTACAACATAGATGCTGAGTAAAAGTGGTTATGCTGTAAAATTCGTATCAAAAAATTTGCTGTATCATTATTTTTCATATATTGTGGTTGGTTGACTCAGTAGTTGGGGAGCCCACGTACCACTGTGCTTTGGGACTCTCCTTTTGTGCTAGATTGAGGGTGAGTAAACTTTTTCTGTAAAGGATCAGACAATTATTTAGGCTTCGTGGGTCATATGGATTTTGTCACAATTACACTCCACTCTTGAACGACACGAGTTTGAAACACATGGCCCACTTATATGTGATTTTGTTTTTCCTTTTACCCAACACCCAATTCATTGTTTTTCAAAAATAAGACTCCCCTAAGAGTGAAGAAATAAGAAACAAATCAAAGGTTATGCGTTCCTGAGCTGCAGTCTTGATCCCAGATGCCTCCTCCTTTCTTGGGCAAGTTGGCTCTTGGCTCCTTAGGAACCAGTGGAGGTCTACTTGTGGAGGGTTCTCCTGGGCCACATCTCCCAGGCCCTGAGTTTAGGGGTGGGCTCTGCAGCCTTGACCCTGCTGCCGTGTCTGCAGTCCTGCTCACAGGACCGCATGGCCCCTGTGCGGGGCTCCCTCAGGTCTCTCGCTCAGCTGCCGTTGGTTCAGGTGGTGTCTAACCACTGTCTGGACCTCTTTCATAGTAGGCTTGTCCTTGTCATCTCCTATTGCTGCAGAGACATTGCCAGAGTGGACTTGAGAAGCGGGTTGGGGGGCCACCAGGGGGTGTGGTGGTTGGGGGTGCTGGATTCCCACATGGCCGACCATGATTCAAGTCCCCAATCTGGTGGCTTTCTCTCTTTCTTTCTCTCTCTTGCTCTGTCCCTCCCTAGTCAAAGTAAACAAATAAAATTAAATAAAGACATTATTATTAAAAAAGTAAAAAAAAGAAGAAGTGGGTTGGGGTCTGCCCTCATCTTTCTCTGGGGATGACTGGTCACTGGTCAGCATGAGGATGTCAGCATGGGATGCAGACTTGGGGGTAAGGAGTGACTCCAGCACGGGGCTGTCATCTGGATCTTCTGGGGGCTGTGGTGTTGCTCTGGGGTTGGGGTCATGGCCGCTGGTCTGGCACTGTTGTGGGACTTGGAACCAGACAGGCAAGTTCTCTCTTCACTCTGCAGTCAGTTACTAGTAGTTAGGTTTCATGGGAGTCAAAAGTTATACCCTTCTTTTCCTCATATCCTCACGGGGCTGAGAGCACAAAAGAAGCAAACTTTCAATGTCTTTTATAAGAAAATTAATCCGGGACCAGCAGTTGGCGTAACGGCTATGTCGCTAGGTCTGGGTTCAGGTCCCAGACCTGGTGGCGGACCTGGTGGCTTAAACTCACGCCGCGTGCATGTGCGTGCGTGCCCAAGATCCCGAGAGGAGAATGGAGGAGAAGGGATTGCGGCGTGGCCAT
>NW_006205300.1:484061-487079 GCF_000334495.1 Tupaia belangeri chinensis
TTTCTCGCTTTCTGTCTCTCTGTCTCTCTCTGTCTGTCTGGCGAGCGCACGCACCCTATAGCAAAACTCTCTCCAAAAAAAAAAAAAAAAAAAAGAACACTGCTCCCATTTGTGAGGGCCCCACCCTCATAATTAATCACTTCCCAAATGCCCCATCCTCTTTTTTTAATCTAAAATTGTATTATTTATTTATTTAGAATGATTTTATTTAACTTTATTTTTTCACTTATTTATTTTTACATTTCCCCACAAACGTTTACTTTACATATCAAAAAAATTTTGCTCATATTCCATAGTTTTTTTTTTTTTGAGAGGTTTTTGTTTTGTTTTGTTTTGTTTTTTGCTATAGGTAGCGTGTGCGCTTGCCAGAAAGACAGACAGAGAAAGTGAGAAACCACCCCCCCAGGGGGGATGGCCACGCCGCAATCCTTTCTCCTCCTTTCTCCTCTCGGGATCTTGGGCACGCACACACATGCACCTGGCGTGAGTTTAAGCCACCGGCTCTGACACTCGAACCGCGGTCAACCACATGGGAATCCAGAGACATAGCCATTATGGCAACTGCTGGTCCCCATACTCCATAGTTTTTGACAGTTAATAAACAACTTTCGAAAATTAAAACTACTCAATTTTAAAGATAATGTTCAAAATATTTCTTATAATTTTGTTTGTGACTCTGTAACAACAGAGACAGTATGGTTTTAAATATTTTTGAGAAAATATTTACATGTCAACTACTCAAATTGTTGAAAAGCAAATGCCCAGCACACTAGTTAATCTTCAGGTATGGCATTCCATTCAAAGCCATATCCAGTAATGAGTATTTCCAATTTCTGATTCAATGCAACAAACATTGGACTTATGCAAATAACCCTCCTGCCAAAAAATAAGAATATTCCCAAATATTTTCAATTCAAGAGGGGTCAGGAAAGAAGAAAAATTTATGCTTCCATTTAAAGAAACAAACAAGAAAAATATTTTAACAAATTGCTGAACCTATCAACAACTCAAAAGAAAAGTAAAATGTTTAAATTGGGAAAACAAAGCACAGTTAAAAAAAAGAAGTCAGTAATGTTTTACTCAAAAGTCATAAAATTCTATTGTGCAATTTCAGTCTTACGTTCAAACTCTCTTCTGTTGAATATGCACTGTTACTGTGGTCTGATCTTGCTGTTTAAATCCTGGAAATTGACATTCACCATTATTAACGATATTACTTGCCCCTAGCATTATATTGGTCATTTTCTTGGTTGCCTTTTGTTCTTTTATTTCTGTATGTATCTTTAGTTTTCCTGGTAGAGCACTCCTTTCAGAACTTCTTGAAGAGTGGGTCTGCTATTGTCAAATTGTTTCAGGTCTTGTTTACCTGAGAATGTTTTTATCCTTTCTTTCCATATGAAAGATAATCTTGCTGGGTATAGTATTCTTGTTTGAGTTGAAATTGTTTTTAACTTAACACTTTAAATATATTTTCCCATTTTTTTCCTTGTTTGCATTGTTTCCAATGAGAGGTCCAATATTAACCTTATGGGATATCCTTTGAAAACAATTTGACGTTTTTCTCTTGCCAATTTTAGTATCTTGTCTCTGTGGTTTTAGCCAATCTGGCTATGATGTGCCTTGGGAAAGATCTTATTGGGTTGATGGTATGTAGAGTCCTTTGTATTTCTTGGGCCTGGATATTTGCATGCCTCTCTAGATTTGGAAAGTTTCCTTCTAAGATTTCATGGAATAGATGATCAATGCCCTTTTTAGGTTTCTCACATTTTGGAATACCAATTATCCAGATGTTTGGGCGCTTAATGGTGTCTAGTATTTCTCGTATAGTATTCTCACTTTGGGGGGTTATTTTTCTCAGTTTTTTTGGTTGTTTTTTCTAGATCAGAGGTTTTGCCTTCAGCATATGAGATTCGATTTTTTGCATGGACTAACCTGCTTTTAATACTTTCAAGGGAGGTTTTGATTTCCTGAATGGCATCCTTCATCTCTAATAGCTCCATTTGATTCTTTTTTATGGTGCGTATTTCCTCTTTCAGGTCATGGAAGAACTTCAACATTTCCTGGAACTCGTTGTCTCTTTTCTCCTGTATCTTCTGGAGTTCATTATCTCTCAGCTCTTGCATCTTGTTTAGTTTTATCACTATGAATATTTTGAATGGTCTATCAGACATTTTCATGAGATCTACTGTACTGTCTGTGGATGATGAGGGATTATCCTTTTCCCTTAGGAGAGAGAGATTCTCCTGATTTCTTATGTTTTTTGTGCTTCTGTGGTTGTTTCTGGTCATTGTGTGACAAAATCAATTCTCCACCGAGTTTCACAATGTGGTATCCACAGAAGGATTAGGAGTTCATATTGACAAAAAGAAATTTCTTCATTAAAGCAGGAGGTTCAATAAGCATTGAGGATTTCAATGATTCTAAAAGTATTCAGATGCTTGGCTACTGTGCACCTAGGCCTATCTAGACATTCAGTGTGTGGAAAGTGAAGCTTGTCTGAATATTTCGGGAGTCTAGGAGATGGAGCCTAGAGCATAACTTCCCTGAGCACACCAGAACACACCTCAGCTTTAAAATGGCTTCTTGTCTGAAAATTTCATGAGTCTCTGAAGGCTCCATCTTCTAACGTTATCACCTTTGAGGTTAAGACTTCCACACATGAATTTCGTGGGACTGTGAACATTTAGTCCATCACAGCCTCGTAGTTCTCATACCCTCTGCAATGTGCCTTTTAGTTCCTCCCATAAAGAGTCCAGTTGGTGCCTCACCCTGAGAATCTGGGCTGGCCTCTTGCTTTTGTCATTGCCAGAACATGGATGTGCCAGCAGTGTGCTGGTTCCAAGCCCAGCCTCAGAGGACTGGCACACTTAGTCCCTTTCTCTGGGCATCTCATCACATGTATGGAAGCCTGGACTAGCTGGTTGGAGGATGAGAGACTACTGGAACAGAGAGGAACCATGCCAGTGAAAGCCATTTTGAACGAGCATCAGCCAGCAGCCACAGAATATGTGAGAGGGC
>NW_006205300.1:501689-506719 GCF_000334495.1 Tupaia belangeri chinensis
TCTGCTGTTCTCGTGTGCACTGGCCCTGCACGCACGGCAGGTGGACGTCAGGCTGCGGTTGGACTACCTCTGGGCCGCGCAGGCAAGATGGGCCCTTTCTGCTTCCTGGGGGTGTATGGAGAGGGAAGGTCAGCAAAGAAACCTCTATCAGCAAGTGCCAGATGGGGAGGCCATCTGTGGTCTGTGGAGGCCCTGCCCAGCACGGGTAAGGGCCAGGTACCACCTAGCCAGGGTGTGAGGAGTGGGGCTGCACCTGTTTGGAGGTTGCAGACGGCATCTTATGGAAGCCTCTCTAGTGGTCAGAGCACGGCTGTTCTGTAAGGCAGTGAATTCCACTTCCCTAGGAAGTGTGTGATGGTGATGATGCAGAGTGGTCAACCTCTTAGGGAACTGGATATGACCACAGGTCTCATCAGGTCATCAGGAAACTCAAGAAATGCCAAGTCTCAGGCCACCTACCCCAGGGTTAGTAGGTGTACAGGTCCGGCAGGAAATGTGTATTTTTAACAAGTCCAGGGAATTCAGACTCAGGTGGCCTGAGCACTCCTCAGAGACCCGAGAAGTGGTGACATGAGACCTGCCTTAAGCCCTGCCCCTTGGGGTACAGGTGGGGGCTTGGGCTTTCTGGCAGCCTACAGGCAGTTTTATGCTTGGCATGAGACAGGCGAGGGCTTAGACTTCTACCTGAGCAAGCGCAGGGGCAATGCCTGGTGCTGCTGTGAGTCTGTCTGGTCCTGCTCCTCCTGCACCTGCACTGTGCTCCTGGCCTTTGGGAGGCGAGGGCTCAGGATGGGTGGTAACCAGTCCTGTATGTGAAACTTGCAAGATGTTGCACCCTAGAAAAACCGTTCCACTTGGACTCCTTCTCCTAGAAATAGGGAACAAAGCCCGATCAATGTAGTTGCTCCCCCCATGTCTGTGGGTTCCACATCTCGGATCCAACCAATGGGGTAGGGGTAGAAAATACTCAAAGCAATTAAAATAATAAAAAAAAATAATTATAAAAAAAAACACTAATAAAAACAATGCAATATAATAACTTTACATAGTATTTACATTGCACTAGGTATTATAATTAATCTAGGGTTGATTTAAAGTATAGGGGAGGATGTTTGTTGGTTGTCTGCAAATATTATGCCACTTTATATAAGGGATTCGAGCACCCACAGGGATCCTGGAGATATAGCAATGACTACATTCATTTTAGCAAAAACATAGCTGTCTTTTGTTTCTTTTCCTTGAACATTTGTTTTCCTTCATTCATGATGAAGTGCATGCATGCATGATAATGGGAAAGAGGGGAGCACCCTCCACAGGGTCTGGTGGCCCAATCATGCCTTCTTCTAGTCATTCAGCCTATTGGATTTTAGGCATTTGTGTAAGTGCCTGTGCGTTTAAGTCTGACTGGGCAGAATTCAAGCCACACCACAGTTGCCACGTGGGATCTGATTTCTCTTGAGCTGTGCATTTTTGCTGTGCTATGGAGCCAGCTTTTCTTTAAGAGTCTTTTTGTTCTAGAATATCAAAAAGTAGGTGCTGTACCCAGTTTAACCACTGGGTTGCACAGGGAGCCCGCTCCCACATGACCAACTATAGTTCTAATCCCAGCCCCAGTCTCTTTTTTTATTCATTCATACATTTATTTATTTACAGTCATTCACTGTATATCAATACAGTGTACAAGATGAGCTTTTCCATCCAGTATACATTGTATATTGGCTCAACCAAGGATATTACCATACATGTTATCATCAACAAATAATTTTCTATTTCTTATTTCTTATATATTTTGCTTTTGTCCCCTCCTCAATTCCCTACCTCTCACACTCTGCCAACTGCCCCCCTTCTCCCACTCTGTCTCTGGTATGTATAGTTGTTTGCTATGCCTTTTTTTTTTCACATTTTTATTGATTCACTAAAGATCTCAATTGATTTAGAGACTTTCAGTAGCAAGCACTGCTGATAAATACATATTTATGAACACATGTCTGACTTTAGGAGTAAACCTCAGTGAGTAAAGTGAACATCCTATAAAGTAGCACCTTGGTGGGGCTATATAGCTTACTGCAGTCATTAGGTGGGTATTAATAGGTATTTTTTAATATGTATTTTTTAATTTCAAAAAATCTTTTAGTTTTAATAGATCAAATAAAAAAAGTTGAGAGAAATTTTTTAAAACTTAAAGCTAGCAAAAAGGTTAGGATTCAGTTCAAATAGTAGGTAGATGAACCAACAACAGTTCAAGAGAAGACAAAAATCCTTAAATATGGAAATCAAAGCATTGAAGACAATCAGTAATGTTTTAGTCTAAAGTAAAATAAAAAAATCTGTTTCACTAGCTCGGACTTACATAATTAATCTCTCTTCTATCGAATTTGTAGTGTTAATGTGGTATGATATTTCCATTTAAAATCTGGAAGTTAGCATTCAACTCCGGACTTGTCCCTACCATTAGACTGGCCATTTTCTTAGTTGTTTCTTGTACTTTTATTTCTGTGTGGCCAACTTTAGTTTTCTTGGTATAGCACTCTCTTCAGCACTTCTTGGAGAGCTGGTCTGGTGTTGGTAGATTCTTTGAGGTTTTGTTTATATGAGAATATTTTTGTCTTTTTTTCCCATATGAAAGATAATCTTGCTGGGTATAGTTGAAATTGTTTTTAACTTAACACTTTAAATATATTTTCCCATTTTTTTCCTTGTTTGCATTGTTTCCAATGAGAGGTCCAATATTAACCTTATGGGATATCCTTTGAAAACAATTTGACGTTTTTCTCTTGCCAATTTTAGTATCTTGTCTCTGTGGTTTTAGCCAATCTGGCTATGATGTGCCTTGGGAAAGATCTTATTGGGTTGATGGTATGTAGAGTCCTTTGTATTTCTTGGGCCTGGATATTTGCATGCCTCTCTAGATTTGGAAAGTTTCCTTCTAAGATTTCATGGAATAGATGATCAATGCCCTTTTTAGGTTTCTCACATTTTGGAATACCAATTATCCAGATGTTTGGGCGCTTAATGGTGTCTAGTATTTCTCGTATAGTATTCTCACTTTGGGGGGTTATTTTTCTCAGTTTTTTTGGTTGTTTTTTCTAGATCAGAGGTTTTGCCTTCAGCATATGAGATTCGATTTTTTGCATGGACTAACCTGCTTTTAATACTTTCAAGGGAGGTTTTGATTTCCTGAATGGCATCCTTCATCTCTAATAGCTCCATTTGATTCTTTTTTATGGTGCGTATTTCCTCTTTCAGGTCATGGAAGAACTTCAACATTTCCTGGAACTCGTTGTCTCTTTTCTCCTGTATCTTCTGGAGTTCATTATCTCTCAGCTCTTGCATCTTGTTTAGTTTTATCACTATGAATATTTTGAATGGTCTATCAGACATTTTCATGAGATCTACTGTACTGTCTGTGGATGATGAGGGATTATCCTTTTCCCTTAGGAGAGAGAGATTCTCCTGATTTCTTATGTTTTTTGTGCTTCTGTGGTTGTTTCTGGTCATTGTGTGACAAAATCAATTCTCCACCGAGTTTCACAATGTGGTATCCACAGAAGGATTAGGAGTTCATATTGACAAAAAGAAATTTCTTCATTAAAGCAGGAGGTTCAATAAGCATTGAGGATTTCAATGATTCTAAAAGTATTCAGATGCTTGGCTACTGTGCACCTAGGCCTATCTAGACATTCAGTGTGTGGAAAGTGAAGCTTGTCTGAATATTTCGGGAGTCTAGGAGATGGAGCCTAGAGCATAACTTCCCTGAGCACACCAGAACACACCTCAGCTTTAAAATGGCTTCTTGTCTGAAAATTTCATGAGTCTCTGAAGGCTCCATCTTCTAACGTTATCACCTTTGAGGTTAAGACTTCCACACATGAATTTCGTGGGACTGTGAACATTTAGTCCATCACAGCCTCGTAGTTCTCATACCCTCTGCAATGTGCCTTTTAGTTCCTCCCATAAAGAGTCCAGTTGGTGCCTCACCCTGAGAATCTGGGCTGGCCTCTTGCTTTTGTCATTGCCAGAACATGGATGTGCCAGCAGTGTGCTGGTTCCAAGCCCAGCCTCAGAGGACTGGCACACTTAGTCCCTTTCTCTGGGCATCTCATCACATGTATGGAAGCCTGGACTAGCTGGTTGGAGGATGAGAGACTACTGGAACAGAGAGGAACCATGCCAGTGAAAGCCATTTTGAACGAGCATCAGCCAGCAGCCACAGAATATGTGAGAGGCCGGCCCAGATGGGCTGAGCAGGCCACTCTCTCCTCCCATGCCCAAGTCGGCCCATCAGACCACACAAGCTACCTAGCTGACTGGCAGCCTGTGAGCAATGCGGGATTCATTCTGAGTTTGGGGGTAGTCTGCTATGCAGCATCTGTTCACCGAACCTCTCCAGTTTTTCTCCAACTCTACAGCTGGGCTCATCCAGACTTAGACGTGATCGAGTCTCTTCACAGCTCAATAGCATTCAAATACTCCCTCTTCATCAACTCCAGCATAAAGTTTAAACTCTTGGCTAGGCATTCAAGGCCACTCCCAGTCTGGCACCTGTCCAGCATCATGACCACAGGCAGATTCACAGAACTCAGGGAACACCAGAGCCAGGGCAGGAAGGTAGGGAGGGAGCTAATCCTGCCAAGTGTAGGACTGCAGTTAACTCTGCAGGTGGGATGTGCCCTGGGGTGCTAACCATGTCAGTTCTTTTCTGTATGCAGACATCTGAGGCCTTGCTGACCCTGCAGATCATTCTTCTTCGCTGGCCAATTCCTAGAGACAGTGAAATACTCACCAGGACCAAGCCTTTCAAGTGAAACACAGCAGCCCAGAGCCCTCCATCCACCTCCTCCTCTATGGGGCTCTCATACTCCAAGCACTATCCACCTGCCCTAATCACCCAGCGCTAGGTCCTAGACAACCAGGAAGAGTCCCCGCACCCTTGAAATGATTCCAACTAGCAATCTCGAGCTTGCTCACCCTGCCTCACCTATTCCTTCCTTTAGAAACCACAGTAAAGACTCCCGCTCACATTTTCCCTA
>NW_006205300.1:506750-514460 GCF_000334495.1 Tupaia belangeri chinensis
CTCCTGGTCAACCCTGTGCTTCCTATGTGTCCTGCACAGCATGTCCTGCCTTTCGTCTCTAGGGATCTGGGAGTATGAAAACTTCTTCCTTGGGCCTGGATGTGGCATAAGGGCAATGCCATACCCTCCAAGGCAGATCCACATGGGAAGGTTCCAGGTTTGAATTTGGAGACCTTTCTGAGGACATCAGGCATATGCATGCCCATATCTGGGACTGGCTGAAGCAGGGGTAGATCGAGGCATGAGAGTCTGTTAGAGGCAACTGTCTCTCTGTTTCTGTTTCTGTTGTTTCTGTTTCTGTTTGTTTCTGTTTCTCTCTTTCTCTTGGAATAAAGAAAGAAAAAAAGAGTGCTTAGGCGCTTCTTTGTTGTGACCATTTCTTAGATTTGCCTTAGTTTGGATGACCTCGGTCATTTTGAGGATTACTGGTCAGGTATTTTGTAGGCTATCCCCCGTCAGTATTTCCCCGACAGGAACGAGAGTGTGGGTTTGGGGAATGAGGACCACAGAGGTGAACACAGTTCTCACCACGTCACGTCAGTAGCACACGCTGTCTACCTGACTTACAGCTGGGTGCTGATCGTGCCCTCCTGGACGACATAGTCTTTGTAAAGTTTGTACATTTTTAAAGCTACTCTTTTTCCACTTTTCCAAATTGTGTATTTTATGAGAAGGTCATTATGCAGAGCCTGCACCTGAGGAATGGGGAGTTCTCCTCTTCTTGAGGGTAGAGTGCTACATAATATATTTGGAACCCTTCTGCACAGAAGATTTGCTATCCCTCCCCCACTTAGTAATTTAGTTGGTCATGGATACATGTTATTTTATACTTTGGGTTATAACCCATTCTAGTTCATTTATTTCGTGGCTCCTGTGGCTTCAGCTTTGACCACCGGGAGCTCTTTCAGTTTGTTCCTAGGCACTTTGACACATGCCCATGTGTGTGTGTGAGTGTGCACATGCATGTGCATGTGTGTTGAGCACTTTCCTATGCTCTGCCACTTCGAGCTGCTCCAGGTTCATCTTGTACATTTCCTGCTCCAGCCTCAGAGTCAGCCACCCCTCCAAGGAGACCTGGTTGCTTCACTGGAGCATGGTATCAGAAACCAAGATGTGGGTGCTAGGTGTGGCATATCACTCCTAGGATGTTACTTCTTTTTAGGCACTCTCAGCTGACAGAGCTGGGAAAAATTCATGTGTTCAGACTAATCTATGTATATACGCAAATCCATAAATATTTCCATGTGGAACCATCTGTATCTACATTAAGGTAAACATGGGCTCATCTGGATGTCTCCAACTCTAATCCATCAGCACATGCATCATTCTAGGCTTTCCCCCTTGCTTATTTGTAACCTCCCCCTCCACCAGAGAGACTTTGAGTTCATCCATCCTCCATCCATTTACTTAATGCGTTCCAGCACGCATGTGCAGCAGTATCAGAACTTACCCTCCAGGGGAAAGGATTTATCAACCAGAGAACTGTGCTTATGTGCAGTTCCTCTGGCCTTTAGTCTTCCAGGCAAATGCACCTGTCCCCTAAGTCCCTCAGGGAGGTCGCTTCATGCATCCTTTATGTCATCAAGTCTGTATTCCATTCTGAGATCTTCAGCCATCTGAAGTGACTTTAAAATTGTCTCCCTGTTCAAGTTCATTGTACTTTAGAGTTCTGTGGGTTATGACAAATGCATATCTTGTATGCACCGTTACAGAGTCATACAGAATATTTTTTCCTGCTCTAAAAATGTCCTGTGTTTCATCTATTAATATTTATCTTCTTCCTCCCTTTGACTGTCCAGCAACACTGCTCTTTTACTATCTCCATAGTTTTGCCTTTTCTAAAACCTCAGATAATTGGAGTCATAAAATGCTTTCCTTCCTATAGTCGTTAGCCTGGTCTGAGCTCCCACTGCTGCATATTGCAGGGCTTCACTCTGGACTCCTTTCTCTGCCCTTGCTTCCTGGTCCCCTCTCCTCAGAGCAACCAGAGCAGGCTTACCTTCCTTCCCCATAGCTCTGTCTCTAAAGAGACCATGAATGACCTGGCTATGCCCACTTTCTGTCCATCCCCTCCCTTCCCCGTGCTCCCTCTGCTGCACTGACCTCAAACATACAGGACTCCTCTGCCTCTGGGACTGTGTCCTGGCTATTCCTCTGTTACTCCCCCAGACACCCTCCTGGCTCGCTTCTTCACCTCCTTCGGGTCTTTGCTCATATGTCATCTCTTCAAAGAAGCTTTCTCTTTCCACTCCTTGCTTTGATTTTCTTTGGAGTACTCATTACCGTTGCACAAACTGTGTATGTGTATACGTATTATACACAATATGTAATAATATATACTATACAGGGATACTTCAAATTTTTGTGGAAAAATGAAAGTCAAGTGTGAGTTTATTTAGGTGCAAGCAAATTAAAATCCGTGCATTTTTTCATAATGTGTATTTTTCATGAACTTTATGAAAACTGTGTGCATATGATAATTTAACAGCTTATTAAGATGGAATTTACATAATATAAAATTCATTCATTTAAAGTGTTTATTACAATGGTAAGCTACCAGTTTTTAAAAACTGGCAAAAATATACTAAATGTATAATAAAATTTGCCATTTTTACCATTTAAAAGTAACATTTGCTAAAGGGCAGGTGTGTTCCCTGAAGAGAGACAGAGAGAGAAGGAAAGTGAGAGCACACCCCTCCGATGGGGGATGATTGTGCTGCAATCCCTTATCCTCCATTTCTCCTTTCAGAATTTGGGCATGCATTGGGACCAGCAGTTAGCATAATAGCTATGTCGTTGGACTCCCACGTAGTTGACCACGGTTCGCGTCCCGGACCCGGTGGCTTAAACTCACACTGGGCCCGTGTGCGTGTGTGCCCAAGATCCTGAGAGGAGAATGGAGGAGAAGGGATTGCGGCGTGGCCATCCCCTTGGGGGGTGATTTCTTGCTTTCTGTCTGTCTCTCTCTGCCTGTTTGGCGAGCGCACGCACCCTATAGCAAAAACCTCTCCAAACAAACAAACAAACAAAAAAGAATTAGGGCATGCATTCACACACACCCAGTGTATTTCTCAAGCTGCTGGTTCTGGACTTCAGATCGCCTAGGTGACCATGTGAGATCCAGTTGCCTTAAACATCATGCCACCAACTGAGCCCATTGTAACCATTTTTATTGTACAATTTGGGGACACTAATTGCACTCACACTGTTGTGCAGCCATCACCACTATCTATTTCCAAATCTTTTTTACACTCCAAACAAAACCTTTGTAATCATCTAGCACTATTTCCCCATTCCCTTTCCTCCAACCTCTAGAAACTTTTTACATTTTTAATGTTTTAAAGTGTATTTTTGTATGATGGCGAAAGATAGAGAGAGAGGGAGAGAGAAAAGGAGAAATAATACACAGAGAGACCAGCAGGTTCTCACGCCGTGGTCTGCTCCTCCCCAGGCTTCTCATGCAGCCGGGAACACAGGTATGTGCACATTCGTGTACACTCAAGTGTAGAGGGATACGTGGGTTGTCTACACCTCTGACTATTGTGAATGATGTTTCAATGAACGTTGAATGTCTCATGTAAATGTCTGAGTTCCTATTTTCAATTCATGAGGCATACACTGAGGAGTGAAATTTCTAGGTTATATCGCAATACTATGATTAGCTTTTTGAGAAACTATCAAACTTTTCTGTAACAGTGGCACCATTTCGTATTGTCATTAGCAATCTACAAGGATTCTAATGTTTCCACATTGTTTTTTAAATAATTATTTTACTGAACTTTATTTATTTATTTTTTAATTTGACCAGAGAGAGGCAGAGTGAGTGAGAGAGAGAGAGAGCAGATGAGAAAGCAAGCTGCCAGGTCTGGCACTCAAGCCGCAGTCGGCCATGTGGGAGTCCAGCACCCTTAATCACCATACCACTGCCAGCCCCTATCTCCACAATTTTACCAATATTTGTTATTTTCTGTTTTGATTGATTTATTTATCATAGTCATTATAGTGTGAAGTGGCATTTCATTGTGATATGGACGGGCATTTCACTAATGACTAATAATATTAAGGATCTTTTCATGATCTTTTTTGCTTTGTTTTTGCTTTTTCTGTAGGCCATATGCACTTGCCAGAGAGAGACAGACTGGGAGAGAGGGAAAGGGAGAAGACACTTCCCAGCTGGGATGGCCATGCTGCAATCCTTTGTCCTGCATTCTCCTCTCAAGTTTTGGGCATGTACATACATGTGACTAGTGTGATTTTCAAGTGGCTATATCAGGACTCAGACTGCACAGCTGACCATGTGGGATCCAGTGCTTTAAGCTTCATGCCATCTGCTGAACTCTGCTTTTCATCTTTTTACTGGCTATTTCTCCATCTTCTTGGAGAAATGTCTATTCAAGCCCTTTCTCCATTGGACAGTTTTTATGTTTTTGACTTCTTGTTGTTTGGAAGGGCCAGCAGGTGGCGTAGTGGTTAAAGCACTGGATTCCACATGGCCAACTGCGATTTGAGTCCCAGACTTGGCAGCTTAAAAATCACGCCTGGAGGGACCAACAGTTGGTGTAATGGCTATGTCATTGGATTTGCATGTAGTCAACTGTGGTTTGAGTCCCAGACCTGGTGGCTTAAACTCATGTTGGGCACGTGTGCATGTGTGCCCAAGATCCTGAGCGGAGAATGGATGAGAAGAGATTGTGGTGTGGTCATCCCTCCTGGGAGGTGATTTCTCGCTTTCTGTCTCTCTGTCTCTCTCTGTCTTTCTGGTGAGTGCCCGCACCCTATAGCAAAAACTTAAAAAGAAAAAAATCACACCTGGATAGAAACTAAACAACCTGTTTCTGAATGACTTCTTCACTACTGAAGAAATTAAGTTTGAAATTTTAAGATTTATGGAAACAAATGATAATGAGTACATGAGTTTCCACAATCTATTGGAGACCATTAGATTACTCATAAGAGGGAAATTCATAACAATTAGTGTGCATAAGAAAAAGAAGGAAAGGTGGCAAATAGACAACCTAACATTGTGCTTCAGAGAACTGGTAAAACAACAACAACAACAACAAAATGCCAGGTGAAAAGAAATAATAAAGATTGGAGCAGAAGTAAATGAAATAGAACATTAATGGACTATATAGCAAATAAATAAAGCAAAAAGCTGGGTCTTTGAAAAGATTAACAAGATCAACACACCATTAGCTAGACTGATACAGAAGAAGAAAGAAAGAAACCAGATAAATCAAATACATAACGAAACAGGAAACATTATAACAGACATAATAGAAACAAAAGCATCATTAGAGGATACTACTAGCGACTACATGCCAACAAACAAGAGAACGTGGAGGAGATGGACATATTCCTGCAGGCATATAATCTACCAAGATAGAATCAAGAGGACATAGGAAACCTGAATAGACCCAGCGGTTGGTAGGAGACATGGTGGTTAAGGTGGCTGGATTCCCATAAGGCTGACCATGGTTGTTCAAGTCTTGGACCTGGCAACTTGCGTTCTCACTTGCCTTCTCTCTCTCTGTCTCTCTCTGGTCAACTTCAAAGAATAAAATAAAAAATAATGACAATGAGTAAACAATTAAATAAAGTAATTCTTAAAAAAAAAAAGAAGAAAGAAAACCTGAATAGACCCATAACAAATCATGAGATTAAATCAGTAAAAATGAACCTCCTGACAAAGAAGAGTCCAGGTTCTGATGGCTTCACTTCTGAATTCTACAAAACTTATAAGGAAGAGTTAATCCCCATTCTACTAAAATTATTTCTAAAGATCCAAAAGGAAGGAAATTTCCCAAATTCATTTTATGAAGCCTCCATCACCCTCATTCCCCAAACAGATAAAGATATGACTAAGAAGGAAAACTGCAGGCCAGTATCTCTGAAGAATATAGATGCAAAAATTCTCAACAAGATACTTACAAATCATATCCAACAACATATAAAAAAAGATTATTCATCACGTCCAGATAGGCTTTATTTAAGGGACTCATGGGTGGTTCAACACATGCAAGACCATAAACATAATACACCATATTAACAGAAAGAAAGATAAAAGTCATATGATCTTTTCAATTGATGCAGAGAAAGCATTTGATAAAATACAACATCCTTCATGATTAAGACTCTCAGCAAGATTGGTATAGAAGGGACATTTCTCAGCACAGTAAAAGCCATATATGAAAAACCTATAGGTGACATTATACTGAGTGGGGAAAAGCTAAAAGCTTTTTCTCTAAAAGCTGATACTAGACTAGGCTGTCTACTCACTTCCTCCACTCCTTTTCAGTATAGTGCTGGAAGTCTTAGCCAATGCAATCAGAAAAGAGAATAATATAAAAGACACTCAAGTAGGCAAAGAAGAATAGAAAATATCTTTATTTGCAGATGACATAATGGTATACTTAGAAGACCCAAAGGTTTCCATGAAAAAAAAAATCTTGCTGTAATAAATAGATACAGTAAAGTGTCAGGATATAAAATCAACATCCAGAAATCTGTACCATTTCTATATACAAACAGCAAATTGAATGAGGTAGATATGAAGAAAGAAATCCCCTTTTACTATAGCCACATGTATAAGATACCTAGAGATAAACCTAACTAAAGAAGTCAAAGGCCTCTACAAAGAAAACTATGAAAATCTTAAAAAAGATACTGAAAATGACAAAAAAAGGGAAAGGACATACCACGTTCCTGGATTGGAAGAATTAACATAATCAAAATGGCAATTCTACCCAAATTAATCTACTTATTTAATGTAATTCCAATTACAATATCAGAGACATTCTTCACAGATCTAGAAAAGACAATTATAGAATTTGTCTGGAATCACAAAAGACCTCGTATTGCCAAAGCAATCTTGTGCAAGAAGAGTGGACTCCAAAATATCCTATAAAGCTGTGATAATCAAAACAGCATGGTACTGGCACCAAAACAGGCAGGTGGACCAATGGAATAGAATAGAGATCCCAGAAATAAACCCCAAAATATACAGCCAACTGATTCTTGACAAAGGATACCAGTCAATCCAGTGGGAAAGGGAAAACCTCTTTAGCAAATGGTGCTGAAAAACTGAGTATTCACCTGCAGAAAGATTAAACTGAATCCCCATCTTTCATCATTAACAAAAATCAACTCAAAATGAATAAAATCTGAACCTAAGACTTCAAACTCTAAAACTACTGGTGGAAAATACTGGGAAAACTCTGGGAGTTTTGAGGTAGGCAAAGACTTCTTTAATAAGATTCTCAAAGCACAGGCAATAATCCCTAAAATAGACAAGTGTGACTATATCAGATTAAGAAGTTTCTGCACAGCAAAGGATACAGTAATTAGTGTGAATCAACAACCCTCAGAGTGGGAGAATATTTTTGGAAACTATGCCTGCTTCATTAAGGGGCTGATAACCAGAATACACAGGGAACTCAAGTGACTCCCCCTTCCCCCCAAAAAACTGATTAACCCAATCAAAAGATGGGAAAATGAGATGAACAAAAATCTCTCTAAAGAAGACGCGTATGGGGACATGTTCAACATCCCTCATCATAAGGAAGATGCAGATTAAAACTGCAGCGAGATACCACCTAACCCCTGTAAGAATAGTGGAGGTTAAAAATACAAAAAATGGTACGAGTTGGTAGAGTTGTGGTGAAAGGAAAATTCTCCTACACTATTCGTGGAAATGTAAATTGGGCCAGC
>NW_006205300.1:515437-535139 GCF_000334495.1 Tupaia belangeri chinensis
CCTCCTGGGAGGTGATTTCTCGCTTTCTGTCTCTCTGTCTCTCTCTGTCTTTCTGGTGAGAGCCCGCACCCTATTCACACCTGGATAGAAACTAAACAACCTGTTTCTGAATGACTTCTTCACTACTGAAGAAATTAAGTTTGAAATTTTAAGATTTATGGAAACAAATGATAATGAGTACATGAGTTTCCACAATCTATTGGAGACCATTAGATTACTCATAAGAGGGAAATTCATAACAATTAGTGTGCATAAGAAAAAGAAGGAAAGGTGGCAAATAGACAACCTAACATTGTGCTTCAGAGAACTGGTAAAACAACAACAACAACAACAAAATGCCAGGTGAAAAGAAATAATAAAGATTGGAGCAGAAGTAAATGAAATAGAACATTAATGGACTATATAGCAAATAAATAAAGCAAAAAGCTGGGTCTTTGAAAAGATTAACAAGATCAACACACCATTAGCTAGACTGATACAGAAGAAGAAAGAAAGAAACCAGATAAATCAAATACATAACGAAACAGGAAACATTATAACAGACATAATAGAAACAAAAGCATCATTAGAGGATACTACTAGCGACTACATGCCAACAAACAAGAGAACGTGGAGGAGATGGACATATTCCTGCAGGCATATAATCTACCAAGATAGAATCAAGAGGACATAGGAAACCTGAATAGACCCAGCGGTTGGTAGGAGACATGGTGGTTAAGGTGGCTGGATTCCCATAAGGCTGACCATGGTTGTTCAAGTCTTGGACCTGGCAACTTGCGTTCTCACTTGCCTTCTCTCTCTCTGTCTCTCTCTGGTCAACTTCAAAGAATAAAATAAAAAATAATGACAATGAGTAAACAATTAAATAAAGTAATTCTTAAAAAAAAAAAGAAGAAAGAAAACCTGAATAGACCCATAACAAATCATGAGATTAAATCAGTAAAAATGAACCTCCTGACAAAGAAGAGTCCAGGTTCTGATGGCTTCACTTCTGAATTCTACAAAACTTATAAGGAAGAGTTAATCCCCATTCTACTAAAATTATTTCTAAAGATCCAAAAGGAAGGAAATTTCCCAAATTCATTTTATGAAGCCTCCATCACCCTCATTCCCCAAACAGATAAAGATATGACTAAGAAGGAAAACTGCAGGCCAGTATCTCTGAAGAATATAGATGCAAAAATTCTCAACAAGATACTTACAAATCATATCCAACAACATATAAAAAAAGATTATTCATCACGTCCAGATAGGCTTTATTTAAGGGACTCATGGGTGGTTCAACACATGCAAGACCATAAACATAATACACCATATTAACAGAAAGAAAGATAAAAGTCATATGATCATTTCAATTGATGCAGAGAAAGCATTTGATAAAATACAACATCCTTCATGATTAAGACTCTCAGCAAGATTGGTATAGAAGGGACATTTCTCAGCACAGTAAAAGCCATATATGAAAAACCTATAGGTGACATTATACTGAGTGGGGAAAAGCTAAAAGCTTTTTCTCTAAAAGCTGATACTAGACTAGGCTGTCTACTCACTTCCTCCACTCCTTTTCAGTATAGTGCTGGAAGTCTTAGCCAATGCAATCAGAAAAGAGAATAATATAAAAGACACTCAAGTAGGCAAAGAAGAATAGAAAATATCTTTATTTGCAGATGACATAATGGTATACTTAGAAGACCCAAAGGTTTCCATGAAAAAAAAAATCTTGCTGTAATAAATAGATACAGTAAAGTGTCAGGATATAAAATCAACATCCAGAAATCTGTACCATTTCTATATACAAACAGCAAATTGAATGAGGTAGATATGAAGAAAGAAATCCCCTTTTACTATAGCCACATGTATAAGATACCTAGAGATAAACCTAACTAAAGAAGTCAAAGGCCTCTACAAAGAAAACTATGAAAATCTTAAAAAAGATACTGAAAATGACAAAAAAAGGGAAAGGACATACCACGTTCCTGGATTGGAAGAATTAACATAATCAAAATGGCAATTCTACCCAAATTAATCTACTTATTTAATGTAATTCCAATTACAATATCAGAGACATTCTTCACAGATCTAGAAAAGACAATTATAGAATTTGTCTGGAATCACAAAAGACCTCGTATTGCCAAAGCAATCTTGTGCAAGAAGAGTGGACTCCAAAATATCCTATAAAGCTGTGATAATCAAAACAGCATGGTACTGGCACCAAAACAGGCAGGTGGACCAATGGAATAGAATAGAGATCCCAGAAATAAACCCCAAAATATACAGCCAACTGATTCTTGACAAAGGATACCAGTCAATCCAGTGGGAAAGGGAAAACCTCTTTAGCAAATGGTGCTGAAAAACTGAGTATTCACCTGCAGAAAGATTAAACTGAATCCCCATCTTTCATCATTAACAAAAATCAACTCAAAATGAATAAAATCTGAACCTAAGACTTCAAACTCTAAAACTACTGGTGGAAAATACTGGGAAAACTCTGGGAGTTTTGAGGTAGGCAAAGACTTCTTTAATAAGATTCTCAAAGCACAGGCAATAATCCCTAAAATAGACAAGTGTGACTATATCAGATTAAGAAGTTTCTGCACAGCAAAGGATACAGTAATTAGTGTGAATCAACAACCCTCAGAGTGGGAGAATATTTTTGGAAACTATGCCTGCTTCATTAAGGGGCTGATAACCAGAATACACAGGGAACTCAAGTGACTCCCCCTTCCCCCCAAAAAACTGATTAACCCAATCAAAAGATGGGAAAATGAGATGAACAAAAATCTCTCTAAAGAAGACGCGTATGGGGACATGTTCAACATCCCTCATCATAAGGAAGATGCAGATTAAAACTGCAGCGAGATACCACCTAACCCCTGTAAGAATAGTGGAGGTTAAAAATACAAAAAATGGTACGAGTTGGTAGAGTTGTGGTGAAAGGAAAATTCTCCTACACTATTCATGGAAATGTAAATTGGTCCAGCCACTGTTGAACACAATACCCTCAAAGATCTACAAATAGAAGTACCATTTGATCCAGCAATCCCACTTCTGGGTATCTACCCGAAGGACTGGGGAATGCTCAGCCAGAAAAGTGCTCGCATGTCAATGTTTATTGTGGAATTATTCATGATTGCTAAGACATGGAACCAACCTAAATGTATATGAACAAATTAATGAATTGAAAAAGTGTGGCACATATACTCTATAGAATACTATTCAGCCATAAAAAGAAAAGACCCTGGCATTTGATAGAAAGTAGTCGAATATGGAAGATTTATTGCTAAATAAATCAGGCTATGAAAGAAAGATATCCTATGTATCCACTAAATATATACTATTTGTACTCTATTGTAGAGGTAAAAATATTAGAGGGCATAAAAGCAGTGAAAAGAGTTATGTATGCTGAAGACAGTATGGAATGGAGGTGGAGGAGAAGAAGGGAAGAATATAGAGAAAGAAAGCAGGAGAAAAAAAATAGAGAAGCATGATATTTGTGGGACACAGAAATGGTTTATTACTTGTTGATGATAACATGTATAGTATTCCCAACTGGACTGTTCTGAGAAGTATTTCATGTTGGGTAAATTCTCTTTAGAAGGCAAATGATATATAGCAATCAAATGTTTTTTTAAAATAAGAATAATAGAAAAAAATTAATCTAAAGAAGTGAAAACTTATTTGCTGCTGCTGATGTGTATAGTAATGTCTTTTTCTTGACTGATATGCATGGTAATTGTGTTGGAAAAAGAAATAATATACACTGTAAATATATATGTGATTAAATGTAATATTAAAAAATAAATACAAATCATGCCTGGTACATGTGCGTGTGAGCCCAAAATCTCAGGAGGAGAATGGAGAAGAAGGGATTGCGGCATGGCCATCCTCCTTAGGGAATGATTTCTCACTTTATCTCTCACTGTCTCTGTCTCTCTCTGGCAAGTGCATGTGCCCTATGACAACAACAAAAAACGTTGTTTGGATTCAGTTAACTGGCATCTTCCTGAGGATTTCTACATTTATATTTATAGATTTATAATTTTTTTCTTTTTGATGGCTAGAAGGCAATTAGAAGGGGTCCAGGGGTCTCCCCTCCTCTTTACCTTTTTAAAGAAAGAGTTTGAGAAAGATTGGTGTTAAGTATTTAAATGTTCATTAGAATTCACTAATGAATTATGAAGTTAATTCATTTAGTTCAGAACTTTTCTTTTTAAAAAAATTTTTTTGGGGACCAGCAGATGGCGTGATGGGTACGTCGCTGGATTCCCATATAGTCACCGCGAATCAGGTCCCGGACTTGGTGGCTTGAACTCACGCAGGGCGCGCGTGTGTGCCCAAGATCCGGAGAGGAGAATGGAGAAGGGATTGTGTGTGGCCACACTCCCCCCCACCCTGGGGGGGATGATTTCTCATTTTCTGTTTCTCTCTATCTGGTGAGTACATGAGCCCTACAGCAAAAAACCTCTCCAAAAAAAATTTTTTTTTATAAATTTCTTTGCTATAGGGCATGTGTGCTCACCAGAGAGACAAGAGAGACAGAAAGTGAAAAATCACCTCCTAGTGAGGATGGTCGTACAGCAAGCCTTCTTTCTCTGTTCTCCTCTTGGGATTTTGGGCATGCACCCATATGTGCCCAGTGTGAGTTTCAAGCTTCTGGGTCTGGGACTTGAACCACAGTTGGGCATGTGGGAGTCCAGCAATGTAACCATTACACCATCTGCTGGTCCCCTTAACTTTTCTTTGTTGAGAGGTTTTTGATTACTAATTCAATCTCCTTAATAGTTATAGTTCTCTTCAGAATTTTCTATTTCTTCTTAAATGAGTTTTGATAATTTCCGTGTTTGTAGGAATTTTTCCATTTCATCTCAGTTATCTAATTGTTGGCATATAATTGTCCACAGTACTCTCATGTAATCCTTTTTATTTCTTCAGGATCAGTAGTAATATCTCCATTTTTAGTTTTTATTTCAGCTATATATATTGACTCTGTTTTTTCATTGGTTTTGTTGTTGTTTGTTTGCTTGTTTTCCTTTGTTGGTTTACCTAAAGCTTTATCAATTTTGTTGAACTTTTCAAAGGACGCGTCTTAGACTGCCCCAACACCACCACAGACTTAAATGTAGACATTCACTGCCTCACACTTCTGGAGATTAGGAGCTCATGAATAAGGTAACAGAAAATCCAGCTTATGGTGAAGGCTCTCTTTCTGGTTTGTGGATAGTTGTATTCTTGGAGGTCTTCACATGGCCTTTTTTCTGAGCAGGAGGAGAAAAAAAAGTTTGTTTGTTTTGTTAAATGAACATTTAAATGTTACAATGTAGACATTCTAGAAAGAGGTTTCCAGCCCTCTTCACCAGGATTTTGAAAAAACTTATTGTTGACAACCATAGTTGTATTTTTTCTAAAAGGATTATTTTAGGGACCAGCAGATGGCATAAAGGCTATATCGCTGGACTCCCATGTAGTTGACCACGGTTCGAGTCTCAGATCTGGTGGCTTAAACTCACGCCAGGCACGTGTGCATGCGTGCCCAAGATCCCGAGAGGAGAATGGAGGAGAAGGTATTGTGGCGTGTTCATCCCTCCTGGGATGTGGTTTCTCGCTTTCTGTCTCTCTGTCGCTCTAGTGAGCGCACACATCTATAGCAAAAACCTCTCAAAAAAAAAAAAAAAAGAATTAATTTATTTAACTCTATTTATTTATTTTGACCAGAGAGATTTGTTTATTTATTTTGAACAGAGAGGGACAGAGTGTGAGAGAAAGGAAAAGTGAGAAAGCAAAACACTAGTTTGCTTTATCTGTTTCTTTATCTCATGTTCTCCTCATAATCTGACAAGAGATTTTTCTTGCATGTCATAAACTTAAAAGGAAAGAACACACAGCCAAACCAACAAAACCAGGGCTGGCTCCACAGCCTATTGGTTAAGGGAACTGAATCCCAAATGGCTAACTGCAGGCCGAGACTCAGCCTCGGAAGCTTCAGCAGCATTCCAGGCAGGCACATGTGCACGTGTGCCCGAAGTCCCAGCAGTATGGAGAAATGGCAAGTGCGTGTGCTCTCTGCATAATAATAACGACAATTTAGAATAAAATTTCAATAAAAGCAATTACCTATCCCAGTCTTTGCAGATTGTCTCTGACCTGAGCCACCTTAACATTTAGACAGGCAGGACCAGCAGTTAGCGTAATGGCTATGTAGCTGGACTCCCATGTAGTCGACCGTGGTTCGAATCCTGGACCCGGTGGCTTAAACTCATGCAGGGTGTGTGTGTGTGCGTGTCCAAGATCCCAAAAAGGGAATGGAAAAGGGATTGCGGTGCGGCCATTCCATTCCCCCGGGGGGTGATTTCTCACTTTCTGTCTCTGTTTTTCTCTGTCTTTCTGGCGAGTGAAATTTCGGTAGGCTTGTACTGAGCCTAGAGATTAGCTCAACATAAAAGCTTGGGGTCCCTTATGTCTTTTCTGAACATGCGTCTTCCCTTGGGTATGTGGTTGGCTTCCTAAATCCTATATTCACAGTACTTTTGGATGTCCTAATATTCTGAGGCCTCTCCTCCGTCTTTTTCTCTAGGCCTCAGAAGAATGTTAGTTTGCCTTGCAGCATCTTTGAACAATGCTTGCTGCTATTCTGGCTTAATTTTTTTTTATTATTATTATTTTTTTTTATGGAGAGGTTTTTGCTATAGGGCATATGTGCTCCTGAGAGAGACAGAGAGAAACAGAGAGACAGAAAGCGAGAAATCACCTCCAGTGGGGGTGGTCACACTACAATCCCTTCTCCTCCACTCTCCTCTCGGGATTTTGGGCACGCACGCACATACACCCAACGTGAGTTTAAGTCACCAGGTCCAGTACCCGAACTGCGGCCGACCACATGGGAGTCCAGCAACATAGCCATTACACCAACTGCTGGTCTCTCTGGCTTAAATTTTGAGTCAGGGGAAACAGAGACAGATGCCTTGCATCTGTCCCTTGGCATCTTTCAGCCAGATTAGAATAAAAAGATATAATTTGCAAATAAGGTCTGCTCTGCTCTTCCAGAACCAAGGACCAGAATCCTACATTTGAAACTGTGGCTGCTGCCATTTGAAGACTTTTTTTTCTTTTCTTTTCTTTTTTTTGCTATAGAGTCTGTGCGCTTGCTAGAAAGACAGAGAGAAATGGAGAGACAGAAAGCGAGAAATTACCCCCCCCAGGGGGGAATGGCCATGCCGCAATCCCTTCTCCTCCATTCTCCTCTTGGAATCTTGGGCAGAGACGCACACATGCCCGGTGTGAACCACCGGGTCCAGAGCTCGAACCGTGGTCGACTATGTGGGAGTTCAGCAACATAGCCATTACACTAACTGCTGGTCCCGTTGAAGACTATCTTTATGCTAAGTGAGGAGTGGGCCAACGGCAAGTAAAAATGACACATTTACATTTTTCAAGTTGCCTTTTCTTTGATTCATTTCTGTTAGTTGTTGTAAGCCTTGATTGTTTTTCGGAGTTCTGACAAAGTTGGTTCTGACAGTTTCTGCTTGTTTTTCTATATGTCTGTGGAGAGAGAGGGTTTGGGGCTGCCATCTGCATCATTTTATCATTTTGCTGACATCACTCTGCACACCAATTCTTCTTCTTCTTCTTCTTTTTTTAAAATACAGATTAAGGCCGACCCTTGTTGGCATCCCATCTTCTGTGGCTCAGTGGGCCTCGGTGGGAAGCAGCGTCTAGACCTGGTGGGTTCTTTTCCTATTGCCCATGTGACAGATTATCACAAACAAAGCAGCTTAAATGACACTAATTCCTTCTTTAAGGTTTTGTGGGTCAGAAGGACAGAGGTCTGTTAGGTCTTCCATGTGAGGTCCCAGAAAGCTGACAACAAGGTGCCAGCCAGGTGATGCTCCTTTGTGGAGCCACAGAGGGTGGCTGTGCCCGCAGAGTGCTCTGGCTGTTGGTTAGATAGTAGTCCTTGCCATTGCAGGACTGAGGTCCTGTTCCTTGCTGGCTGTCATCTGGCGTGGGTCTTTGCCCCCAGAGGAAGGAAACCACACTCCTCAGACTTCCCACATGGGTTCTTCCAGCGGCAGGGCCTCAAGTTCCTCTCAGACTTAAATCAAGTTTCTGTTTTTACGGTCTTGAGGGGTTATAGTGGGCCCAACTGGCTAGTCTAAAATAACCTCCCAATTCAAAGCCCATAACCTTAATTCTTCTACAGACTCCCTTTTGCCATGTAAAGCAGCACCTTCAAACCCTGCCAGGAGGCGCCCGGTGTTGCCATGGCTTTTTGACCTGAGTTTATCATTCCCATCCTATGGCTCGACCGTGGAGATGGCAGTCCTCATTACAAGCCCCATCTCAGCTTCCTTTTTTACAAAAGTTGATTTCTTCCATGAGAAAGGGAGAGGGAGACCCTTAACAGCGTCTTCGTGCAGGGATCCACCCCCAGCCTCAGCCAGCTCAGACCAGCCAGCCTGGCGTGCGCAGGCAGACCTCAGGACAGGAGCCCAGAAGCTTCCCACAGGGCCTCAGCCACCACTGGATGCTGGACGTGTGCCTGCCCAGGTGTGTCTTCGCCCATAGTGCAGGGGGAGTGGGTCTGTCCCACGAGTACTGGAGAGGTCCCTGTGGCCCTCCAGGTTCCGCAAGAGTCGGGTTGCTGGGCCACTTTTTGGTAAGGAGTTCCAGCTTGAGCTGAGGAGCGTGTGAAAGTGATTTATGAGAAGGAGCAGGAAGGGCAAGAGGAGCTGAGGGCATGAGGTCAGGTGAAGCTCATGACTCCTCAGGACACACTGGGCAGGATGGCCCGTCCTCCATAGTGTCCCTGGGCAGAGCCAAGACAAAAGCCCCTCAGCTGGCAGTCTCTGGCAGAAGTGTGGGTTCCTACGCTGCCCGCTTTAAAGGTAAAGTGGGACCAGCAGTGTTGGGATGGCACCCCCAGCCCTGCGAAGGAGACGGGGGCGAATGTGAGGAGCAGAGCCCACCCTGAGCACGTCCTCCACAGTGTCCCTGGGCAGAGCCAAGACTGTCAAAGCCCCTCAGCTGGCAGTCTCTGGCAGAAGTGTGGGTTCCTACGCTGCCCGCTTTAAAGGTAAAGTGGGACCAGCAGTGTTGGGATGGCACCCCCAGCCCTGCGAAGGAGACGGGGGCGAATGTGAGGAGCAGAGCCCACCCTGAGCACGTGGGCACAGGTGGGGCAGGAGGCCGGGGCCGGGCTGGCCTGGCAGGCCTGCTTGCTACGTGAGGACCGCAGCACAGCCCCACTCCGTCATGGCGAGAATGGTGTGCCTGATGCTTGGTGGGTGGGTGGGTCTCCATCCCAGAGCACCTGTGGGAGGGAGGGGATGGCTGTGTCCAGGCTGGGGGGAGAGTGCCCCGCAAGCTCCAGGGCACCCGTTCATCCCAGAGCCAGCTGTGGCCATGAGCTTGAGGAAACCTCCCTGAATAGCAGATGTCTCAGGAGTTTCAAAGGCAAAACAGAGAGAAGTGAGTGTGGAAACCCTCACAACAGAGGCCAGGAGAGGCCAGGAAGGCCATGAGGTTGGCTGGGTGGGGCTCCCTGCCTCTTGCTGCTGGGCATGCCCTCTGGATCTCAGCGTCAGTGCCTGTGAGGGAGGGTGTGCTCCAGCTGGCTTCCAGGTCTGTGGGTCAGGGGACCAGGGCACTTGGGCTTGGTCACAGAGCCAAGTGCCTAGTCCATGAAACCCAGGCTGCCAGAGGGGGTAAGGGGTGTGTGCATGTGTGTGCGCATGCGCAGCCATGCCTGTTGTGGTGTGTGTATTTGTGCATTTGCATGAGTGTGTGCGGTACGAGTATAGTTGTGTGTGCATGAGAGATGTGTTTGTGGTGTGTTACGTATGATGTCTGAAGTGTGTGTGAGGTTTCTGTCTTCTTTCTCCCATCCCCTAGAATGGACGCGACTCCCTCCAGAGCCTGATTCAGGTGTCGACATGGCCCTGGGGCCTGCAGCCTCTGAGATCTTGCCCCCTTAGGCCGTGCCTTCCTCAGCCTCAGCTCCTGGACAGGGGCGAGGAGGTGGGCACGCCTGGTGTCCAGGCCTGTTGCCGCCTGTCTGGTTCTACAGGGACGGTAGTGGGATACAGAGGGGGAACTTGGCTGGACACCCATCCTGGAGGCCCCTAGCTGATCTCTCATGCGCTGGCTGGTCCATGCCATCCCGTGGCCTCCTCAGGCTCCTGGGCTCGGGCCAGGGCAGAGGCTTTCTGAGCAGAAAGGGGCTTTACCCCTCCACAGCTCTCCAGAAAGCTCTGCCCATGAGCTCCCAGGGTCCCGGGAGTGTGTGGAGGGCCCCAGGTGGGATGGTCCCTGCTGCATAACTGCAGCCCCTCCTTACACAGCTGGCAGGGGCCTTCTGGAAGCTCAGGGAGCTAAGGCGTTCGTGCGTCCTCACAGTATCGCGTGGCTCATGCCTTCTTGCGCATGGATTGCGGTGGCCATTCTCACGTGGGCATGGCGTCCAAGCCCTGAGCGTGGAACCCGACTGGCTGGCAGACCAGCTTCTGTTGCTTTTGGCTGTTCCTTGTTTCCGAATCTCCCTCTCCGGACACCCCATCCTGACGTGTGTGGTGCTTCTCTCCGCCTGGACTCTGCTTCTTGAACACATGCTGTCCTGCGCAGTGAGGTGTGTGCTGTTTTGTGGGTGGCTTTTACTTTCCTGCTCACCTTGGCCTACTGCCATCAGGTGCTCCTCCAGTTGTCCATTGTCACTGTCCACCCAGTCGTCCATCAAGTGCCACCATCCACTTCCCTGCCCGTCTCCAGCTCATCTGACCACAACCTCCTCCTTGTTCCCTCCGTGTGAAGTGAGAACACACAGAAATGGCAGCCGGCCTTGGTATCCTGGCCAGCTCAGGACAAAAGGCTGGTGTCATGGGTTTGAGCAGTTGGCAGCAAGGCCTCCAGGGAAAGTTTGGCACATTTAGGTCTGGAAATGAAAATGACAGGGCTGGTGTGATACAGTGAGTGATAGAGGAACCAGCAGATGGTGCAATGGTTATGTCGCTGGACTCCCAGATAGTCGACCATGGTTCAAGTCCTGGATCCAGCAGGATCCACACTGGATATATGCATGCCTCAAACCCCAAAAACATAGAGGAGAAGGGATTGTAGTGTGACCATTCCCCCAGGTGGTGATTTCTCACTTTCTATCTCTCTGTCTCTGTCTCTCCACAACTGGAGGAGCACCCGATGGTAGTAAGCCAAGGTAAGCACCCTATAGCAAAACTCTCTCTCGAAAAAAGTGAGTGATACACACAATCTGCACACATACACAGCACGTACACACCTGCACACACATCTGCACACACATGTACAAGGCACATGCATGTACACACATACATATATACATACATCTGCACAAGCACACACAGGCACACACAGGTGTACACATGCACACACATAATACATGTAGGTACACACATATAGTGCACACCCACATCTGCACACATACATATGTATATACACACAACACACACAGACACAGACACACAAACATGCTCTATACATGTGCATAATATGCATGTATACACATACACATTTAACACACAATGCACACAAATACATATGCATGCATGTAGCACATGTATTTGTCATGCAATATGTATAATGTGCTCATACATATACAGATTCACATGTACTCATATACCCATACACATAGTCACACACATACACACACAGACATAAACCCACACACATATACATACACACATGCGTACATGAACAATCTACAAACATATATAATATAGACATATATGTAAGCAGATATACACTAGTACTTACACAGATACACACATTTGCACATAATACACACATGTGTACCGGTGTACATGCATATTCACATACAGGCACAGCACACACACATGAATAGGCACATGTACACACACATGAATGTGCATCCATGCATGCCACCTTCTCATCCTGTGCCCTGCCCCTCCCTTTGTGACTCACCCATGCTGAGCCGTGAGCTTCACCTCTCCGAGTCTGCCTGAAGAGCGCTGCAGATGAGGACAGGCACTCAGGGCCTACAGCCATGAAGCCTTGGTGCCAGGGTCCTGATGCCCACACGATGCTCTCCCTCCTCTGCTCATTCAGGGCTGAGGGGACTGGGTTTTCAGACATCTCACCCGTGGACGTCCCGACGGAGGGTCCTGAGCTCTTGTAGCCCAGGCTCTGGGGACAGAGCTTAGAGCTGGAGGCAGGGGCTCTGGGGACAGGGCTTAGAGCTGGAAGCAGGGGCTCTAGGACGGGCACAGGCTGCAGGCTCTGAGGCAGCCTGGTCGCAGGTGTGAGTGGCAGTCTCAGGCTTGTCTGAGGGGCTGGGACACATGGAGGGGACAGAGGCAGGAGGAGAAGCTGAAAAGGTTAGAGGGTGGGTGGAAGGGAGGGCTGGCCCCAGCTGGGGAGGAGGTGGCTCAGGGAAGCTACCAGGAGAGGCACGGGAGGGGCTGGGCCCGCAGGAAATCACTTTCAGACTGCATGTGGCTCACTCCAGCACGTGCTGAAGGTAAAGGCCTTTTGCATTAAATTGCCTCAATTTTCAATTTTCTTGCTATTTGAGCACAGGAGGGCCTGCCAAAGCCTCTGGCACCCGTCCTGAAGCAGTCAGGCCAGGCAGAGGGGCTCGGGCAGACCGTAGGTATGGCCTGGGCCCGGGGGCTTCCGTGAGGGTTCAGCAAATGAACAGTGGCTCCCTTGGGGACACAGGCACTGGGGGGAAGGCGGGCAGAGGTGTGCACCAGAGAGCCCACCATGAAAATACCGAGGACCTGTTCCCCGCCTGCCCACACACCCAGGGCTCCCACTCCTCAGGGTGGAATTAGGTCTGTCGCCCTGATGTGGCCCCCTCACCTGCATCGTCTCCCCATATCCAGTGCTGTAGCCTCTGCCTGCCGGGCCCTCCCTCCCCCACTGTCTGCCCAGCACCCTCTACCATGATCCTCAGCACCCCGTCTCTCCTGCTTGTGGCCCTCCACAGTGCTCTGTGTCCCACAGACCTGGGCTAAGGATGTGAAGAACTGAGCTGGGAATGGTGCATTCTCACCAGCAGGCCCAGGCAGGGCCTGCACGTCCTGGCCCTTGGGAGCCATGTCCAGGTGGAGGCTGAGAGTGACCTGAGAAAAGAAGTAAACTCCATGCGTGTGGGGAGAGAGGCTATGAAATAATAAAGCAGAGCTTCGGGCTTGGGCGAGTGCAGGAGAAGCTGACTTCCAAGGACAGACCTGGGGCTTAGGGACCACGGTCCGTGCAATACACGGACTTGGAGAGTCTGAGCGGCCGTGGTGGTGGTGGGGCCCTTGGGCTCTGGCCTTGGGACTGTTGCAGGCAGTGACTTTGGGAGAGTGAGCCTGGATGGGGCCTGTGAGGAGGCAAGGCCACCATTTGAGGACAGGTGGGAGATGGCAGGTGGGGAGGATAGGAGATGACCCTAAGACTTATCCCTGGAAGGGCAGAGCTGATATGACGGGGACAGACCAGGCTGTGAGAGTCTGGCTTCTGGGAAATGTGAAAATTTGTCAGAATCAAAATGGAGTCTTTTGTGTCAGCCTTGACTAGCCTGAGGTGGGGAAGGCTGTAGAGGAGAGGTTTTCTCACGCTAGCCTGCCTGATAACTGAACTGTTATTTAAAGGACTCTGCCAGAACCGCAACCATGCACAAAGACCGCTGCAGCCTGGCACGAGGACTACTGCAAGGGCATCTGCCCAGGGACTGCCTGGCCCGCCTTGAGTTGATCCTGCGCCTGCTATGGATCCCCGAAACCAGATCACTGCCCCCAAACAACTAGGACGATCCCCCTTCCCCTCCCCTCCGGCTTGTGTTTTTCCTTCAAAACCTGCCGGAGTGCTGTGAGGCCTCGGCAAGCCTGTCGGGGCGACCTGAGTATGCACATCCAGCCTGCACTCGGTGTGCAGCCCACATCTATACCCAAACAAACTCCTCTTGCTTGAACCGCTTTACCTCAGCTTACCTTTCCTAGGTGGACTTTCAATACAGCCTTCAGTCGTTGGGGATGGGAAGGTGGGCACCGAGAAGCTGTCTCTGTGGGAAGAGCCAGTCTGGGGTCAGGCTGGATGGGAGGGTCCGGCTGCCCCCCGCTTACTGCCTGTCTGGGCCAAGGCCCTCCTCTCTGGGCCCCCCGTCCTGCTGGCCTGGCGGGTTAGCAGTCACTGTGGTGTACGGATAAGCGTAAGGAGGAGATGGCAATGCTGGAGTACCTGGCACCCACCGCATGCCCCTCATGGCTGAGGACTGGCTTCTGCTCTGGGCCCAGACAGCCACGGGGCTGCAGAGCCCTCTGAGAACTCAGCAGGGGCCTGGCCCCGGGTCCCTCTGCTGTGTGGGTGGCCCTGGGCCAGAAGCTTGCTGAAACTGCATACCTCAGCTTCTGCCACTCTGTGACAGGGACACCAACATACCCAGCTACAGGGAAGGAGGCCCGACTGCCCAGGCACCCTGTGTCCACACCCTGCCCAGAGGTGGGGCCAAGCACCCAGCTAGGGCAGAGAACAGGGCAGAGGTGAAAGGCACCCTGTAGGCCTGCTGAGCCATGGCCGGGACTGGAACCTGGCTTCTGTGTCCATGGTGGTCCCTGCACCCTAGCCAGGCCACCTCTATCTGGCACCCCCTGCCTGTCTTCAGCAATGAGGCTGCCCCAAATCAACCATCTGAGCCAACTCTGGCCCCTGTGCTTTGAATCAGGGCCCTGGAAGCCTGGTCCTCACCTTGCCCACTTCCGTCTGTCCAGACTCAGCACCACGAGCTCAGGACATGACGCCCTCACCCTTCCTCATGTGCAGCTCTCACATCGGCCCTCTGCCTGGAAGGCCCGCTCTGGCCAGCTCCATGCAACCAGTTTCCATTACTCCCCCCAGACTGCCCAAGTGTCACCACCTCCATGCACCCTGCCCTGACCGCTTCCATCTTCTAAAGACTGTAGTTCTTCCTATGAGGCCCTGGCACCCACCGCACGCCCCTCTGTTTATTCTCCACTGCTTCAACCCCCAGGCCAGGGTGAGGGCATCATGTCCAAGCCCCCTCAGAATCCCCAGGGCCGAGAAGGAAGGAGGTGGAGCCAGGCTCTTTGCCAGGTCTGTGTGTGTGTGTGTGTGTGTGTGTGTGTGTGTGTGTGTGCGTGCGGGTGTGTTAGAGAATGAGAGACAGACAGACCAGGAGGAGAGAGTCAGAGAAATAGCCATAGAGAGACAGAGACAAAAAGAGAGACAGGGAACTAGAGACAGAGTCAGACAAGCAGAGAAATACAGGGAAATTCAGAGACATGCAGAGAAACTGAGGCCAAGACAGCCAAGTAAGAGAAAAACAGGTTCAGAGGGTGAAAAAGAGAAAGGAAAAAAGAGACGGAGGGAGAAGCAGGGGAGGGTGAGACAAAGGGAGGCCGAGTGAAAGAGGGGAGAGAGGGAGAGAAACCAGTGAGGAGGAGGGGAGCGGGAGGAGAGGAGTAGAGGGAGGGGAGGGCCAGGCCAGGCCTGGGGGTCTCCAGGGGACCCTGACCCCACCGCAGGCAGTCCAGCGGGCTCACCTCCCAGCTGAGCTCAGGTTTCAGGGCTTGGAGTGCTCGCAGATTCGGTAACAAATGCATGTGTAACGCATTATGAAGAAAGCCTTAAAAAGCCCTCGTTTATCGCTGTTTACGTTATGTGATTGAGGGGAGAATTTGCCAAGACCAAAGGTTACTGCTGGTGTTTCTGTGACGAATATTACCTCAAACTAAAGCAATTAGCTTTGTGTGTGTGTGTGTGTGTGCGTGCGGGTGTGTTAGAGAATGAGAGACAGACAGACCAGGAGGAGAGAGTCAGAGAAATAGCCATAGAGAGACAGAGACAAAAAGAGAGACAGGGAACTAGAGACAGAGTCAGACAAGCAGAGAAATACAGGGAAATTCAGAGACATGCAGAGAAACTGAGGCCAAGACAGCCAAGTAAGAGAAAAACAGGTTCAGAGGGTGAAAAAGAGAAAGGAAAAAAGAGACGGAGGGAGAAGCAGGGGAGGGTGAGACAAAGGGAGGCCGAGTGAAAGAGGGGAGAGAGGGAGAGAAACCAGTGAGGAGGAGGGGAGCGGGAGGAGAGGAGTAGAGGGAGGGGAGGGCCAGGCCAGGCCTGGGGGTCTCCAGGGGACCCTGACCCCACCGCAGGCAGTCCAGCGGGCTCACCTCCCAGCTGAGCTCAGGTTTCAGGGCTTGGAGTGCTCGCAGATTCGGTAACAAATGCATGTGTAACGCATTATGAAGAAAGCCTTAAAAAGCCCTCGTTTATCGCTGTTTACGTTATGTGATTGAGGGGAGAATTTGCCAAGACCAAAGGTTACTGCTGGTGTTTCTGTGACGAATATTACCTCAAACTAAAGCAATTAGCTTCAAGGAACCGTGCGTCCTCTCTGGGAGGGTTTTCTCCAGCGAGCTTGAGCTCCACGACTGCCGGCTGCATTTCGACACCCCCGGCGTGTCTTCCCGGAGCACGGGCCGCCTCTGCACAAGCGCGCACTTCGCACAGACAACAGACTCCCTGTGAGCCGGGCCTCGGTTTCCCTCCCCGAACTGCAGGGCCACACGCCTGACCTGCAGGGCTCGCCTTCGGGTGTGCTCCCTGAGCACATGCCTTTGGCTTTCCTCCCCGAGGCTGTTTCTGCTCAGTTTGGCTAATCAAATCTTTCTCAAAACAATTATGGAAATTGCCTGGATGGTAATTAGTGGATGGTAATTAGTAAATGCTCTCCTTTCTTCCAAGGAAGGCAGACCTGAGGAATCTGCCATGGGCCCCCTCTTCCTCAGCTTTCCAGAGTGGGAGGCAAGGCCTTTTGCACCCTCAGATCTGACAGGGCATGCCTCGGCCGCCCCATCCACAGGTGGGGTGATGGTGGTTCCTACATCATGGGAGGTGTGAGGAGGCTGTCAGGGACTCACTCTAGTTCTTTGCGTGCAGTGGGACTAGGTGAGCTGTGTACACAGCCTGCCCAGCTACCTCCTGCAGGGCTCAGCCAATCAGAGCCTGGGACTCTGGAGAGACTGGCTGGAGCTGGAAGAGAACGGTGAGTGGCAGAGCCCTGGGAGGGAGGGGATGAGTCCAGAACTTGCTCTGCTCCTGGGACTCAGCTCCTGCACCTGTCCCCACTTCCTGTCCCAGGTCCTTTGCAAACCAGCCAGCTAAAGTCACAAAGGTACTGCTGCCACACCCCCATCACAGCATGCCTCTCACCTTGTGGTAAGTTGCAGTCCCCCAGGGGAGCTAAGAGCTGGACTCACCTGTGACCATACGGACTGCAGCAGGAGGTCAGGTCCGTCCCTGCTCCCCTGCTCCCCTGCTCCCCTGCTCCCCTGCCCCTTCTCCAGGGGCACCAAGCAACTCCCTTTGCCCTTTGGATTTCTCACCAGAAAGTAGGCCTAGCTGGCTGCCTCCCATACAGGACTGTGGAAAGGACAATGTGGGGTGAGGCGTGGGCTACGCCTACGGAGGCCCATGAATCCCAGCTGAGGCCCTGGGATGGAGGATCAGGAAGGCCCAGGGGACCCTACAGGGATTGTGACATCACCAGCATGTATGAGCCGGTATGAAAACCCACTCAAACACACGGACTGCATGGGATCTGGAAACACCCCGGAGACCATGTGCCCAGCCTCTGCCAGGAGGGCCTGGCCGTCTGCTCCCTCCCTCAGGGGCCGAGGACAGCCCTGGCCATACCCTTGCCCGGTACTGGTTTCCAGGCTGACTGAAGAGCCTAGGGCTGCAGTGTGTCCCAAATGAACAGGCAAGCTGGTCCTCAGCTGGATGAGGAACCAGAGTCGCAGGAGGAACAAGGGACACAGGCACTCAGGGACGGGGCTCCTGACGTGGCTGTGTCCCTCAAGGGCCACTGTCCTGGCCTGTGCATCCTCAGGTGCTGGGGATTCACCCCCAACCCCTCGCCAGCCTATGGGAATCGCCCTCCCTGGGAAGTTCCAGGGAGTGGACAATGTTCCGTGTGAGCCAGCCAGCTGGGGGGCCAGCAGCAAGCAGGTATCATGGTTCCTGAGCATGAAGGGGACATCAGGGACCCCTGGATCAACGGCAAGCACTTCCTTTTTCATTACATAAGCGAGGAAACCCAGCTTGGAGGGGCCCTAACTGCACCCTCAAGGCTCAGACGTCAGCTGAGCTGCCGAATGGCTTTGGCCTGGTCTTATTCACCCCACCTCCGCAGCACTGAGTCGTGCCTGGCACCGCGTTAGCACCTGCAGGTCCCTCAGGCACCCAAACCTGGTGCTCAGGCGTTCCTGGACATCTCAAGGACCTTTCCTGACCCCAGGAGACCAGTGTCCTGGCCTACCAGAGACAGCTCCTGAGAGGCCCAACAGCTGCCCCAGGCACTCTCTGCTGGACCTACCCACACCCTTAACCCCCACCCTGATCCCCTCTGGGGTCTGCTCTGCCCCTCCGCAGGCCTCTGCTTTCCCACGTGCTCTGAGAACCCGGCCACAGAGCAGCCACGGGGGCTCCTGGGCCCATGGCTAAGCCTGTCCTCCCTGCCTGACTGCCGCTGCGCTCCCACTGCCCGATGGCCATGACCACTGCCCCCCCTCCACTCCTCAGTCCTGGGCGCCCGGCCCCCTGCCCACCTCTCCAATGACCGCCTGTCAGCTCTAGGCTGGGCAGAGCCACCAACCTCCACCACAGCCCCTTGCCTTGGCACTTTGCAGCTCCTGCCGGGCTGTGGCTGAGCAGTGCTTGCCCCTGGGGGTCGCACACCCACTCTGCCCTCTGGGTACACCGGGTCCCTCTGGGCCCGGCCTGAGCTATGAAATCCTTCGCTTCCCCTCGGCCGCTCCCTCCAGACTGTGCTGGGTGAGGCCATGCGGCGGCTGGGTGAGGCCAGGCGTGGCCTGGGAAGCCTGCCAGCGCGCCCACCCAGAGCCACAGCTGGACTTCGCCGGCCGCCACCGTGTGGGCCTGGCTGCCAGGAGTGGCCACACTGCGGCCTGATGCTCTAGGCTAGGGTCGGCCTCAGTACTTCTGGCCCCTGCTTCATCAGTGACCACAAACCTGTAACCAGAGGACACCCAGAGGGACCCCGTGCCCAGTCACGGCTCCACTCCCACCTCCGAGCGAAGCCGGCTGACTCCTCTAGGTCGCCGCTCACCTCGGCATAAAGACCCATTCTTCCTGAGCCTGGGGCTGGGTGGGAAAATATTTTCCAAAGGTCAGTTTTCCAATTATACTAAAATTTGAACGTCTCTTTTTTTTTTGCCTCCCCTCGGAGTAGCCGCGTTCTGCTAATTTCATAAAGATACCATTTAGCTGAGGTAGGTGGGATTCTGGGCATCAGAACAGCTTCCCAGCGTCAACAGCCAGCCGTAACCGTAACTACCGACTTCCCATCATTTGTGGGGAAAAAACCATTTCTCACCCCAAAAATTATGGCCTGCAGGAACCAGACAACATCCCCGCTGCCCAGCGGGAAATGACGGAGATTTTCTTCGTACTTGACATTAAGCCTGAGTTTATGAAGTCCCGCTTGCTTTTAATGACTGGCCACTGCGACGGGGCTGTTCAGGCCATCGCTTCAGTGGGGGGTGATGTTGCCGGCCCCTGGGTCATGGGACGCTGTTCCCGGGGGGCTAGAGGCTGGCTTCACACACAGGCAAGCAGCCCTACGGACATGTCTGGGAGCGGCTGAGGCCCCCAGGATGGCAGGACCAGGGGGGCAGAGGCAGGTCTC
>NW_006205300.1:535692-537224 GCF_000334495.1 Tupaia belangeri chinensis
AACATTTATTGAGCATCCGCACTATAGCATGGACTGCGACAGCCACCTTAAAGGAGTGATTTTATCTAATTCTCAAAGCTACTTAAGGGAAGGAGGATCTTCTTTTGCCTCTAAGAAATGAGAGCAGACAGGCTAAAGAGCTACTCACAGTCGCAGAGCTAACAGCTGAGCTAGCAAACCAAGGCTAGCTCATTCCTAACTCCCAAAGCGCCAGCAAGAGAGAGAGAGCGGTTGGTAGCTTGTGTGCGATGGCTGTGCAGAGGTAAGCAGTCTGTAAGCCAGATAGGCCAGTCAAGCACAGCCAGCACTGAGATTGTATTACACCAGCATGTAAAACAGTAAATACAAGGGGGCCAGCAGGTGGCATAATGGTTAAGGCTTGGGACTCCCACACAGATGACTGCAGTTCAAGTCTTGGACCCAGAGATTTGAAAATCATGCTGGGTGTATGTGCATGTATGCCCAAAATCCCAGGAGGAGAATGGAAGAGAAGGGATTGTGGCATGGCCATCCCCTGGGGGGTGATTTCTCACTTTCCCTCTCTGTCTTTCTCCAGTATGCACGCAAGCCATATGTCAAAAACCTCAAATGAATAACTATAAAATGAATACACGTACAAGGTGGAAAATTCAAAGATGAAGTTTCAACAATGAAGAGGGAGTCTCAATTTCTGGCTATGGTTGTGATGGAGATTACCTACACCCTTAAGTAACTGGAAGGTAGATAAAATGTCTATAAAGACAGTGCTTTCAAGTACTGGGCACCAGGAAAAGCAGAGCTGTGATTCTCAAGAGAAGGGAAAACACAGGCAAGCTCCACACTTGCCCTGGCAGTGTGCCTAGGAGTATTTTCCAGCTGGGGCACAGAGATATAAGCTACGCAGAGTTCCACAAGCAGAGGGCACAGCCTGGGACTCACGTGTTTGCGGGACAAGGCTCTGGGGAGGAGGAACTGTGCAGACACACTGCAAGTGTCTTCAGGGATACGTGGAGCCTTTAGCAGAGTACCAAGCTCTAAATGCACACGGTGAGATTCTGCAAGGTTTAGCAGAGAATCACTATTGGGTAGTTGGGAGTTGAACAGAGATTCTAGAGTTTGCACAGTGCTTGAAAAACCGAATTTTTGCCTACCCAGCATGAAGAACTACCCTAGACACACCCAGAAAAGCCTAAAGAAAAGTCTCAACCAGATCAAACTCATCTTTGCCTGTCAGAAAATCGGTCAGGCTCAATCACGGTGGCGCTGCTATGTGACACGGAGCCATCTGGAAAGACCTGGATTTAGATCCTTGTTCAATCTGAACATGCTAGGTGTGCCCTTGAGGTTGTCCAGGATCCTGGCTGGCTAGGAAGCTGGAGAAAGAGAGGTCATGTCATGGTGAGCCACTGTGAGAGATACCCCCCCCCCCCCCAATAAATACAAAATTTTAAACACTTACAAAAAAAATAAAGAAAACCCGTCAACACTTCCTTTCTTTCTTCTTTCTCTTTCTTTCTTTCTCTCTCTCTCTCTCTTCCTTCCTTCCTTCCTTC
>NW_006205300.1:537250-546844 GCF_000334495.1 Tupaia belangeri chinensis
TCTTTCTTTCTTCTTTCTTTCTTTCTTTCTTTCTTTCTTTCTTTTTTTCTTCTTTTTTAAAGGTTAGTTTCTTTCTTTTAAACTCATAAACAATTACTTGTCTTCTGGTTTGTTGAAACAGTCAGACAACAGTTGTAACAATGGCTGTCAAAATGGCTGGCCAAGAACACTCCAGCACCAGGTTCATCTGAAGGGCACTCCCGACGAAGGCGGCTCATTTCGCCATTCCACCTGATAGTGTTTCAGGACGGCTAGCTTAACCTTTTCTCTCATGCCTATTCTTGGGAGTGGTGCAAGACTTCTTTCTTTTCTTACCACCACCACGAAGTCTCAACACAAGATGAAGCATGGACTCCTTTTGGATGCTGTAGTCAGAGTACACCCATCTTCCGACTGCTTGCCAGCAAAAATCAGTCTTTGCTGATCAGAAGGAATTCCTTCCTTATCCTGGATTTTGGCTTTTACGTTTTCTATTGTATCCAATCTCTATTCAACCTCCAGGGTGGTGGTCTTCCCTGTAAGGGTTTTTATGAAAATCTGCATCTTGCTGGCGGTCTCACCACAGATGGCGGATCAGAAAAAAAGCAACACTTTCTTTTTTAAAAAATAATTGATTAATTTTATTTATTATTGCTATTTTTAAATTTGCCATAGGGCACATATGCTCTGCAGAGAAAGAGGAGAGACAGAGAGAGAGAGAAAGTGAGAAAGAAGCCGCCAGTTCTGGGACTCAAGTCGCAGTCGGCCATGTGGGAGTCCACTGCCTTAACCACCACTCCACCTGTCGGCCCCAACACTTTCTTTTCTTATTTGCCAGAGGACATGTGTACCTGCCAGAAAAAGAGAGAGCAAGTGAGACAACACCCCCGAAATGAGGTATGCTCACTTCAATCCCTTTTCCTTCATTTCTCCTTCCTGTCAGGATTTGAGGTACTTATATACATGTACCTAGCATGTTTTTCAAGCCATCAAGGCCGGGATTTAAACTGTGGTCACCATGTGGGAACCAGTTCTCTTAACTACTACACTACAGGGCCAACTCAACCAACACTCTTTGAAGAAAAGCAACAAGGTTTCCAACAGGTATTCACAATGTTAAAAATACAATAAAAAATTACTAGACAGGGGCCATCCCATAGTGCAGTGGTTAAGAACTAAGTGGAGGGAACCAGATCCCACAAAAGTGACTGTGGTTCAAATCCTAGCCCAGGTGGCTTGAAAAATGTGCTGGGCATTTGTGCATATGTGCCCAGGATCTGACAGGAAGGAAGAATGGAGGGAAGGGGACTGTGGCATAGCCAATCTCTACTGAGAGGTTTTCTCTCTCCCAAATACATGTGCCCACTGGAAAAAGAAACACACACACACACACACACACACACACACACACACACACACACAAGAAACAATCAGTGTAAACAGTCATAGAAACTGTTGGATTGGCAGACATGAATTTAGAATGATATGTTATACTATGATCAGGAATTTAAAGTAGAGGATAGTCATAATGAGTGAAGAAAAAGAGAAATTTCATCAAATAAACTTAAAGTATAAAAAAAGAGTAAAGTGGAAATACTTTCTAAAAATTATTTATTTCTTTTTATATTTTTGCAATAGGGCATTTTCTCTCATTAGAGAGAGAAAGAGAGAAGGAAAGTGAGAAACCAACCCCCAGAGGAGGTAGTCATGTGCGATCCCTTCTATTCCACTCTCCTCTCAAGTTTTTAAGCATGTGCACACACGTGCCTGGTATGTTTTTCTTTTTTTTTTAAAAAAAGAATTATTTAACTTTATTTGTTATTATTGTTTTTTAATTTGACCAGAGATGGAGAGAAAGGGAAAATAAGAAAGCAAATTTCCAGGTCCAGGACTCAAACCATGGTTGGCTATGTGGGAGTCCAGTGCCTTACCATCATGCCACTGCTGGACCCACCTCATATGTTTTTCCAGTTGCTAGTTCCAGGACTTCAAATGGGGAGTCAGCCATGTGGGATCCAGTGCCTTAACCACCATCCCAAGAGGTAGAAATTCTAGAACTGATAAATAACATATTTGCAAAGAGAAATTCTCTAGGCTAGTTTAATAGCAATTTGGATATTGCAGGAAAAAAAAAAAGATAGCAACTTGAAGATAAAGAAATAAAAACTACTCAACATGAAGCATACAAGGGAAAAAAGACCAGAAAGAAAGAGTGAGCCTCAGAGATGTGTGACAGTATCAATCAGGTTAATGTATGTGTAATTGTGGTCCAGAAAGAAGAGGAAAGAAATCGAGGCAAAAAAGGGGGAGTCGGGGCAGCAGGTGGGTGGAGGTTTAGGTAGTTGGATCCCACATGGCTGACTGCACAGTTAGAGTCTGGAACTGGGGGCGTGTGCATGCATGCTCAAAATCCTGAAGGAAAATGGCCATCCCCCTAGGGGATGAATTCTCACTTTCCCTCTCTAAATCTCTTTCCAGCAAGTGCAAAATATAGCAAAAATAAAATAAGTTTTTTGAAGAAATAGTAGAGAAAATGTTTGAAATCAGAAACAAACTACAGACCCAACATATGTAAGAAACTCAAAAAAACTCAAACAAGATAAATAGACACACCAAGGCTCATGATATTCAAATGATTAAAAGCAAAGTTAAAGAGAAAAATCTTAAACTCAGCCAGACAAAAAAGACACAGTTATATATGAAGTAACAGTGATTTAAAAAAAAATACTGTTGGGAACCAGCAGTTAGCGTAATGGCTATGTCGCTGGACTCCCACGTAGTCGACCGCGGTTCGTGTCCCGGACCCGGGGGCTTAAAACTCACGCACGTGTGTGTGCGTGCCCAAGATCCCGAGAGGAGAATGGAGGAGAAGGGATTGCGGCGTGACCATCCCCCCTGGGGGGTGATTTCTCGCTTTCTGTCTCTATGTCTCTCTCTGTCTGTCTGGCGAGCGCACGCGCCCTACAGTGAAAATCTCTCCAAAAAAAATACTGTTGAGTATCAGAAACAAGGCAAGTCAAAAGACAGTAGAATAACATCTTAGAAATCTGAAAGAAATTAATTTTTTTCAATTTAGAATTCAAATTGGTGAGCCTGCAAAAACACTCCTTAAAGGTAAAGGAAAAATAGACATTATCATATAAACAAAAACTGAGAGAATTTTAATTCAGCAAATTGGAACTATTAGAAATGTTAAAGGAAGCTCTGTGGGCTGAAGAGGAATGTAATCAGAAGGAAATAGGCTTTCCTGAAGGAATGAAGAATGCCGGAAATGGTAACTACGTGGGAAATGTAAAAGATGGAAAGTAGAGCAACTCAGTTCATAATGATGTGTTAACTCTTCGGGAAGATGTAGACGCTAAACGCAAAGCGACTAATAACAAAGACTCAAAATACAAAAAGCTTTGACAAAATAGAATGATAGAATTAAAGATAAAATTGAAAAAATCAATTTACACAGTTGGGGAGTTAACCTTTCCCTTCTGAGCACCTGACAGAACAAGAAGACAATTCAGTAAGGATATTAGAAGACTTGAGCCACATCAAGAACCAAGTTAACTCAAGTGACATTTACAGAAAACTGTACTGGGAAGAAATAAGCTGTTTTCCAAGCGCGAATGGAACATTTGCCAAAACAAGCCCTAATAAATTAAAAGAATTTAAATCATACACAGTATGTTCTCTGGTCTCAACAACAACAAAAATTAGAAATCCATAAGAATGTCAAGAAAACCTCAAGTATTTAAAAGCAACACTCTTCTAAATAACCCAGAGTCAAAGAGGAAATCACAAGGAAATTAGAAAATATTTCAAACTAATGAAATTTTTTCTTTTTTTGGAGAGATTTTTGCTATAGGGCGCATGCGCTTGCCAGGAAGACAGAGAGAGACAGAGAGATAGAAAGTGAGAAATCACCTGCCAGGGCGATGGTCACGCCACAGTGCCTTCTCCTCCATTCTCCTCTCGGGATCTTGGGCACACATGCACATGCGCCTGGCGTGAGATTTAAGCCACCGGGTCCGGGACTCGAACTGTGGTCGACTACATGGGAGTTCAGCAACATAGCCATTACGCTAACTGCTGGTCCCAAACTAATGAAATTTAAAATAGAACATAACAAAATTTGTAGAACGCAGCTAAAGCTGTGCTTAAAGGGGAATTTATAGTGTTAAATATTTAAAATAGCAAAAATAAAGGAATAAAGTCAATTATGTAAGTATCCACCTTAAAAATCCAGAAAAAGAAGAAATTAAACTAAAAATAGAAGGAAATTAAAAATAGCAGAAACTAATAAAATAGAAAATTAACAAACAATAGAGTCAGTCAATGAAATTTATTAATTTATTAATTAAAAAATTAATTGATCTTTCTCAGAACTGTATCCAGAAGATATAAAGAACTGTTACAATACAGAGGCTAGCAGGTGGCATATGGGTTAAAGTGCCAGATCCCACATGGCTGATTGCATGGTTCAAGTCCCATACCTGGTGGCTTGAAAACCACAGTGGGTGTATATGTATGCATTTTCAAAATCTTGAGAGTATTGAAGGAGAAGAGATTGTGGTGTGGCCATTCCCACTGGGGGATGATTTCTCATTTCCCCTTTCTCTCTCCCTGTCTCTAGTGAGCACATACGCCCTATGGCAAAACTTAAAAAAAAAAAAAAAAAAAAAAGACAATACAATAAAAAAGGCTAAAGGACTTGAAAATCCATGTTACAAAAAAAGACATACAGATGATATGTAATAAAAACATGAAAATCATTGCAAAATACAGGCAAAGTGTGGAGCAATTTCATATCATACACATTGCTAGCAGGAGTGTAAGACAGAACCACATTAGGGAAAATCTGGCAGCTTCTCACTGAGTTAAACGTGTATTTGCTGGGGCCGGCAGGTGGCCCGGCGGATAAGGGCACAGGACTCCCACATGGCGTGACCATCCCCTCTGGAGGGTGATTTCTCGTTTTCTGTCTCTCTGTCTCTCTCTGTCTGTCTGGCGAGCGCACGTGCCCTATAGCAAAGCAAAAACCTCTCAAAAAAAAAAAAAAAAAAGAGAAGTGCTCAGAGAGGTGGAAAACCATGTCTGCTTAAGAGAAAGGGAAGTTTGAAGATACGGCAAAAGTGGACAAGGCCCGTTATGAAAGAGAAATAAAAACTCATACCCTCCTAAAAGGGAAACAAAATAGACATTCAAGGATCCCAATGCACCAAGAGGCCTTCTTTTTTTTTTTTGGAGAGGTTTTCCCTATAGGGCACGTGTGCTCACCAGAAAGACAGAGAGAGACAGAGAGATAGAAAACGAGAAATCACCTCCCAGGGAGGATGGCCACGCCGCAGTCCCTTCTCCTCCATTCTCCTCTCGGGATCTTGGGCACGCATGCACATGCACCCGGTGTGAATTTTAAGCCGCCGGGTCCGGGACTTGAACCACGGTCAACTACGTGGGAGTCCAGTGACATAGCCATTATGCTAACTGCTGGCCCCCCCAAGAGGCCTTCTTCAGCCTTTTTCTTGTTCTATTCTGAATATCACTCCCAAATCAAAGGAGAACATCCTGGCCTAGCCATTGGTGATGCAGGCCGCAAAGAAACTGGGAGAGATGTGGAATAGCACTGCTGCAGACGATCAACAGCCTTATGGAAAGAAGGCTGCTAAGTGGGGCCTAAGGACGTGTGGTGGTTAAGGTGCTGGACACTCCCATATGGCCGACTGCGGTTCGTGTCCTGGTCCTGGTGGCTTGCTTTCTCACTTTCTGTATCTCTTTGGACAAATTTTTAAAAATTAATGAATTAAATAAGTAATTCTTTAAAAAAGAAGAAGATGAAGGCTTCTAAGCTGAAGGAAAAATACAAAAAGGATAATGCTGCATACTGAGTTGTCAAGAAGTTGTCAAGATTGAAAAAAGCAAGAAAAAGAAGAACAAAGAGGAAGATGAGAAAGATGAAGAGAAAGATGAAGAGAATGAAAATGAAGAGGATGATGAATAAGTTGGTTCTAGCAGTTTTCCGTGTCTATAAAGCATTTAACCTCCCTGTACACAACTCCTTTTAAAGAAAAAAGTTGAAATGTAAAGCTGTTAAGATTTGTTTTAAACTGTACAGTGTTTTTCTCTGTATAGTTAACACACTGCCGAATGTGTCTTTAGACGCCCTGTCCTGGTGGTATTCTTAATAGCCACTACTAACCTTGCCTGGTACAGCTTGGGGGTTATAAACTGGCATGGAAACTTAAAGTTCTTGTTGGTGCCCAATACAAGTTAGTTATATGTGGGGATGGTAGTTTTTTCATCTTCAGTTGTCACTGATGTAGCTTATATAAAATAATTGTTTTATAAACCGAATGCTACTCTGTAATTGCCAAAAAAAAAAAAGTTGCAGCTGTTTTGTTGACATTCTGAATGCTCCTAAGTACTTTTTCTTTTTTTAATTAAAAGAAAAAGAGAATCCAACCAAAATGGGCAAAAGCTCTGAATGAGTACTTCAGCAGTGAATTACGTGGATGGCAGATAGGTACATGAAGCAGATGTCCAACATCATCGAAACATCAAGAAATACAAATGAAAACAATGAAATACCACTAAATAATTCCTAAGATGGCTAAAATGGAAAAATTTGATCATCTGAAATGCTGATGAGAACATGGAGAAGCCAGAACTGCTGGGAATATAACATACCATATAATACAACATGGTACAATTATTTTTGAAAGCAATTGAACACTTTATTAAGAAGTTATAGTATGATGTCAGTATGTAAACTTTTTATTTTTTAGAATTTTAAGTATTATTTATTTATTTTTAGGAGACAGGGTGTCACTATATTGTCCAAGCTGGCCTCAGACTCCTGTCTCAGTCTCCCATGTAGCTGGGATTACAGGAATTTATTTATTTATTTATTTAGGTTTATTTATTTATTTATTTATTTATATAGAGTTCATGCACTTGCCAAAGTGACAGGAAGGATGGATGGCCATGCCACAATCCCTTCTCTAGTCTCCTCTCAGGATTTTGGGCAAGGTCGCACACATGCCCAGTGTGAGTTCTTTCTGGCGTATGCACTCGCCAGAAAAACAGAGAGAGCCAGAGAGACAGAAAGTGAGAAATCACCCTCTGGGGGGATGGCCATGCTGCAGTCCCTTCTCCTCCATTCCTCACTCAGGATCTTGGGCACGCACACACATGTGCCCAGCGTGGGTTTAAGCCACCAGGTCCGGGACTCGAACTGCAGTCGACTACATGGGAGTCCAGCAACATAGCTATTACGCCAACTGCTGGTCCCACCCACTGTGAGTTCTAAGCCGCCGGGTCTGAGATTTGAACCATGGTTGACTGTGTGGGAGTCCAGCAACGTAACCATTATGCCATCTGCTGGTCCCTGTTTACTTTTATTTTCTATTCAGTCACTATACATCACTACAGCTTGTACAGTGAATTTACCCAACACTTCTCACCAGTCAAGTTGAAGATACTGTATCTGTTAGTATCAGCAGATAATCATCCATTGCTGTGTCCCATAAATGTTTTGCCTCTCTCTTTTTCTCATTGATTCCTTTCCTTGCACATTCTCCCGTCTCCAACCCTCTTCCCACACTGTCTCCAATAGTGTAACCATTTTCCATGATTATATATACTCCAATCTTTCAGTTTCCGCCAGAGTGCAGACAGTTGGTATATATATATATATATATATACACACACACACACACATATACACACACATGCATATATATATACACACACACACATGCATATATATATATACACACACAATCAGTATATACATACATATATACATGTATATATATGTATTTGGTTGATACTTTTTACTATTTTCCATTATTGATGTTCTCCATTCTTTCTTTTTAAAATTTTTTTCTTATTTATTTTAAAATTTATTTACATTTAATAACATGTCTTTACAGCATACATTTCTTTTTCCAGCGCAAATACCATGCATGTCAATCAAGACAAGGGTATTGCTAAATACATTATCATCAGCAAATAGCTCCTCTTTTTTTGTCAATTAAGCATACTTTTAGCAGTTTTTTCCTTCTCCTTCCCCTCCTTCCCTTCCATACTAAACTTTTTTTCACATTTTATTGATTCACAAAAGATCTTAAAGTATGAACAGAGCTAGATTCTTCTGAAACATTTCTTTTGTTTTTACATTCCCCCTTTTACTAAAGAGATGTATAAACTGACTTACTTGCAAAAAAAAAATATTAGGTTAATCTCAATTTGGTCTGTTATTTGCACAAAGCCCCATAAGAATTCTATTTCTGATGCAAGGCCACAGATACTATTGTACTATTGAATTTATGCAAATAACCACTCTGCCACAAAAATAAGAAGGCTCACAAATATTTTCCAATTGCAAAGGGGTCAGGAAGGGAGAAAAGCTTATGTTTTAATTAAAACATGTTTTTTTTTTTAAACGAGTTGCTAAACCTATCAACAACTCAAAAGAAAACAAAAATCCTTAAATCTTGAAGATACAGCCTAGAAGAAATCAGTAATGTTTTAGAAAAAAGTCAGAATTCTTTTTCACTAGTTTAGTCTCATGTCATCTCTCTTTTGTTGAATTTGCAGTGGTACCGTGGTCTGACCTTTCTGTTAATATTCAACATTATTATTGATAGTTCAGAACTTGTCCCTACCATTAAGTTGGCCTTTTTCTTGATCATTTTTTGTTCTCTTATTTGTCTGTCTATTTAGTTTTCCTAAATAGCTTTTAGGAAATAGTTTTCCTGTATAGCACTCCCTTCAGAAATTCTCGAAGAACTGGTCTAGTGTTGGTAAATTCTTTCAGGTTTTGTTTATCTGAGAATGTTTTTATCTTTTCTTCCCATATAAAGGATAATCTTGCCAGATATAGTATTTTTGGTTGAAATTGTTTTTCACTTAACACTTTTAATATATTTTCCCATTCTTTCCTTGCTTGCATTGTTTCCAACGGGAGGTCCGATGTTAGCCTGATGGGATATCCTTTGAAAGTAAGTTGATGTTTTTCTCTTGTCAATTTTAGTATCTTGTCTCTGTCTGCAGTTTTGGTCAATCTGGCTATGGTATGTCTTGGAGAAGATCTTCTTGGGTTGATTCTATGTGGGATTCCTTTTATTTCTTGGGCCTGGATCTTTGAATGCCTCTCTAGGTTTAGAAAGTTTTCTTCCAAGATTTCATGGAATATATTACCAATGGCCTGATAAATTTCTTCACCTTCTGGGATACCAATTATCCAGATATTTGGATGTCTAATGGTATCTAGTATTACTCATATATTATTCTCATTTTGGGGGTTATTTTCTGAGTCTTTTTGGTGAACTTTTCTAGATCAGAAGTTCTATCTTCTCCATCTGAGATTCGATCTTCTGCATGCTCTAATTTGCTTTTAACACTTTCAAGGGAGGTTTCCTTGATTTCCTATAAACAGCCTTCATCTCTAACAGTTCCGTTTGATTTTTTTTTTTATGGTGTGCATTTCCTCTTTCAGATTGTGTAAGAACTTCCTCACCTCCTGAAACTCATTGACTCTTTTCTCCTTCATTTTCTTTTTTTTGAGAGGTTTTTGCTACAGGGCATGTGAGCTCGCCAGAGAGACAGAGAGAGACAGAGAGA
>NW_006205300.1:547083-553530 GCF_000334495.1 Tupaia belangeri chinensis
CGCATGCACCCTATAGAAAAAAAAAAAAAAAACCCACAAAACAAAACTTTCCAAAAAAAGAAAAAGAAAAAGAAAGCGAGAAATCACCCCCTGGGGGGATGGTCACACCGCAATCCCTTCTCCTCCGTTTTCCTCTAGGGATCTTGGGCACGGACACACATGCACCTGGTGTGAGTATAAGCCACCGGGTCCAGGAAACAAACTGTGGTCGACTACATGGGAGTTCAGTGACATAGCCATTACACTAACTGCTGGTCCCTCTCCTTCCTTTTCTGGAGTTAGTGTTTCTCTAATTCTTTATCTGACATTTCCACGAGTTCCATTGCACTATCTGTGGATGGCGAAGGGCTGTTCTTTCCCCTTGAGGGGGGAGGGAATTTCTTGATTTCCCATATTTCTTGTGCCTCTATGGTGGTTTCTGGTCATGTGATGGATTATATGTTACTTCCTATTTTCTTGAAATTAATTCCGAGTATTAGAGACAAGCAGAAGGAGATGACCTGCAATATTTCTGCAGTTCCATTTTCCTGATTCTCACCAAGCAGCCTGCACTTTTTTGTTGATGGAACTGGATATTACAAAGGCTATCACAGTTTCAAGGGAACAGGTGCATCTGGGCTGAGCTATGGGGTTTCAGCTAAGAATTCAGAGGTCTATGGGAGGAGATGAGCTGCGCGCACTGCAGCTCTGTATTTCTCTCAGCTGCTCACTTTGCAGATTGTCTTCTCTGATTTTAGTCATTTTGGTGGTATATTCATGTTTGGCTAATTTGTGTTTTAGAGATTTCTCCTACTGTAAGCTCATATGCTTCACTTTACTTGAGGTACTTCTATGCCTGTTTCTCCTCTACTGTTTTGTAACGTGGTAGCCACAGAAAGAAATTTCAATTTAGATTTATAAAGTTGAATTTTCCCTTTCTGTACCAGTTCAGTGGGGATTGAGGTTTTCTATGACCCTAAAAGTATTCAGATGTTTTGCTACTGTGCACCTAGACCTGCCTAGATACTCAATGTGTAGAAGGTGAGAAGCCAGGTGAGAAAGTCGGGTAAAAGAAAGGAAACAAAGGAAAAAAGACAAAAAAAAAAAATAGAAAGAGACAAAACAAAACAATGAAAACAATTTTTTTTTCAAGAAAAAGGCAAAAAAAACCCCAAAAAGGGCACTGTGCACCACATGAAAGGGGCAGAGGCTTTCTGGTTAAAGAGGCAGGGCTAAGCCCACCTCAGATGCACATGGATTCTTTTTTTTTTTTGGAGAGATTTTTCGCTATAGGGAGGGTGCGCTCGCCAGACAGACAGAGAGAGACATAGAGACAGAAAGTGAGAAATCACCCCCCAGGGGGGATGGCCACGCCACAATCCCTTCTCCTCCATTCTCCTCTTGGGATCTTGGGCACGCACACACACGCGCCCGGCGTGAGTTTTAAGCCACCGGGTCCGGGACGCAAATCACGGTTGACCACGTGGAAGTCCAGCGACATAGCCATTACGCTAACTGCTGGTTCCCGTACATGGATTCTGAACCAAGTGGTGGACAGAATGAAGACAGAGACCACCCTCCCTGGCTTTTTGCTGGCTGTTGGGCCAGAAGGAGAGGTTTAGGGCAGAGGCTTTCTGGTTAAAGGGGCAGGGCTAGGCCTACCTCAGATGCACATGGATTCTGGCTTTTCCGACAGTCGGTATATATTAAGTGGAGACATAAACTGTTTCTCTTTCATAGCCTGGCTTGCTTCACTAAATAATAAATCTTCCATATTCATCCACTTTCTATCAAAAAAATTTTTGAGTACTTTTTGCTATAGGGCATGTGTGCTTGCCCAAGAGACAGGGAGACAGAAAGTGAGAAATACCCCCCTCCCCATGGGGGATGGCCACACTGCATCCCTTCTCCTCCATTCTCTTCTTGGGATCTTGGGCATGCATACACATAGGTCCAGCGTGAGTTTTAAGTCGTCGGGTTCGGGACTTGAACCTTGGCCAACTACGTGGAAGTCCAGCAATGTAACCATTATGCCATCTACTGGTCCTGGTCTTGTTGTTTATTATGGCCGAGTAGTATTCCATAGAGTACATGTGCCACACTTTTTCATCTGTTTGTGGACATTTGGGTTGGTTTCATATCTTAGCAATTGTGAATAATATTATAGGATATTTTTACTTTAAATATAACATTGGAAATGTACTCAGTATACTGGGTATATGTTATACAATATTTATTTTTATTGCTATGGTTGGTGCTGTTACTGAATCAATCGAGCTATATTATAAATTAGAGCATACAGTGTTTAGAGATGAATTTTTTACTCTATGCTCCTGTTACAGAATTGAAAATGGAGAGAAGAATAGTGCTGTAAAGTTTTATGACAATTTTCATAGTTAGCGGAATTACCAACTAAGGGAAAAAAACTTAGGAATAAAAATTTACCAACATATGTCCAGCAATACTATTTCAATCTAAACTTATCCAGAAAATAAGTCTGTACTGAAAGATAAGAAGTGGTATATCCAAATAGATCATTCTAGTTGAGTCAGCTGCTTGTAATTCTAAATTTTTTTTTTTTGAGAGGTCTTTTGCTATAGGGCCCTTGTGCTTGCCAGAAAGACAGAGACAGAGAGACAGAAAGCGAGAAATCACCCCCCGGGGAGATGGTCACACTACAATCCCCTCTCTTCCATTCTCCTCTTGGGATCTTGGGTACATGTGCACACACGCCCGGCATGAGTTTAAGCCACCGGGTCCAGGACTTGAACCGCGGTAGACTACATGGGAGTCCAGCGACATAGCCATTATGCTAACTGCTGGCCCCATTCTAACTTAATTTTTTTCTTGAAATTAATAAAGATAACAGGTACATTACTATCTTGTTCCTCAATAGGAAGAAAAATAACTGTGGATGACTGATAAAATATTAAATGAAATCTTATTTTTTCAGACTGACTAACAAGTAATTAAGCACTTAAATATGATCTTTTAGTCAGCATTCTATAGTTAATAATCACCACACCAGTTAGTTACCCACTAGTTATATTGGCAACTAGTACAATATAGAAATTTTCTGAGTTTGTGAAAACTTAGCGTTGAATCCATGTTAAGGTTAGGACATGACATGCACCATGTATGTTTAGAGTTGTCCAGATTTAATTCCCAGTAATCTTAAAGTTCATTGCAGATATTAACGATCCCCAAAGTAGATGTACTGATAGATACTTACACCCAACTTCTCACATCTCAGGATTTATGTAAATAATTGGTACTGATCACCACTGAAATTATTGCCAAATATTTAATTTTTTTTAGAGAGATTTTAGCTATAGGGTGTGTGCACTTGCCAGAGAGACAGAGAGAGAGAAAGTGAGAAATCACCCCCCGGGGGGATGGCTATGCCACAATCCCTTCTCCATTTCCTCTCTGGATTTTGGGCACGCACATGTGTCAGCTGTGAGGTTCAGCGGCTGGGTCCGGCACTCGAACTGCGTCAACTACGTGAGAGATCAGTGACATAACCACTAGGCCATCTGCTGGTCCCCAGACATTTAATTTGCTTCCCATTTTAACTTTTATTTTTCTGATCATGGTTATTACTTGTTTCAAAATTCATTCACTTTATCCCTAGTGAGAGCAAATTACTTGACCCTCAGTTACCTCATGTAAGGTTGGTGCAATCAAGTACAGAAAACCTAAGAAGGTAGAAGAGCTGAAGGGGCATCGAGGCCTGGGGCAGCCCCCAGTGACGACTGACGTCAAGTGCCCGCACCTCAGCCCACACAGCAGCCGGAACACGGCGCGAACACTTTCTTTGGCTCTTTCTGGAGATCAACACTGTTCTAATGCTGTAGGATGAGAAGAGTTTAACATCACCAGAAGTGTTCAGCAATACCTACAAATCAAACATCTTCAATCGAAGAATCTGAAAATCACCTAAGACTAATCGCAGCTCAATAACAGAGAGGGGGCTGCTATGGTAAACTGAGGAGACCAAGAACAGCAGCTGTGTGTGCTACTGAGTAATCCTTAGAACGAGACTCTGCTGCCTTCGTAGCTCTGAGAATGCAGAAGAGAGTGCTGAGTTATCTACTTGCCTTCCACAAAGCTAAATTAAGGCATTAGAATCCCGTATTAACAGGCTAATGCCTTTGTTTACTATATTTAATTTTATTTGCACTTAATTTTTACTGAAGTTTGATTTATTGAAATTTGATTTTTAAAGATACCATTCAGTCAATGATTTGACTTAGAGGAAAATGTAAAAATAACTGACCAGTATTAATTTAAACTGTGAGTCTAAGGGGACCAGCAGATGGCATAATGGCTACATCGCTAGACTCCCACATATTTGACAGTGGTTTAACCCTGGACCCAGAGGCTTAAAACTCACACCGGGCAAGTGTGCATGCATCCCCAAAATCCGGAGAGGAGACAGGAGGAGAAGGGATTGCAGTCCCTCTGTCTCTCTCTCTGTCTCTCAGTTGAGCACATGCTCCCTATAGCAAAAATCTCTCTCTCAAGAAAAAAGAAAAAAAGACCCAAACAAAAAACTATGAGACTAAGAATTACAGTGCTTATCTTGAACATAGTATTTTAATAGTAGATTAAAAGTCTACAGTATCACATATACCAATTATCTGAGTTATCTTTCCACTTGAGGTGAAGGATTTATGTAAGCTATACATACCATCTTCCTTGTGACAGTCTATGGCCATGAAATTATTCTGTGTGTGTGTAAAGTCCCCACTCCTGTCCTTAGCCTCATTAGCACTATACTCCAACCAAGTTAACCGGTTCAAACTGTTAGACAAAACAGTGATAATGAAAGTACTAGGAAAAAGGAAGTTCGTATTCATCATCTTAAACTTTCACGGAGATGAGGCTTGTTTACAATTCAAATTCTTATGCCCTAAAAACTGACTTAAGTAACTCACCTCTCAAATCATAGAAATTCAGTAATCTGAGATTATTCAAAAGATTTAAGAAAATAACCAATTACTGCAATTGATGTTCACTCTGAAGAATACACAGCTATATAAATGTAGAACTCAGTGAAAGGTAACCTTTTTTAACATTTTTTTACAGCAAATACGATACTTGCAATTTATATCAGTAGTCACTACTAGCTAAATGCTAAAGATTTACATTCATGTGCTTGAAGAATCACTGCAGAGAAATGTGATTAATGAAAATCTTTGCTCAGATGCTTGTCAGGATTACTAAGGGTGAGATGATGTATGAGCCACCAGCTGTGGAATTAAACATCAGTTGTTTCCAGGATAGGTAAGATTTAGAGCTATTATGATATTCTAGAGTGTTGGGCTTACTGAGCTAAACATAGTATCTTTGAAAAAAAGAGCAAAGATAGTCTGCTGGCATATCGTATTAACCATTAGAGGAGGTAGTAAGGTGAAGTGTTGCACTTTATACAAGGTCAGCATTAACTGTAAATAATTCTAAAGCATGTAGCTCTTCAAAATCTATGTATCGAAAAAGAATTAGAATTCATATAAAATTAGAATTTTCATAAGAAAAAAATAGAAATATTTAGTAAATTTATTCAAATATGCACCATCCATCAGATGACTAGAAATCACCACAGGGTCACAAGAAATATGGAAAAGCAAGAAAACATCTCTCCTCCAAGAGAAAAGAATAACTCCTCTTCATCCTCAGACAGTACAATGAAACTCATGGAAATGTCTGATAAAAAATTTAGAATATTCATAGTAACAAAGCTAACAGAGATGGAAGAGAAGAGAGACAATGAACTGCAGAAGAGGCAGGAGAAAGGAGCTGACGAGTTCCAGGAGGTGAGGAAATTCTTCCAAGATCTAAAAGAGGAAATACACACTATAAAAAAGAATCAAGTGGACTGGTGAGAGATGAAGGCTATAATACAGGAAGTCAAAACTTCCCTTGAAAATATTAAAAGCAGACTAGAGCATACTGAAAATTGAATCTCAGATGTAGAAGATAGAATCACTGGCCTAGAAAAATCCACCATGAAAACTGAGAAAATTGCCCCCAAAATGAGAATAATATACAAGAAATACTAGATACCATCAAATGTCCAAACATCTGAATAATTGGTATCCCAGAAGGTGAAGAGACTCATAAGGGCATTGATAATCTATTCCATGAAATCCAGGAAGAAAACTTTTCAAACCTAGAGAGGCATCTAAAGATCCAGTCCTAAGAAATACAAAGGACCCCAAATAGAATCAACCCAAGATCTTTTCCAAGACAAAATATAGGCAGATTGAACAAAACCACAGACAAAGACAAGATACTAAGATTGGCAAGAGAGAAATGTCAAGTTACCTACAAAGGGATATCCCATCTGGCTAACAGCAGACCTCTCATCGGAAACAATGCCAGCGAGGAAAGGATGGAAAAATATATTCAAAGTGTTAAGGGAAAAGCAATTTCAACCAAGAATACTGTACCCAGCAAGATTAT
>NW_006205300.1:553712-554153 GCF_000334495.1 Tupaia belangeri chinensis
ATCCTAACCTGTTCCCTGGCTTTAAGTTTTAAGCAAAGCTCTCTTAGCATTTCTTTGATTTATTAAAGCTAAAACTGCTTTTCTTGAATTTAAAAATATATTTTAAAATACCTATTTAATGACCATAGTAAGCTATATAGCATCAGCTAGGTGCTACATTATAGTATATTTATTCTTCTCAGTTTCATGCCTAAAGTCAGACTATCTTCTACATTCACAGGTATGTATGTATATACCAGCTGAACTTGCTATTGAAAGTAGTTAGGTTATTTAAGAAATTTTGTGAATCAATAAAATGTGGAATGGATAAATAAATAAAAGGAATGGAAAACAACTGTACACACCTGCGATAGTGTGGGAAGAGGGTGGGAAATGGCAGAGGGTGAGAAATAGGGGTAAAAAAAAAAAAATATATATATATAAATATATATATGAACCTAA
>NW_006205300.1:554537-554861 GCF_000334495.1 Tupaia belangeri chinensis
AGATGTGATTAAATGTATATAAATAAAATTTTTAAAATGATACAGAAGTGAAAAATATTAGAAATTTGTATTCAATAAAAAGTGAATATAAATTAGCCAACTCCATGGACATTTCCAGTTAAACATTCATACAAACACATTGTATGTTTTCCTTATACCGGAATAACCCATACATACATGACATCATTTTTTTTTTTTGAGAGGTTTTTGCTATAGGGTGCGTGTGCTCGCCAGAAAGACAGAGAGAGACAGAAAGCGAGAAATCACCCCCCAGGGGGGATGGCCACGCTGCAATCCTTTCTCCTCCATTCTCCTCTCGGGATC
>NW_006205300.1:555279-574295 GCF_000334495.1 Tupaia belangeri chinensis
TCGTCTTCTCGGTCGTCTGTGTCGTCTGGCTACTGTGGGCCAGGCATCGTGGTTATATACACTCTGGTGGGTTGTAAACGGTGGGTCGTGATTGGTTGTAAACGGTGGACTGTGATTGGTTGTAAACGGTGGGCCCTGATTGGTTGTTAACGGTGGGTTATAATTGGTTGCTTTTGGACCAATCATGAGGTGCCGGATATGCAAATTTGAGGGATTCTAGTGGCCAATCAGAGCAAGGTTTCGAAGGTCAGGTTTTTGGAAGGGAACCAATCATGGTAATTGTTTGTTCTCTGAGAAACCTCAGCAGACTCGCTGGTGTGCAGCTTCCCACAAGTGACACAGCCATTACACTAACTGCTGGTCCACATGACATCATCATGATTAAAAAAAAATCAGAGACCTAAAAATAGTCTCAAGTCTTTTAAATGGTGTGGAATACATTTCAACAATAACATTCTACACGAATGTAAACCTCTGAGGTAATTCTATGATTTTATCATGCCAGAAGCATGGTTGGTTTTAATTTTTTTAAACAGATATTGGTATGGTGAAACATTGGCTTATTAATAACTAAGACATTTTGGATACACAGTTATCTTAGTGTGAACAAAAAAAATTTTAAGATTGATTATGTGTGGGACCAGCAGATGGCATAATAGTATGTAGCTGAACTGCCATGTAGTCGACTGTGGTTTGAGTCCCAGACCCAGCAGCTTAAAATTCACTCTGGGCATGTGTGCATGTGTGCCACAGATCCTGAGAGGAGAGTGGAGGAGAAGGGATTGTGGTGTGGGCATCCCCCTTGGGGGGCGATTTCTCACTTTCTGTCCCTCTGTCTTTGTCTCTCTATAGCAAAACTCTCTCTCTAAAAAAAAATTATTTGCAATGATGTCTTAAATATTTAACCTTTTTTCAACACAAGAAAATAGTTGCACACATTTAAGTGTTTTTTAATAAAATGATCTTAAAAAATTAATGCTAATTGGTCTTTGTGGTTCCTAGTATTAAGTCCTATCTTATATTTCACATAGTATAAATTATATTCTTATGTAGGATTGCATTAAGATCCACTAGTTCTTAACGATGTTACCAAATAACCACATAAATCCCAAATACAGCAAAAGTGAACAATCTTCATCGTGCGCTTTGACCTCTTTGAAGTTGAAGCTGCTCCTTTCAGATATTTTTCCACTTCAATGCGAAGGAGATTGTTAGGGTTTCATTAGTGGCTTTATTGTGTGGCTTTTTAAAAGAAAAAAAAAAAACGGTTTTGATTTCTTCCATGGTTCACAGTTCTTAGATGAGATCTTCTGGAAATCACATAGTCCAGGGAAGTTTTAAACAACAAAATGGTCTTTAGTAGTCAAATCTCTCAATTTTCTATAGGTGCATAGAAAATATACATATACAATATACATATAGAAAATATACATCTACACCTTTAGCTATATTACCAGTATATCCTGGAACCAAAGTAAGATGGTTTTCCTGTTCCCACAATCCACTTAATTGTTGTTTTAAAATCTGAATATTTCCATCATTTATGATTTCTGTTTTGGATGACAGTTCTGACCACCACCTTTTAATGACTGCTTGAAGCCAATTTAGACCCACTATTACACACTCTCAAATTTAATTTTAAGTACTGACTTTATAAGGGGTAACAAGTCCACACAACAGCCAAGTGCGATACACTGTCTTTCTTCCCTTTAAACTATTGGTCAGCACACGAAGGCAATCTGCCACGACTCTGAGACCACCTATCCTCACCAAATCAGCTGCAAGTTCACTTCTACTTCTCTTTCTCCAGAAAGTTAAAGCTGTATTCAATCTGATTCCTGCCATTGTTTCATGGTCCTGAGAAACCTCAGAAAAAACCCACTGTATCTTTTTTTTTTTTTTGAGAGATTTTCACTGTAGGGCGCGTGCGCTCGCCAGACAGACAGAGAGAGACATAGAGACAGAAAGCGAGAAATCACCCCCCAGGGGGGATGGTCACGCCGCAATCCCTTCTCCTCCATTCTCCTCTTGGGATCTTGGGCACGCACGCACACGCGCCCGACGTGAGTTTTAAGCCACCGGGTCCGGGACACGAACCGTGGTCGACTATTTGGGAGTCCAGCGACATAGCTATTACGCTACCTGCTGGTTCCCAACCCACTGTATTTTGACAGGGGCTGTCTGTCTGGGAAGAACCAGAATCACTGGTGCTAACTGAGTATGTTCGACTGTCACAGTGTAGCTTTTCAGGCAGTGGCCTGCACAAGCCAGGTCATTTTCTTTATTTGCCATGCCACAGCTCCCACTTTTAGGGGCTGTGTTTTTCTGTAACAGGGATTTGGAAAAGGACGGTGAACTTTCTTTCTGCAAAAGGTCTTTTATCCAGGCTTTTCACGGCTTGCCTGACTCTTTTATTTATGGAAGCAGCCCACTTGTTTTGGAGACTTATTAACCTCATTCATGTTCTTATTAGTGAAATTCGAGATTCTTTGTTTTAAACAGACCAACGGGATGATCCTCAATGTTATTACAGAAGTTCTGCTTTTAACATTGTGGGTTTCACATGCTATAATCTCTCTCTGTTTTTTTATTTTTTATTTTTTATAAGTTTTTGCCTTAGGGAGAGATAGACAGACAGACTCAGGGATAGGGAAAGTGAGAAATATTCCCCAGGGGGTGGGGGAAGATGGCCACACTCTCAATCCCTTTTCCTCCATTCTCCTCCAGAGATCTTGGGCACCAGTTCCGGAACTTGAACCACGGTTGACCATGTGGCAGTCCAGTGACATAATCGCTACACCCTCTGCTGATCCCATCATAGTGTTTCTCTTTTTTTGAGAGAGAGACTTTTGCTATAGGGCATGTGCAGTAGCCAGAGAGATAGAAAGTGAGAGGTAAACCCCCCGCCCCCGAGGGGAGAAGGCCACATTGCAATCCCTTCTCCATTCTCCTCTCAGGACTTTGGGCACACACGCACCTGGCATGAGTTTCAAGCCTCTGGGTCTGGGACTCGAATCACAGTCGGACATGTGTAACCTTTCTGCCATCTGTCAGTTCCCCACTATAATCTCTCTCTCTCTCTCTTTTTTTTTTTTGTAGAACTTTTTGCCTTAAGGTGCATTTGCTCACTGGACAGAGAGAAAGAGAGGCAATGAGAGGGAAAGTGAGAAATGACCCCAGAGTGATGGGCCATGCCATAATCCCTTCTCTTGTATTCTCCCAGGCTCTTGGGCACACATGCAGATATACACAGCATGAGTTTCAAGCCTCCAGGTTTGGGACTCGAACAATGGTTGACCAGGTGGGAGTCCAGCAACATAACCGCTATACCATCTGCTGACTCCTCTCCTCTGCCATAGTCTCTCTCTTTTTTAAAAATTTTCTTGAAAGATTTTTACTATAGAGCACATGCACTCACTGGAGAGAAAGAAAGTGAGAAATTACCCCCCGGGAGGGATGGCCATGCCACATCCCTTCTCCTCCATTCTCTTCTCAGGATTTCGGGCATGTGTGCGCATGTGTCCAGCATGAGTTTTAAGCCACTGGGTCTGAGACTCAAACCTTGGTCGACTACATGGGAGTCCAACAACTTAACCATTACACCATCTGCTGGTCCCCATAGCCTCTTAAATATGGACACATTACAGTACCTCAGTGCTTCAGCCCATCTGGTGCTGAGAAACATCTCCTGGCAGCCTAGAGCATCTCTCCACTCCCAGCAGGCCCCACTCAGGGCCGTTTAAACATGGCCCACGCATGACCAGCTGGGATAGCTCTCCCATGGGTGTCTTACAGGCTCTGCCCCAGTATGTGGATTTTTGCAGCCTTACTCCCAATGAAGAAAGCAAAGCTGGCAACAGCTGCTTAAAAAGACAGTAACCACGTAAAGTCTCTGGCAATTGTCCTAAAAGCATACAGCAAATGAAGACACATTTATTCAAGAAGGCATACTAAAACACAACAAAAGCTGCAAAAAGCAGTTGCCTTTGAGCCATGGCCCACTCCCTCTCTTCCTTGACCACCCAGAAGTTCCTCTCTGGATGAGTGTAGCCGAAAAGATGGTGATCTTTCCCTTTAGTCCCCAATCAAGGCTTACCATGTCTTGATTGAGAAGGGCAGCCTACATTTCTAATTCCCTCCAGTTCCAAGTTGAATCATTTCTGTTGAGTGTGGCTGAGAGGTCAGAACCTCCTTTTGTCCACCAAACTCCTGTACATAGGATAGAGGCTCTACCACAGACGCATTAGGCCAGGAATACTGACACCATAACTGTCCTGCCCCAGCACAGCACAGAATGTCTACATCGAACAAGGCAAGCCACGAAGACCCAAGGCTATAGCCGTATTCAAGGCTCAGAAACTTTGTTCAGGTGGAGAGGTATCCCATAAGAAAAGAGAGCTCCAAAGTTCTCCACGAAGGAACTGGCATCATTTTAAAAAGAATGTCACAAAGTTTAAGCCTAAGGGTGCTCTCAAACACAATAGCTCTTCAGGGCCAGGAGTGGCACAGTGATGATACAGCTGAGTCTACATGGGAAAGGTCCTAGATTCCCATCCCAGGACCTCACTGAGCATGGTGGGTGTGCTCAGGCCAGCTGAGACTGGGGATGGATTGTAGTTTGGGAACCCTGTTGGGGGATGGTCTCTCTCTGAAGAAAAACAGTTTTAAAAAACATAATAGCTCCCGTTAAGAGAAGCAAGCTAAGCCACAGACCATCTAGCTCACTAGAGAGAAACAGAAAGTTAAGAACACTCCCCTGAGGTGCAGAACAAGCCTCAAAAACTGGCCTAAAAATCTGCCTCTCTCCAAATATAACTGGATAAGACTATTCATAAATTTATGTTTCAAGATATTGTCAGAAACAATAAAGCAATCAGTTATTAGTTAGTGATGCCTACAGGATAGAGAGTAATACTGAATGAAGTAGACAGTTTAACAGACGGGTCAGGAAAAGAGACAAAGAGAACCCTGCTAAAACCACTATCATGAATGCCCAAGGTGTAAGGTAAATAGGCTTCGCTAAAATAGTCGAGCCAAGCCATTAAAAAAAAAATCAATAAGCAAACTACAAAATTAAGCCCTTAAGGGAGAGAGGGACATCAGTATCCAAAGTTGCAATATCCTAAAGTGTATAGTTCTCAACAAAAATTACAAGACTTGCAAAGAAACAGAAATGTGTGATCCATACACAGGGAAAAGATAAGGCAACAGAAACTGCCTTTGAGAAACTCCAGATATCATACTTAACAAAAACTTGCAAGTATGCATTAAAAATATTTTAAAAATGAATATGTTTAAGAAAATTATGAGAAACCATACATAAAGAAGAAAGATATGAAGATCATGTTTATCAAATAGAAAATATTAATACAAAGAGAAAGTATAAAAACTCCAATGAAAGGATTTATAGTTTAGAAGAATGATAAATGAAATAAAATTTATTAGGAGGGCTTGAGCAGTATACATAAACTGACAATAAATAAATAAACAAACAAACAAATACACAAGCCTAAAGGTAGTGTGATGGCAGAAAACAGAGTGAAAAAAAATGAACAGAGCCTTAGAGAAATCTGGGTTATCTTCAAGCACACAAACATAGAAAAATAGAAACAACTAGAGGGGGTTTGGAGAGAGAAAGGAGAAGAAATCATATTAGAAGTAATGGCCGAAAACTCTCTCAATTGCTAAAAAACACTAATCTGCACTTACATGAAATCCAACAAAATTCAAACAGAATAAATATGAAGAGATCCACACCCAGACACATCATAGTAAAAATGTTGAAAGACAGAGACTGGCAGGTGACATGGTGATTGAGGGCACTGGACTCTCACATGGCCAACTGTGTGCAGTTTGAGTCCTGGACCTGGTGGCTTGCTTTCTCTTTCTCTCTCTCTCTCTTCTCTCGCTCTCTTGCTCTCACTCACTCGCACTCTGTTCCTCTCTGGTCAAATTTAAATAAATAAATAAATAAATAAATAAATAAATAAATAAAATAATTATTTTAAAATATGCTGAAAGACAAAGACAAATAGGAAATCTTTTGAGGGGAGAAATTTTTTTTTTTTTTTTTTTTTTTTTTTGAGAGGTTTCTGCTTTAGGTGTGTGCACTTGTCAGAAAGACACAGAGAGACAGAAAGTGAGAAATCACCCCTCCCGGGGGGATGGCCACACAGCAATCCCTTTTCCTCCATTCTCCTCTCGGGATCTTGGGTACACACGCACACGTGACCGGGTCTGAGACTCGAACTGCGGTCAACTACATGGGAGTCCAGCGACGTAGTCATTATGGCAACTGTTGGTCCCAAGAGAAAATCTTGACAGCAAAAGGAAAAGGGAATCTTACTCAGATTAACAGCTGACTTTTTATAAAAAATCATAGGAGCCATATGGCAGTGGTATAACATTTAACTTGCTTAAATAAAAATATGGTTAACCAAGAATCTTATACCCAGCAAACATATCTCTCAAAAAATAAAGGTGAAATAAAAATACTTCCAGATAAACAAAAACTGAGAGAATGTGTTGATATCAGATCCATCTTATAAGAAATATTTTTAAAATTTTATTTATGATTATATAGTTTTTTAAAGGTTTTTGCCATAGGGTGAGACAGAGAGACAGAAAAAGGGAAACAGAGAAATCATGCCCTAGCAGGATGGCCATGCCGTAACCCCCTCTCTTTCATTTTCCTCTTGGGATTTTGGGCATGCATGCATGTGAGCCTGGGATGATCTTCAAACTATCAGGCCCAGGACTCAAACCATGGTCAGCCATGTGGAAGTACAACACCTTTTTTTTTTTTTTGGGGAGGTTTTCGCTACATGGAACGCTCGCCAGCCAGACAGAGAGAGATATAGAGACAGAAAGCGAGAAATCACCCTCCAGAGGGGATGGTCACGCTGCAATCCCTTCTCCTCCATTCTCCTCTTGGGATCTTGGGCACGCAGCACATGCGCCTGGAGTGAGTTTTAAGCCACTGGGTCCGGGACGCGAACCACGGTCGACTACATGGGAATCCAGCGACATAGCCATTACGCTAACTGCTGGTTCCCTGGAGGTACAACACCTTAACCACCACACCACTTGCTAGCTCTGTCTTACAAGAAATATTAAAGAGAGTCATTCAGGTTGTAATTAAGTAAGCCTAGATGAAAATTTGAGTTCACATTTGAAAAAGAGAGAGGCACTGTTATAGAATGTTAATAAGTTGAACTCATAGAGGTAGACAATAGAATGGTGATTCTCAGACTGGGAGGTGGAGTGGGGAGGGAATGAAGAGATAATGGTCAAAGTGTACAAAGTTTTCAGTTAGACAGGAGGAATATTGTTTTGTTTTGTTTTGCTATAGGGCTTTAGTGCTCACTGGAGATAGAGAGAAAAAGAGAGAAAGAAATGAGAAATCACTCCTCAGAGGAATGGCTATGTTGCAATCCCTTCTCCTCCATTCTCCTCTCAGGATTTTGCACACTCATATGTGCCCAGTGTTATTTCCAAGTTCCTGGGTCTGGGACTTGAATCACACAGTTGGCCATGTGGGATCCAGTCACCTTAACCACCCTCCATCTGTTAGCCCAGAAATATGTTTATGAGATTTGTTGCACAGCACAGTGACTAGAGTTATATAACAATGCAGCATATATTTCAAAATTACTAAGAGAGTGAATTTCCAATGTTTTACCATAAAACATACGAAGCAAGTAAGGTTATAGATATGTCAGCGTGATTTAATCATTCCACCTTGTATACATATATCAAAACATTACATGGTATTCCATAAATATATACAATTATCATTTTTTCCATTTAAAATGCAAACCTAATAAAAATACACAGAATACATACATATTTTATTCTATCTTCTTTTTACTGATTTAGAAAGCCATTGAATGGATGACATGTACACACATTTATTCTTGAACCTACACATGTTATATACTGGGCTGCTGGAAAAATCATGACGTATTTTTTCTATGCACCATTACTTTTTTTTTTTGCCTACCTGAATTTTCTAAATTTTCAGTGGTTTTATTTTTTTTTCTTTTTTTCTTTTTTATTTTTCTATGCACCATTACTTTTCCAACAACCCACTATTTGAAAATAACAACAGAGAGGAGGTTGGAAGAAATGTAGCTATATTGGAATAAGGAAATGACACCAGATAGTAACTCAAACCCACAGAAACCAGTGAAGAAGCCAGAAATGATGAATAAGAAGAAAATATAGGCCAGCGGTGGTGTGGTGGTTAAGACACTGGACTCCCACATGGTTGACTCTGGTTCGAGTCCTGACCCAATAGCTTGGAACACACACCGGGCATATGTGCCCAAAATCTTGAGAAGAGACTGGAGGAGAAGGGATTGCAGTGTGGCCATCCCTCTTGGGGGAGTGATTTCTCACTTTCTCTCTCTAGTAAGCATGCATATCCTATAGCAAAAATCTCTCAAAATAGGAAGGCAATTATAATGAACTAAAAATATTTTCTCTCCTTTCTTTCTCAAGTTCTATATATAAATTAATAATTATAAAATATGGTTTTGGGTTTTAATATATAGATTCAGTATATATAATAATAATAGCATAAATAGGGGAAAAGGGAATAGAGATATCTAGGAATAGTATTTCTATATTTCAATGAAATTAAATTAGTAGAAGTATGAAGTACAGGGGACCAGCAGTTGGCATAATGGCGATGTCATTGGACTCCCATGTAGTCGACTGCGGTTCGAGTCCCAGACCCGGTGGCTTAAACCCATGCCAGGCGCATGTGCATGCATGCCCAAGATCCCGAGAAGAAAATGGAGGAGAAGGGATTGTGGCATGGCCATCCCCCCTGGGGGGTGATTTCTCTCTGTCTCTCTCTGTCTTTCTGGCGAGCGCACGTGCTCTATAGCAGAACCTCTCAAAAAAAAAACAAAAAAAGAAAGAAAGAAAGAAAGAAATATGGAGTACATTCTGATAAATTAAGATGTACATAGTAAGTTCTAGAGCAACCACTAAAGAAATAACTAAAAAAAAAAATACATAGAAAAAGAACTATTAAATAAACTAATTAAAAACTATTAAAATTGTTACAAGAACACTAGGAAATATTCATTTTGTGCAAAATAAAAAAGTAAAAGAGTAACAGAAGAACAAAATTAATGAGATTTATATTGGGTTGTCAGAAAAGTCATGACTTTTTTTTTTTTTTTTTTTTTTAAAGGGTTTTTGTTTTAGGGGCGGTGCGCTCCCCAAAAAGCCAGAAAGAGAGACAGAAAGTGAGAACTCACCCCCCAGGGGGGATGGCCACGCCGCAATCCCTTCTCCTCCATTCTCCTCTCGGAATCTTGGGCACGCACGCACACGCACCTGGCATGAGTTTAAGCCATTAAGTCCAGCGACAAAGCCATTGTGCCAACTACTGGTCCTTCATGATTTACTTTTCCTATTTTATGTTTTTCTATGCAAAAATGTGCCCATGACTTTTCTGACAACCTAACTGTAAACAGAATAAAGTGTCACATACAAGTTCAACTGTAACATTAACTGTGAATAGACTAAAGGAGTCTATCAAAAAGCAGAGTTGTTGTAATGTATAAAAGCCACAATCGGGGCCAGTAGGTGTTGTGGTGGTGAAAGCACGGGCTCCCACATGACTGACTATGGTTTGAATCCTGGACCTGGTGCCTTGGAACTGAGGCTGAATGATGTGCATGCGTGCCCAACATCCCAAGAGGAAAATGGACTGCAGTGTGGTCATTTTCCCTAGAGGATGATTTCTCACTTTCCTTCTCTCTGTCTCTGTCTCATGCCCTGTGGCAAAAACACACCAAAATGAAACAAAAACCCACAATTCAATTATATGCTGGCAATAGGAGACACAAGATTCAAAGAAAGAAATAGTTGACAGTAAAACGGTGTAAAAGATATATTACACATACAGCAACCATACGAAAGCTGGAATGACTCTATTAGTGTCATACAAAATAGCTTAACACTTTTTCCTAAAGATAATGAGGACTGTTATGACAAAGGTGTCAATCCATTAGGAATGTATAACTATTGTAAACATACATGAGCTTAACAACAGAGCCCTGCAATATGTGAAGCAAAGTTAGACAGAACTGAGGATCAACAGAGACTCTTCAGTTCAGAAACAATAGAGACTTTAATACTCAAATAATGATTAGAATAACTAGGCAGAAGATCTGTAAGGAAATAAAAGACTCGAATGAATGAATGCTACAGAACATTGCACCTAATATAAACACAGGACACATTATTCTCAAGTGCATGTGAACCACGCTACAGGATGGACCATATGGTCTTTAGTCACATGTTGGGGTGAAACTGAAAAGTAATAACAGAAATAAATGTGGAAAATTAAAATATATGGAAATTGCACAACATACTATTAAACACAAATGGTCACAGGGGAAACATAAAGGAAATTAGAACATACTTTTAAAATTTTTTCTCAGAGGTACATGAACTTACCAAAAAGAGACAGAGAGGGAGAGGGAGAGAGCACCCTCCAGTGTGTGGTCATGCCACAGTCCCCTCTCTGTTTCTCCATCTTGTCAGGATTTGGTGCATTTGTGCACATGGGCCTGGTGTAATTTTGCAAGCCACTGGGACCGAGAATCTTGCTAAATGGTCAGCCATGTTGGGTCCATCTCCCTTAACCACCAGGCCACTCTGAAATGAGTGAAAATGAAAACATAGGATATGAACATTCCTTGGATGCAGCTAAAGTAGTGCTCAAAGGAAAATTTGTAGATGTAAATTACGTGAAAAAGAATGAAGATCTTAAATCAACAAACTTCCATCCTAAGAATCTTAAATAAGAAGGGGAAATTTAACCCAAACCAAGTAACAGGAAGGAAATAAGAATTACAGTGAAAATTAGTGAAATAAAAATGTAAAAAACAATAGAGAAGGACTATTCTTGGCATGGTGGTTGAGATGGCTGGATCCCACATGGCTGATGATGTGGTTCAAGCCCTAGACCCAAGGGCTTGGGAAACATGCCAGGCACATATGTGTGCACACCAAGAATCCCAGAGGGAAGGAAGGATGAAGAGGGGATTGCAGTGTGATCACTCCCCATGGAGAGGTGCTTCTCACCACCCCACCCCCCATCTCAGTCTGGTGAGTACACACACCCTCTGGCAAATTTTTTTATTTTTTGGAGAGGTTTTTGCTATAGGGTGCATGCGCTCGCCAGACAGAGAGAGACAGAGAGACAGAAAGCGAGAAATCACCCTCCAGGGGGGATGGCCACACTGCAATCTCTTCTCCTCCATTCTCCTCTCAGGATCTTGGGCACGGATGCACACGCGCCCGGCGTGAGTTTAAGCCACCGGGTCCAGGACTCGAACCGAGTCCAATGACATAGCCATTACGCCAACTGCTGGTCCCTAGGGTAAACTATTTTTATACTAAAGATTGCACTAAGAAGAAAAAAAGAGATTACTCGAATTAAAAGTGAAAGAGAGGACATAACACTAATTTTAAGAAGTAAAAAAATTATAATGAAATACTATGAACATATTTGAAATATGAAATACTATACCACAAATTTGATAATTTGGATGAAACGGATAAATTCCTAGAAAGAACAACTGAAATGGATTCAAGAAGAAACTGGAAATCTGTGTAGACTTACATAAGGAAAGAATTTGACTTAGTAATTTTAAAACTTCCAGAAAGCAAAGCCCAAGGCCAAATGGCTCTACTGGTGCATTCTACCAAACATTTAAAAAAGAATTAATATGAATTATTGACAAACTGTCCACAAATATAAGAGGACAGAGCACTTTCTTGCTCAATCTATGAGATCAGTATTACCCTTATCACAAAACCAGACTCATACATCATAAGAAATGAAAACTATACATCATTCATTCATCTCTTCCTGTAAACATAGACACAAAACTCCTCAACAAAATAACTGTCAAGTAGAATCCAGTAATTTATAAAAAAAGAAATACTATGACCAAGAGAGAGATTTAGCTCAGGAATGCAAAGTTGCTTTAACAACCCAAAGTAGCTTATGTAATATACTGCATCAACAGAATGAAGGGAAAAAAACATTTTTTATCTCGATTGATTAAAAAAAAGAATTTTGACAAAATTCAACACTGTTATGATAAGAACACTCAGCAAACTAGGAAGAGAAGTAAACTCAACGCTATAAAAGCCATGTATGAAAAGCCGAGTTAACTTTATATATGAGACTGAAAAACTGACCAGGAACAAGACAAGGCTGTCTTTTTACCAAGTCTATTCAGCTTGCACTATAGGTTGTAGTAAGGGCATTAGGCATGAAAAATTTATTTATTTTATTTTTCTAGATTGGAAAGTAAGAAGTAAAAAATATCTCTATTTGCACAGGCTCTTGCACATAGAAACGCCTAAGAAACCCACTAAAAACTAATAGAACTAATAAATGAGTTTAGCAAGGTTGCAGAATATAAGATCAATATATAAAATCAAACCTATTTCTAAACTATTTCATTTGCAGGATAGCGAAAAGAATAAAATACTTAGGAATAGGTTCTAAAAAAGAAGTGAAAAACTTGTACTCTGAAAGCCAAAAATATTATTGAAAGAAGTTTAAAAAGACCAAAATGGAGGGACCAGTGGGTGGCGTGGTGGTTAAGGCGCTGGACACTCCCACATGGCTGATCACGGTTTGAGTCCCAGACCTGGGGGCGTGTTTTTTTGACCACGGTTCAAGTCCTGGACCTGGCAGCTTGCTTTCTCATCTTCTCTCTCTCTCTCTGTGTCTGTGTGTATCTCTCTGGTCAAATTAAAAATGAATGAATGTGGGAACCAGCAGTTAGCGTAATGGCTATGTCTCTGGACTCCCACGTAGTCGACCGCAGTTCACGTTCCGGACCCGGTGGCTTAAAACTCACGCCAGGCGTGTGTGCGTGCGTGCCCAAGATCCCGAGAGGAGAATGGAGGAGAAGGGATTGCGGTGTGACCATCCCCCCTGGGGGGTGATTTCTCGCTTTCTGTCTCTATGTCTCTCTCTGTCTGTCTGGCGAGTACATGCGCCCTATAGTGAAAAAAAACCTCTCAAAAAAAATGAATGAATGAATAAATAAAGTTCAATAAATAATAATAAAAAAAGACCTCAATGGAAAAAAAAATCTCATGTTCATGGGCCAAAAACTCAATATTGCCAGCATGGTTGTACTCTCCAAAAGATCCACAGGGTCAGCAGCCGCTATCAAAATCCCAAATGACTTCTCCTGAAAAATGAACAGCTAATACTAAAATTCATACAGAAATTGAAGAGCCTGGGATAGCCATAACAATCTCGGAAAAGGAGGACTCGAACTTCCCTATTTCAAAACTCTACAAAGCGACTGTAGCCAAGAGATGTTGGTACAAGGAAGAAGTGTAATGGGAGAAATGTATTGGCATAAGGAAGAAAGTCAACGGAATAGAACTGGAAGCCCAGAAATGAACCCACACGTTTCTAGTTGATTTATGACAATGGTAGCAAGATGACTCAATGGAGAAATGTCTTCTTAACAAATAGTGCTGGGACAGCTGGATATCCACATGCAAAAGAACAAAGTTGGAGGGCTGGCAGGTGGCAGGGGGCTTGGGGACACTGGACTCCCACATGGCTGACCACGGTTTGAGTCCCAGACCTGGTGGCTTGCTTTCTCACTTTCTCTCTGTCTCTCTCTCTCTTGCTCTTTAATTCAAATAAATAAATGAATAAAGTTAAATAAAATAATTATTTTTTTAAAAAGAATAACGTTGGACTCCTCCTTCACACCATATACAACATTTCCTCAAAACAGATCAAAGACCTATTGTAACGGTTAAGATTATATAAGTCTGAGAAGAAAATTCAGGTATAAATCTTTACAACTTTAGAGAAAGAGATAGTACCTTAGTAGATAGGACATCGAAAGCACAAGCAACAAAATGAAAAATACACTGGACGTCAAAAAAATTAAACTGTTTTGTGCTTCAAGGGACATTATCAAGTAAAAAGACAATAGAGTGAGATAAAACATCTACAGATCTTATTTCTTATAAGGGACTTACACCCAAACTACTAAAGAAGCTTACTACCTGATAATAATAAGATGGAGGGACCAGCAGTTGGTGTAATGGCTATGTCGCTGGACTCCCATGTAGTTGACCACGGTTTGAGTCCCAGACCCGGTGGCTTGAACTCACACTGGGTGCCTGTGCGTGAGTGTCCAAGATCCTGAGAGGAGAATGGAGGAGAAGGGATTGTGGCGTGGCCATCCCCCCTGGGGGGTGATTTCTCGCTTTCTAAATCTCTCTGTCTTTCCAGCGAGTGCATGTGTACTATAGCAAAAATCTCTCAAAAAAAGAAAAGAAAAAGAAAAAGAAAAACATGCTGAGTGTGTATGCATATCCAGGACCTTGACAGATTGGAGAATTGGGGAGAAAGGATTGCTGCATGACCAGGCAGAGGGGGCTTTCACTCTCTCTCTTCCTCCTTACTCTTTCTCTGAGAAAAGGCTCAAGCACACACCTTATGGCCCTAAAAGCAAGAATACAGGAAAAGGCCTGGCAATGGTAGTACATACTGCTGAGTCACTGTGCTCTGCTGGCTGAGACCACACGGGAGGCCTGGGTTTGATTCCCGGTCAGGTGTAAATACGAAGTGCAGTGGCTGTGTCTGTGACCTCAGTGACTTGGAAGGCTGAGGCAGAAATATCATGAGCTCAAGTCCTACCTAGGGAATATAGGAAGACCGTATGGAAAAGCCAGTGTGGTGGCATGCACCTGAAGTCCTAACTTGGAGGCGGAGGTGGAAGGATTGCAACACGGGGAGACCCTGAATTAAAAAAAAGAAAAAAAGGGGGGAGGGGTATAAATATATACAATCACTGGAGCCAGCAGGTGGCATGGGGATTAAGGTGCTGGATGCCTCATGACAGACACTGCAGTTCAAGTCCAGGACCCATTGGCTTGAAAACACACCAGGAGTGCATGCGGGCACAGCCAAAATCCTGAGAGGAGAATGGAGGAGAAAGGATTATGAGGTGGCTGTCCTCTCTGGGAGGCAATTTCTCACTTTCCCTCTCCCTGTCTCTCTCCAGTGAGTGCACACAGCATATGGCAACATACGCACCATCATTAGCTGCCAGAGAAATACCAGTCAAAATAATGAGCTATGCCACTTTCCACCCACTAGGATGGCTGTAATAAAAGGACATAGTACTAAGTGTTGACAACAATGTGGAGAAACTGTAACCCTTATTTGCACCAGGTGGAAATGTAAACTTGTGTAACGGCTTTGGGAAAGCAAAAAACTGTTGAGCAGTTTCTCAAAAGGTTAAGCATAATATTTTCTGCCAGGCATGTGTGCTTGCATGCTGAAGATCCCAAGAGGAGAATGGAGGAGAAGGGACTGTGGCACGGCCATCGTTCCTGGGAGGTGATTCCTTGCTTTCTGTCTCTCTCTTCACCGAGCACATGCACCCTATAGCAAAAATCTCTCTCAAACAACAACAACAAAAATAGTGTTTTCATATATCCCAGCAATTCTACGCTTAGGTATACACCCAAGAGAAGTGAAGACTGATGTATGAATTTCAGAGCACCTTTATTCAACAACCAAGAGAATAGCCCCAAATCTGAACTAAGTCTGGTTTTTTTGTTTGTTTGTTTTTTTTTGAGAGTTTTTTTTTTGCCATAGGGCACGTGCGCTCGCCAGACAGAGAGAGAGAGAGACAGAGAGACAGAAAGCGAGAAATCACCCCCCAGGGGGGATGACTACGCTGCAATCTCTTCTCCTCCATTCTCCTCTTGGGATCTTGGGCGGGGGGATGACTACGCTGCAATCTCTTCTCCTCCATTCTCCTCTCGGGATCTTGGGCACGCATGCACACGCGCCCGCCCAGCATGAGTTTAAGCCACCAGATCCGGGATGCGAACCATGGTTGACTACGTGGGAGTCCAGCGACATAGCCATTACGCTAACTGCTGGTCCCCTGAGCCTGGTATTTTTCAATGAATGAGTGGTTAAACAACACTAGCGTATTTGCACCATGTAATCCTAAAATGCTCCATATCATCCATAAAAGGGAATGGAGTATTAATACATGCAACAATTTGGATAGATTTCCACATAATTATGCTAAATAAAAGATAACCTACATGCGATAAACCTTTTGAGGTGATATGGCAATGTATGGAAAATATGTATCATGAAAGTAAAAGGACAAATTACAGAATGGAAGAAAATATTTGCAAATCATATCAACTCCAAAACGAAAAGACAAACAAATTAAACATGGGCAAAGGACTTGAATACACATTTCTCCAAAGAAGATATACAGATGGCCAACAAGACATGTAAAGACACTCAATATCACTAGTTATTAGCACAATAAAAATAAAAGCCAGAAAAAGTACCATGGATGGCTATAATCAACAAACATAGGATGACAAGCGTTGGCAAGGATGTGGAAAAACGGAAATCCTTATACATTCCTGATGGTACCACTGAAAAATGATTTGGCAGTTCCTCAAAGAGCTAAACATCAAGTCACTATATGACCCAGCAATTCCACTCTATGGAGTAAGAGTTGAGAACAGAGATTTGCAGATTCCCCCCACAGGGGGGATCTCCCTTTCCCTCTCTCTGTTTCTGTCTCTCTCTGACAAGTGCACATGCCCTATGGCAAAAAAAATCTAAAAAGAAATGGAGTAAGAGTTGAGAACAGAGATTTGCAGATTCCCCCTACAGGGGGGGATCTCCACTTTCCCTCTCTCTGTCTCTGTCTCTCTCTGACAAGTGCACATGCCCTATGGCAAAAAAAATCTAAAAAGAAGAAAAACAATTTACTTTCACACTTAACGTATTTGCATTTTGTTGTGTGTGTGTGTGGTATTTGCTTCAATCAAACAGTAAACAGAACTCTGTGTGCATGACTTTGATCAAAATACAAATGAAATGTTAGGAAACATTAAATGACGAATGCGGCCTCCTAGTCATCCCAACAATGCAGATTTACACAGAGCAAAGTCTTAGGAGCTCCTCGCTGTCCTGCTCCCTGGAGTCCGCTCCTGCCAGTGAGAAGGAAGTGCATGCTCGTGTAGCAGGCCGGGCAGGCAGGCTGACTCCCACAACCCAGTCGCCTTAGTTTATTCTCACAGGTTCAGAAGGTGGTTACTGAGGCCCTGAGAGTCAAGAGAGGACTTCAGAAAGTTCACATTTTATAATCAATGCACTTTTTAATGATAGGGACTATGCGCATGTGTGAGAGAGAGGCTTCATAGGGTTCTCTGCATCGCAATTCGTTTTCTCACCCTGTAGCTCGACATTCTGCATGCTGGTGTGTGCACCTGGCATTTCCTCAGGCCCTGAGTTCTGAACCCACGGCACTTGTGTTACTGCTGCACCACACAGGCTGGGCCCATCATCTGTCTTCCTTTTCTTCCTTGCTTCCTTTTTTCCCCCCTCTTTCTTTTTTCTCTCTTTATTTCCTCTTTTTCTTCCTTTCCTTTTCTTTTTTAGTTTTTACTATGGGGTGTGTGTGCTAGCAGGAGAGAGAGAGAGGGAGAAAGAGAGAGAGGGAGAGACGAAGAGGGAGGGAGGGAGAGTGAGATGTCACGCCCCCTGTGGGTAGTCACAACCCAGTCCCTTCTCCCCGTGCTCCTTTCAGGACCTTGGGTGTGCACATGCCCTGGCGTGTTTTTCAAGCTGCCAGGTCCAGGACTTGAACCGTGCCATCAGCCATGTGGGATCCCACAACCTTAACCTCCACACCACCATAACATACATTTTACATGAGTTTTCTGAAGAAGCCCACATAGATGGACCACAGCAAATTTACTTAAGTTTTTCAAGCCCTGGTTTCTTCATCTATGAAATGGAAATAATAATTATACCTACTTCAAAGGATTGCCAAAGCTTACTTCCACAAGGCTGAGCAGCTCCAGGCACACAGAAAGGGCTGGGTACACACAGCTGTGACCCCGGGAAAGGGCACATGTCCCCCTGAACTTCTGTAGCAGAGCCGAGAGAGGCCAGGTAGACAAAGGTGAGGAAGAGCTCAGGGGACAGGGCAGAAGAAGGTGGCCTGGCATGAGAGGGGTGGGAACAGGGTTTGATCCAGGGACAATGGAGGGGCCTGGGCTGGAGACCAGAGTCTCCTAGACAGTGGGTCCCTCAAAGTCCCTCGGGGGCCAGTCATTGACCTAGTGGTTGAGGAATCAGATTCCACATGGCCTACAGGTGTTTCCAGTCCTGGACCCACAGCTTGAAACAAACCAGGCACGTGCATGTACAGGCCAAGATCCCAACGGCATGGAGAAATAGAGAGGGGACTGCCATGTGACCATGTTCAGTTGGGACATGGTCAAGTGTCTGTCTCTCTGGCAGGCACCCACGTTCTCTGGGGAAGAAAAAAGTCCCTCCTGGCAAATGCTGAACTCTGACCCCAGTGGGGTTCCACAGCCCACCAGGTTACGGACTCAGTCCATCTGTGCACTGGGGGCCTCTGGGGCCTCTCCCCAGAAAGGGCAGGTAAGCTCCCTGGTAACAGGAATCCCTGGGCTGTGAAGAAGGAAGGGCTCCTGCTGACCACACCCAGCCCTGCCCCAGCGCGCAGGCTCTGCCACCCATGGGGCCCCCTTCCCTCGACCAGGGTGGCTGGGCAACAGCCCCAGCTTGGTGCTGAGTGGGGGGCAGGGCTCCTTCTGCTCTCAGCATCTGTGCAGCCCAGCAAGCTGAGATCTGCTCCCCACACCCCCAGCCATGCCCCCTGCTGCCCTTCTAGAACCCTGCCTTCCTCCAGACTCAGGCCCTGGCCTGTGGCCCCCAGGGCCCAGCTCTGGACAGCCTGGCTGGGCTATGAATAGCACACAGCCCTTTTCCTTTCCAAATATAAAATGTTTGCTTTCAATCAGGGGCGTCTGGGGAAATGGAAATTATAGGATTGGAGAGTGTCCTTGGGTAAAGAAATACCTCGAATGCCGAAAGCTCGCAGGGCCTCTGATTAGGGCTGGAATAATTCCTG
>NW_006205300.1:574307-576360 GCF_000334495.1 Tupaia belangeri chinensis
CTGGCTAATGGGGGGGGGGTGGCCGGGAAACAGGCGCACATGCCTCGTCTTTGTTCTCTCCCCTCTTGGTCTGGCGGCAGGGTGGGCTGGGGTCTGGGGCAGTCCAGCTCTGGGAACGCTGAGGGTACCACAGACCTCGTCTTCCTGGAGTGACCCCTGACAGTCACTGCCCCGTCTCAGAGGCATCCTTCTGAAGGCAGCGGTCCAGTTCTGGGTCCCCAGTTCCCTCTGTGCTCCCGGACTCCAGCTTGTACTGAGGTTGGAGGGCAGGCAGACAGGCTGCCGACCAGGGAGCAGAGAGAGGACCCTGGGGAATTGGCGCTGAGCATGTTTCCCACACAGTTGCTTAGTCAGTCAACAAACACCGGCTGGCATCTGTTTGTGGTACCAAGATGTGATGGTAATGAAAATGTTGTCTCCACTCTCAAGCAGCCTAGAGTGAAGAACCAAAGGTACAGACTGTACGTTCTTTTTTTATTTTTTAAGGTTTTTGCCATAGGGTGCATGTGCTCACTGAAGACACAGAGAGAGACAGTGAGAGAGAACGAGACATCACTGCTGGGGGGGATGACCATGCCACAATCCCTTCTTCATTCTCCTTCTGGGATCTTGGGCACACACACACACACAAGAGCCCAGTGTGAATGTCAAGTCATGGGATCCAGGATTCAAATCACAGTCAGCCATGTGGGATCCAGCACCTCAACCACCACGCCACCTGCTGGCTCTTTCTGTTAGTCTCAGCAGCCGTGGTATAGGGCAGCGGCCTGGGAAGAGGCTGGGGGGCCATTCTGCTTCCAGGTTGAGGGTATTGAAGGACCCCTCAGAGGCTCTGGTTATCTCTTGGATATCGAGCCGCTGCCTTCTCGGGGGTGTTCTTGTGGATTTCCCACTCCCCTCATACAAACAGCTCCATTACTCAGAGCAGGAACAGTTCTTGAGATCATGGGGGTGTTCCCTGACCTGGACACCAAAGCCCAACCTGTCTCTCTTCTTTTCCGCAGAGGGTCTACTGGCTGACTCTCCTTTGACATCAGCTCTAAGGTGAGGGGTAACCTCAGTGCAAGGCACTCGGGGTCAGAGAGTGCCGCTCAAAAGCTGGAAAGCTCAGGAGTGAACCAGCATGGTGGGGTGGGGTACGGCGCTGTGCTGCCGTCCGGCTTGCTGTGTCTCTGGTCTCTGGCAGCCCTTCCAACTCTGAAAGGAGAAGCCTTCTGAGGTCACACAGGCATAAGACCATCAGGACTCTGGGTGATGAAGCTGAGAGCCTGGAGCCCCCCAGTTTGAGGCCCGGCAGCTGGAGGTCTGGGTCAGCACTTGACTCTGCAGGAGACCCAGGTCAGAGAGCCCCCGAGGCCTCAGCCAGGGTCTGTGGAAGTTGTGGAGGTGGCGGTGCCTAGAGAGAACAGGCCACTCTCTGCTCCCCAGCTGACCTGGGCAGGGAGAGCCGGGCAGCGGCGGGAGGGCCTGGAATGGGCACACCCCTCCCGCTGCCCTAGGCAGGGTCAGGAGCCCAGGCGTGGTCTTAGGGCTGGGGTGGGTGAGAGCAGGTGTGGATATGCGTAGGGCGGGGGCACGTGGGCACGGTTGCGCACAAAGGTGGGTGGAGGGGTAGTGGAGGTGGTGGAGCAGGAAGGAGGAGGGGTAGAGAAGACACCTGTCCATCTCCCCAAGGGTGCAGACGTGCCCCCAAAGCCTGCCAGAGGCTGCCCCAGACTGGTGGCGAGTGACAGGCTGGTCCCTGACACCCGGCTCAGCATCTTAACCCAGTCTGCCAGAGCCCCGTAGGAAGCGGCACCTGGAGCCTGGAGCGGTGGGCTGGGTGGGGGGGGGGGGCGGGTAGCAGTCCCAGGAATGTGATAGCAGCCTAGGCAGATGGCCCCTGCCCACCGCCCCGGGCCGCCAGCGGATCCGTGTTTACACTACATTAATAATGGTTTAAATGCTCTCACAGATAGATGCTGATGAACTGGCAATCCGTTTGCTGAGCCCGGCCTGCCAGGTGGTTTCCTGGAGGCCTCGCTCTGTCGCTCTGCTCTGTCCGAGCCGGAGC
>NW_006205300.1:576541-579688 GCF_000334495.1 Tupaia belangeri chinensis
GGGTGGCCCTCTGCATCGCCCGGCCCATGGCAAGGCACTGTGGCTGATGGCCCTGCATCCAGGCCACTGGGACTCCAGGAAACCCTTTTGGGAGGAGCCTGAAGAGACCCCAGAGCAGGTCTTGGAGCAGCAAGGGCAGACGGGCTTGGATTCATGGGACTGTGTGGACTGGCCGCCCCCATCCTCTCCTGGCCTTCTCCCTGCCCTCTGGTCCCCATGTGTCCTCCCTTCCCGTCCACCTCGCAGAGGCCCCCTTCTGTCTGCTGGAGGACATGCAGGGGGAGTCATCCCTACTAGAGCAGAGCTGCGCCCCACCCAGGTGTGGCCATTTTACAAAGCCCCCTTCCCTTCAGCGGACTGGAGTGTCAGAGGGCCCCTGCAGACAGCCCAAACTCTGACCTTCCCTGCCCTCAGCAGATTCTCCCACACCACCTGTTCTCAGCCGCCTGCAACCCACTGCACAGGCGAGAACACTGACCTTCCCACGGTCACTTGTCCAGGCTCTCCTGGCTGGCAAGGGACAACGCCAGGACTCAGAGCCAGGCATCCCATCCAGGCACCCTGGCCAGGAGTCCTGCCGTCCCAGGCCCTTGGAAAGAATGAGTGCACAAGTGATGAATGAATGAATGAATTCTACAAACTCTGGTTTCAAGTTTTTAAAGCTTGGGCAGACCCCAAGCCCGAGTGGGGAGGTCAAAGGTGGTCGCTGATGGCTGTCACTCAAGCAAAATCGGCCCGTTTTCATTTTTCACTTGGGCCCAGACCCCTCCAAACAGACAGTGATTAGGCCCTGATTGAGCCTTTCCTCCGCCTGATGGCTCCCACATGTGACCCGCTCCCAAATTACATGCAAATGTTCCGCGGCCGAGCTGCTGAAAGCCCCCGCCGCCCCGCACGGCTCGTGCACAACGCGCAGGCGCCCTTCCCTGCAGGTGCTCGTCCAGGTCTGCGGCCTCACCTGCCGGCCCCGGCGCTCCGCAGCGCCGCCTGGCGGTGGCGTGCCTGAGCCGGGGCTGCTGAGGGCGCTGCCCAGGCTTGAAGAGGTGTTGGACGCAGAACGGACGAACCCCTTCTCAGGGTTCGGAACTCCGTGGGGCACACTGACGTTACTGCCGTGAGCGTCCGCGGGGCCCGGCAGGCCTGCAGCCCAGCGGTCCGGCCAGCTGGTGCCCACTGCAGCCCTCCAGCTGCCGCCGTCGGTGGAGACTCCTGGCCCCAGGCCGCCCGGGAGCACCTCGGGGCAGCGCCGACCCTCATCACGCCCATCCTGTGAGGTTGGTAACACCACAGTTCTCATTTCTAGAAGAGGACGCTGGCCCACGGAGGGTGAGCAGTCTGCAGTGGAAGCTGAGGCTGCAACTGCCCGAGCTGGAAGCTGCCACTGCCCGAGCTGGAACCGAGGCCCTGGTTTGCTGATGGCAGACGTGAGCGCGCTGTGGCGCGAGCTGGGTCAGCCTAGGCTAGCACCGCCTTGGTCCTTCCTCTTGGACTCTCCCTGTGCAGGACTCCCCTCTGCTAAGTTCCAGGGGCGCAGCCGCCCAGGCCCTGGCTACATGCCTGCGGTGATGGGCGGCTGCGCCACACCTGGCAGAGCAACAGCCCAAGCCCGGACAGGAAGGCCCCTGGGAGCCTCCTGCTGGATCTCAGATCTCTTCTCTTACATTCATTCATCCACTAACCCCTTGCTCAGCCGGCCTTCTCTGCCCACCCGCGCTGTCTCCCTTGTTCTTTCAGTGCTGGTCCCTCTTTGAGTCCCTCTGGTTGGTGATTCGCTGGCTCCTGTCTTTGTCCCTGGTGGAACAGCAGCTTCATCAAGGCAGGAACCATGTTTACCTCCCGCACCTGGATCTGGGTGAGTGGAAACACTCAGGCTGGAGGTGAGGGAGAGAGACAGAAACAGAGAAGAGAGTGGGAGGAATAGAGAGGGAAGAGATGAAGAGACAGAGAGAGTGGGAGAGGGAGAGACAGGGAGAGCGAGGTGGAGAGCCCGCGTGGGCAGGACGCAGCACACAGGCAGGGCCTCCTGCTCCAGGGGCGAGGTACACACAGGCTCCCAGGCCACTCCAGGCACAGTTCTGGGGAGGAGATGGGGGGCATGCAGGACATCTCCAAGGCTAGGGGCTTTCTAGAGAGAGGTAGGGCTGGGGTCACAGGGCAAGAGTGGAATGGAGACAGCAGTGACGGGAGAGAGGGGAGTGAGGTGAGAGCGAAGAACGCAGGCCTTGGAAACAGAAATGAGTTTCAAGAAGGCAGGTGTGGGCAGGTGGGTGGGTGGAGAGGGGCTTCAGCCCATGCGAAGTGCCCAGGGAAGCTTTCCGAAATACGGAGTGGCAGGAGTCAGGGGTGAGCAGCTGGGTTGCAGGGGCTGGGGGCAAGTGTGCACTGCACGGCCCCTGGAGAGCTGCCAGCTCCGGAGGGAGACCTTCTCCAGCCCACAGACACCCCAAGGCAGGCTGTGGGGGCAGGGAGGGAGTTGGGCCGGCAGCTAGCCACTGCTGGGCTGTTCTGTGAGTTTCGAGGTGGGAAAGACCGGAGCCTGTGCCAGGGGCTGGGGTGGGGTGTGGGGGTGGCAAGCTAAGACCGAGGGCTGTGTCTTGCCCCAGGTCATACAGAGCTGGTCACACAGCCACAGTGACACAGGCGGAGCCATGCCCACAACCCAATCGGCTCTGGTCCTCCTCCCGGCAGGAAACCAGCCCCACCTTGCCCGCAGGTGGGTGGCCCCTTGTCAGCCTGATGTGGAAAGTGAAATAACTTCTCCCAATTACCCTCAAATCTGGAAACTTTTTGTGCCTCCGACATTTCCTCCAGCCGGGGAGTTAATCAGCCCTTGGCCGTCCCCCACTGGGACGGGGCGTGGGGGCACCAGGGCAGTTGCGCCCTAGAAAATTATTTCTCATCGCCAATTACTGCCCATTAGAGCTAATGGTCGCGCTTAATCACCACACGCCGATCTGGGGGTTTTAAGCCACTGGAACCACCTCCTCCTGCTCCCCCACCCAGTGCTCTTGAGTAAAGCTCAAACCATTGTCAGAAATATATATTTTTTTAAACCAAATCACACATCTGATACCGTTTTGTTTGAAAAATGAGCTGCCCTCTCTTTCCCGCGTCTGCTGGTCACAGGACCAGTGGGGTTTGGGGCAC
>NW_006205300.1:579699-597275 GCF_000334495.1 Tupaia belangeri chinensis
TTCCCATCCCCAACAACACTGCGGGGGGGGCTACGTGGCCCCATTTACAGGTGAGGAAACTGAGGCTCAGAGAGGAGAGCTGTGTGGAAGTTCCCCAGGGAGTGTGCACTCCCATGAGTCCGTCCCGAGGTCTTTCTGCTTCCGTCCAGGTTTGGGAGCTGGGGCAGGATGGGCAGCTCCAGGGGACCTCACGCCCTTGGCCTTGGGCGAGGCCAGGCAGATGGGGTAGACTCACCACAGTAGCCTTGCCAGGCAGGGACTTTTTTTTTTTTTTTTTGAGAGGTTTTTGCTACAGGGCACGTGCGCTCGCCAGACAGACAGAGAGAAACAGAAAGACAGAAAGGGAAAAATACCCCCCCCCGCAGAGGGGATGGCCATGCCACAATCCCTTCTCTGCCATTCTCCTCTCAGGATCTTGGGCACTCACACACACCACCCAGTACGGGACCCGAACCGTGATCGACTACGTGGGAGTCCAGCCACATAGCCATCACGCCAACTGCTGGTCCCCACCTAGGTAGGGACTTTTGAAGCATTGTTCACATGTCCAGCTGAGAAGTGGGAGGGCTCAGGGGCTCCGCTCTGTTTAGACAAAGCTCCTGGGCACAAATGCACTCCACAAGCGCTTTCCAAAGGCACCAGAGCCTCTCCAAGCCTCCGTTTCCTAATCTATAATCTGGAATTCTGGTTCCCAAGCAGTCAGAGCTCCAACGAGGGCTCCAGGTGTGGCCAGTATGGCATGGTGGGGTGGTACACAGTGGTCTCTGCAGGTCTGTTCCCAGGGGCAGGAGTGAGGAGGGCTTGCAGGCAGGTGCCAGGGACGGCCGGGGCCCATGATCAGGTAGTCCAGTGAGCTGACTGGCTCAGGGGACTCTCGTGCCAGATCAATGGCCTCAGGCAAAGCTTTTTGTGGCCTCAGGAAGGGCATCTTTTCATTAGGGAGTTCTTGAAGCTGCCCTCCACTCTAGACACCAGTCCAGGAGTAGGCGGGACAACCCTGTGTCCAGGGGACTCAGGATGGGTCAGGGAGCTGGAGGATAAACAGGTGACAGCCTAGTTAACCAGCTCACTCCAGTACACCCTTCAATTAGGGTGACATGGATGTGTACATGAGGATTTAAACACGTGCGTGCGTCTCTGGCTCCATCTGACAAGCGCGCAGAAGCATACCCAGTGGCAGGGAGTGCACCGGGACCCAGGTCTTGGTCCCTGTCTGAGCTCATCCCCCAGAAAAGAAGCCAGAGCTCCTCAGAGACACAGCTGCCTCCAGAGCTGAAGCAGGATCACAATACAGTGGAAGCCTGGCATGCATTGTTGTAGGGTAAACTAAGACAGCACTAAAAACAGTGATGGTGGCATGTGACGGGGGTGCAGGGGCTGGCCAGCAGGGGCTCCTGCTGCCCCGTCCAACACAAGTGAGCACCACGGAATTCAGCAGCCATGACGGACTCTTCAAAACAGAAATCCATGACTTGTGCTCCAATAAACGGATACGCGGTCCAGAGGGGAAAGGGCTCGTTCTCTTTCTATTTTCCATTTGCTATAGGGTGCATGCACGCACCTGAGAGAGAGAAACAGAGAAAGAGGGAAAATGAGAAAGTACCCCCAGGGGAAATGGCCATGCCGCAGTCCCTTCTCCATTCTCCTCTCAGGATTCTGGGAACACACACCCAGCATGTTTCTCAAGCCACCAGATTTAGGACTCGGATCCCAGAGGTGGCCATGTGGGATCCAGTGCCTTAACCTCCACACTCATGGCAGGTCTCTTTTTCTCTTCTTAATTGCTGAGCATTGCCACTGTTTATAATGTAGCTTGCCTTTTTATTTGAGAGGGATAGAGGCAAATTCTCGCTATACCTCAGTCTTCCTCCCAGCCAGCCAAGATCATGCACACACACACATGCACACAGCCGGCGTGTTCAGGTCAAGCTGGGACTCAAGCCCAGGCCTCCATGGCTCCCATATCACACCGCAGTGCCTGGCTGGCTGTGCCACCATGCTGGGGTCAGGAGGGCCTTTGTACACCGAGTGCTGAGGGCCAGCAGGTCAATGTGGAGGGAGGACTCGGGCTAATGAGTCCAGGTTTGTAGCCATCATAACAAAGGTTAGCTCAGGGAGGAACCATGCACCTAAAGGTGGGGCCCAGATGAGGGGATGGTGATCAGACATGCCCCTCCTGGGCCACCCCACCCAGGAGGGCTCCTGGCTCACATTCACAGAGTGAACGTGGCATGCGCTTGCCCACCGTCCACAGCTGGCTGAGGCTGGGGGTGGATCGCAGTTTGGAAACCCCCAAAAGAGACACTGTCTGTCTCCCAATCATGGAAGACATAAATACATTTTGACAAGTCATTGACGGATGCTAAAGCCAATGCCGAGCTTAGAGAGGAGCATGCTGTTTGCACACTCAGGGAGTCCCCTCACAACCCATGCTGGAAATGCAAGGAGGGGAGGAAAGTCCGCAGCAGAGGGCTCAGACCCCACCTCAGCAGGGTGACGAGGTCTAGCCCCACCACCGAGGTCAGGCTGGAGCCGTGGGCCGCCTGTGTGGTGCCCGGAGAAGCCCACATCCTCATGGCGTTTCCACTCGGCCTGGAAGGTGCAAACTGAACAGGAGGAAACTCAGATAGACCCAGACAGGAGCAGGCCACTAAAAAGACTGGATTCTTCCCAAACGTCAATGCGATAAAACACAAAGGACTGTGTGCACCACATGAGGCCAAAGGAGACTGCAGGGACAGCTGAACTCGATGTCTGCCCCTCAGTCAAATCGGGAGTGCAAGGGGAAGCAGATGTCGTGAAGGACACTACGGGGTCACTTGACAAAGCCGGCGCGTGCATGATAGGTGAAAAGATCTTGTCAGTGTTGAGTTTGCTGAAGGAGAAGGGCTGGATGGGGGCCCAGTGGTGGAATGTGATGACCCAGGACCAGCAGTTAGCAGAATGGCTATGTCGCTAAACTCCCATATAGTCAACTGTGGTTCGAGTCCCGGACCCGGTGGCTTAAACTCACGTCGGGCGTATGTGCATGTGTGCCCAAGATCCCGAGAGGGGGATGGAGGAGAAGGGATTGTGGTATGGCCATCCCCCCTGGGGGTGATTTCTTTTTTTCTGAGTCTCTGTCTCTCTCTGTCTTTCTGGCGAGCGCTTGTGGCCTATAGCGAAAACCTCTCCAAAAAAGGCTGACCCACGTAGGAAGGTTCCCAGTTCGAGCCTGGAGACCTCCCTGGATATGCTGGCACACACTTGCCCACAAGCAGTGCTGGCTGAGGCTGGGTGATCGTGGTAACAAGACCCTGTTGGGGATTCTGTCTCTCTCCCTCCATCTTCCTCTTTGTATCTGTTATTTATGGAATTAAATAAGCTTTAAAAAATTTACTGAGGACAAGACTGAACTGTGCATATGTAAGAGCATGGTTCTATTCCTAGGAAAACAGTCACTGGATATTTAGGGGTAAAGGGCCATGATGTCTGCAGTTTACCCCAGAGTGTGTGTGTGAGAGAGGTCAGAGCAAAGAAGAAAGTAAATAATGAAAAGTAACAGAAGACGAGGAGTATGAAAGCGTACTTTGTACCATTCTCATCCCTGCAACTCTTCTGTAAATTAGAATTTTTTTTTTGAGAGGTTTTTTGCTACAGGGCATTGTGCTTGCCAGAAAGACAGAAAGAGACAGAGAGACAGAAAGTGAAAAATCACCCCCCCAGGGGATGGCTATGCTGCAATCCCTTCTCCTCTATTCTCCTCTCGGGATCTTGGGCATGCACACACGCGTGCCCGGTGTGAGTTTAAGCCACCAGATCCGGGACTTGAACCACTGTCAACTACATGGGAGTCCAGCGACATAGCCATTATGCCACCCGCTGGTCCCTAAATTGTTTTCTTTTACTTTTTTTAAAAAAATTTTTATTTATTTGTTTGTTTATTTTAATCTGATCAGAGAGGGACAGAGTAAGAGTGAGAGCGAGAGAGAGGGAAGGTGAGAAAGCAAGCCACCAGGTCTGGGACTCAAAGCTTGGTCGGCCATGTGGGAGTCCAGCACCCTTAACCACTAAGCCACCTGCCAGCCCCCCTAAATTGTTTTCAAATAAAAAGTAAAAACAAGAAAGCAGCATGGGTAGAAGGCTGCTTGAGATGGTGTGATCAGGGACGGATGCCCTAAGTGGAAACGTCTGGACAGAGGCCTGAAGCATGAGAAAAAGCCAACCAGAGAGTGGGAACAGCTCATGCCAAGGCCCTGGGCAGGGTGGGGACAGGTGGGTGCACGTGAGACAAGGGGCACAGGGAGGGAAAGACTCTGGGAGTTCCCCTAGCAAAGATGCAATAGGCAGCTACCGTGGCTGTGCCGCTTGGTGAAGTGCAAGCCAGCGATTCCTCCTTTATTCACTCGGCAACATGTTTTGAGCCCTTGGTGTCTCCTGGATCGTTTGGGAAAGGCAATGGCCTCGAGGAAACGCACTTCCAGTCGTCAGTAGCAGCCACCAGGCAGAAGAAGAGCGCTCTGCTATAGAGAGGGGCGTGGTCTAACGAGTTCAGGGCCCACCAATCAGGACGAGCTGGGTTCAGCTGCAATAACAAGCAAGCCTGGCATCTCATGTCCGAGCACACAAAGGTGCGCTTCTCGCAGACACTCTGTTTATATAGGCCGGCCAGCCGGCACCCAACACCCCCACCACTGATGGGATGAGGGGTCAGGGCTTCCACTCCAAGGCTACCTGTGTCCCTCCTGCTCACAGTTCATTCACCAAGCAAGTGACATGGTCACGCCTGGCTTCAAAGGGTATGGGGACATGCCTGAATGAGAGGGAGAAACAGGTATTTAGAAACAACGTGGAACATCCATTCTACACTGCCCCCCACCCAGCATTCAGTGAGAATGTAAGGGAGAGACTCGAAGCTGTGCTTCACCTGATGCCCAGGAGACTCCGAGGCTCTCTGCCCTAAGCGGCCAGAGTGGGCCTTTAGGTGGGCGAAAGCTTGTAGAGGAGAATGACCTGGGCTGGGAGCCCACAGGTGGCAGCAGAGCGGGCCGGAGACCTGAACCCTGCAGAACTGGGGCTGCTAAACCCAAAGAGCATCCTCAGCCATGAGCAGTGAGCTCTCTCAGTCCTGCATCGCTGAGGGTCAGTCCTGAGCAGGGTGGCCCGATGGAGACGGCCTGGAGAGACAGCTGGCACCCAGGAGGACTGGGGCAGGGCAGAGACCAGGAATGAGGACATGAAGATGGGAGGGCTGCTTGGTCAGGTCTGCGCTCCGACATGAGGCGAGTGAGGAGCACGGCCGATGCCCAACTTCTAGGGGCGCTGTAGGGGGATTCCTGGGCTTTACAGTCCTCCACTCCCCAAAGCCTGAATTGTGGAAGGCAGGCAGGCCTGGGGGGAGCACGTGTCTGAAGAAAGCATGGGGTAGGGAGGGCAGCAAAACTGGGGCTGCTAGGAAGACACGAGGAAAGACCTGCCCCCACCTCGGAGGGCCCTCTCAGCTCCAGGAGCCTGTGGGCGTGTGAATTCCACCTCTGTCCACCTGGCTGGAGTCAGATGCATCGCGAACCATCCTTAAGAGACCCCCTAAATTTTGCTGTGGAAATGAGCAGGTGAGAGAAGCTGCTCTCATATCGAGAGATGGCCTCTGAAGGTTGGCGTCCTGCTCGCTGACCTCAGGCACACACCAGTCCCCTGTGGAGTCAGGCCCTGGTGCTGTCAACGGGGCTGTGTACGCGGCCAGCAGAAGTGGCCGCTGCCTGGCCTCAGCAGAGCTCTGGGGGAACTCCCTGTCCCTCTCTGAGCCCTCTACCCTGCACACACGGCCCTGTTCACGAGGAGGAGGGCCAAGCTGGTGACCTGTGGTCAGACCCTGAGGCTGCAGAGGGATGGCCGTGTGCTTTGCTGGGGTCTCTGGAGGAATCAGGAGACACGGCCGATCTGGATGCAGACCCCTGAGTCGGCCTTGCTCTAACTCACCTCTCTAACTGGCCTCAGCAGAGGCCCTGGGCCAGGCTGCGTGGGTTTCTCCCTGTGACCCAAAAGGGCTTCTCCACTTTGGCGACAGGGGGTGTGGGGGTGAGCCATGCAGATTTCTGGTGGACTAAGAACGCCACAAAGGGTCTATTGTACACGGGGCTGGGTTGGCTCTCTCCCTGGGCCCCAGAGGCACTTGGCCTCACACCCCAAGTTCAGGACTGCTGCCCAGCAGCACAGCTCTGCTCCCACCCCAGGCTTCCTGCTAAGGCCCGCATTCCCCCTGAGCAGTCCTGAACTGTGGCACCTCCAAGGCAGAGACCCATCCATCAGAGGCCATCAACGGTCCAGCACAACCTGTGCACCACCCGGAAGGGGCCAACGCCAGTGTCAACTAGGGCCACTCTGAAAACCGCCAGGGCACAGCCCGGGGGCAAGATGGATGGGTGTCACCAGCCACTTTAAGACTGTGTTTATGGACACCCAAACAGCTGGTCAATCCCTAGAACCATCACTCACCCGCTACCAGGGGTCCCTGACAGGCTTGGAGATTGCATTGCCGCCTTAACTCCGGCAGCACTTAGAGTCTTAGCCTGTCAGGCCAAGGGTCCTGTCCCAGCCACTGGTGCTTGACAGATGAGGCACCTGAGCCCCAGCAGGGAGGGCACATGGCTGGGGTCACCCTGGCTTGGGTGAGCAGAATCCATACCCCCGTCTGGGGCCCCAGGCCTCTTGGGCCACACACCCCGGCTGTTGGCTCGTGTCCTGTGGTCTTGATAATGAGGGCTCATCCATGTAGATTTAAGGGCTGTCAAGAGATACAAACCTGTTTGGGCTTAATTCATGTTCTTAAGTCGTGGTCTACTAAGGAGAGCTAAAGGGATGCTGAAGGAGTCTCCCTCACTCCTGCCTCTTCCCTCCCATGCCTTCCTCTTCCCTCCCTTCTTCTCTCCCTCCCTCTTTACTTTTCTCCCTTCCTACTTCTCTCCCTCCCTCACTCCCTCCCTTCTTCCTTTCCTTCCTCTCCTTTTCCTCCCTCCCCACCATACTTCTTTCTTTTAGACAGAGGAGGCTGTCGATTTAAGAAATAGAGAGCATAAAAAAATAGCACTGGGGACCAGCAGTTGGTATAATGGCTATGTCGCTGGACTCACGTGTAGTCAACCACAGTTCAAGTCCCAGACCCAGTGGCTTAAACTCACACCAGGTACATGTGTGTGCGTGCCCAAGATCCCAAGAGGAGAATGGAGGAGAAGGGATTACAGCGTGGCCATCCCCCCTGGGATGATTTCCCACTTTCTGTCTCTCTGTCTGTCTCTTTCTGGCGAGTACACATGCCCTATAGCAGTAACCTCTCCAAAAAAAAAAAAAAAAAAAGCCTTCAAGTCACCATCTCCACCTCCAATGACCCAAAGCAGTCAGTAGGTGGGGGTCTCTGAGGAGGAAGGAGCCTGATGGGTAAGGAGGCCACCTAATGTATTAGCAAAGCTTGCTTGTTTACCAGGGTGGGGACAGAGGGGCTGAGGAAGGAACGTAGACCTATTTGCTGCTGTCCTCTGATCTCACTTCCTCTTCAGAAGCCTTAGTGCTCCAACCTGAGCGCCTCAGCGCCCTCACTAGCCCTCACATGAAAGGCTAGACGAGGAGGGGATCAGATAATGGGAAAGGCATTGCGTTCTTTACGGTGAGACAACTAATACCAAGGAGTATTGTTAGTAACAGCACAAAGCAGACATCACAGCCGTTTCTCGTGAAGTACCACGTCAAGGTAGGCAATGCTAGAAAGTAATTGGTCCAAAGAACAATACAAACTCAACATATGCAAAAATTAACTCAAAATGGATCAAGGACCTAAATGCAGGAGCTCAAATGGCAAGGCTCTTAGAAGAGTGGTTAGTAGTTCTGGATTTCACAATGGATTCTCAGATAGAACGCCAAAAGCATAAGCAATATCAATGACAAAATGACGACTTGGACTTCATCAAAATTAAAGTTTTGTGCTTCAAAAGACACCATCAATAACGCTGAAAAAAACATAGAATGGGAGAAAATGTTGGCAAATCATATATCTGATAAAGGTCTTGTGTCCTAGATATATAAAGAACTCTTACAACTCAATGATATAGACAAATAGCACAGTTTTTTAAATGGGCAAGAGATCTGAGCAGACATTTCTCCAAAGAAGCAACACAAATGCGGACAAACACATGAAAGACACTCAGTACCACTAGTCATTAGGAACATGCAAATCAAATCTACAGAGATACACCACCTCCCGCCTGTCAGGATGGCTAAAACCACAGGACAGACCATTACAAGTGCTGACGAAGACGTGGAGAACTGGAGCCTGCATTCATTGCTAGTGGGGTGTGAGATACCGTGGTGCTGCCAGGGAGTAGGACAGTGTGGCAGTTCCTCAGCACGTTAAACATGGAGCTGCCACAGGACCCAGCGAGCCACCCCTAGGTATACGCACGAGATTTGAAACATATATTCGCACTAAAGCTAGTACATAAGTGTCCATAGCAGCATTGTTCACAGGAGCCAAAAGGTGAAAACCACGCAAGTATCCAACAATGGTGGATAAAGGAAATGGGGCACATCTCCATACAGTGCCCTGTTTTTTTTTTTTTTTTTTTGTAAATAATTTTTTTTATTTATTATTTATTCATTCATTGATTTTTTTTTTTTAAATTTGACCAGAGAGAGATAGAGGGTGAGAGTGAGAGAGGGAGGAAGTGAGAAAGCAAGCCACCAGGTCCAGGACTCGAACCCCGGTCGGCCATGTGGGAGTGTCCAGCGCCTTAACCACCACGCCACCCACTGGTCCCCCATACAGTGCAATGTTATTTGGCCACAAAGAGGAGTGAAGTACTGATTCATGCTACAGTGTGGATGAACCTTGAACACATCACGTTAAGTGAAAGAAGCCAGATGCAAAAGAACAAATGTTACTAATTTATATGACGTGTGCAGAATAGACGAATGCACAGAGGCAGAATGGAAATCATGGTGGCCAGGGGCTTTAGGGCTATGCGTGTTGGGTTAGGAGTGACTGCTAGTGGGCACAGGGCTTATGTCTGGAGTGATGCAAACACTCTGAAATTAGTGGGGACAGCTGCACAGCTCTCAGTACTAAAGCCACTGAATCGGACACTTCCAAAGGAAAATTTGGGGCTCAGCCCTGTGGTAGAGTTGGCAGTAAATCAAAAGCAGGGCCAGAGGTCACATGCTTGACCATGGGCTAGGACCCCCAGGGCGACTTGAAAGTGTGCTGGGCATGTGCCCAGGACCCCACAAGCTGGCAGGCTGGGAAAGGAGACCACGGCCGGACGGGACCGTCAAGGTTGTCTCTCTGCTTCTCTCTGCGTGCTCACGTGTGCACATGTTTTCTGCTAGGAATACAATTAACTTTTTTTTCTTTTTAAAATTAAAATAGTTTTTGCTATAGGGCGTGTGTGCTCACCAGAAAGACAGAGAGAAACAGAGAGAGAGAGAAAGCGAGAAATCACCCCCCCCAAGGGGGATGGCCATGCCGCAATCCCTTCTCCTCCATTCTCCTCTCAGGATCTTGGGCACGCACACACACGCACCCAGTATTAATTTAAGCCACCGGGTCCAGGACTTGCACCGCAGTCAACTACACGGGAGTCCAGTGACATAGCCATTGCGCTAACTACTGGTCCCTAAGATAAACTCTTTTTTAAAAGGGGAAATTTTATGTCGTGGAATTATATCTCAATAAAGCTATTTAGCTATTGTATACACACAGATATGTTGCTATTCTAGATATAGTAATTATATATACTAATATATATTACAGTAATTACCTGAGCTGGCACTGGGCAGTGTCTCAAAGGCATTTTTGAGAATCCCTCTCTTTCTCATTCTGGTCCAAGTTGCCGTCAGGCGGGTAAAGGCTGGTAGGTTTCATGGGGGAGTAGGGATTCCTCCAGTATTTGGCTCCAATCCGCCTTTAAAACCCTGCAATCTTTGGGAATAATTAATGACTTCTTGGGATTCTTTTTAACAGAGAGACTAGCCCGTGATGAACAAATAAAGAGAAATAGTGCCGCTCGGAGCCCGCGATGGAAAGTGGGTCTAGCAGGCTTCACTATTTGCAATTGAGTCGTTACAAAATCAGAACCAGCCCTCCAAATGCTCGTGTTCTTTGGCAAAGTAATTCCCTTCTTGAGAATATTTTTTCCTACAGAAAAGACTTAAAAAGCAAAAGCTATGTGTTCGCGGGTGCTTGGGGCGGCACCATTTCATCAGGCCGTGTCTCTAGGGATGGAAGAACAACGGCCCCTTCCCCAGACAAGGAATCTGAATGCCAAGGGAGAGCGAGCCAGTCCCCCTGAGCGTTCAAGGGCTGAGTAGCCCTCAGTGGGGACAGGCATGCCATGGGGGACACCCTCTCTATGCCATGCCCACATCTTCACATCACAGCGATGGGAAGGCCACATCCCGGGCACAGGTTAGGTGGGAGGGGGTGACGGCTGACACTGCAGGGCAGGAGCGCATCCCAGCCAGCAGGAGACGCCCGGACAGGGCTCTCGGGAGAGGCCGGCTGATGCGTGCGCCGGCTCTCCTGGCATACCTGAGGGAAGAGGCAGCAGGGCCCGGAGACTGCGGGCCTCAGCTCCCAGATGGGACAGACAGAAAGCCCCATGTGTCTGGACAGAAGCACTGAAGGCAGAGACTCAGCTAACAAGTGCTGGAGGTGAGACGAGGCTGGGCTGCTCCCAGCTCAGGCTACTCCCCGCTCAAGGGGGAGCGGCCGCACCTGAGGCTGCAGGAGTAGAGAGAGGTGGTGGCCACTGCCCACGTCACTGGGGCACCACTGGAAGTTCCAGCAGAGGAGACGCTAGCAGAGACGAGGCGGAGAGACACTTCCATTTCTCACCAGCCTCGAGCTGGGACTCACAGAGAGCAGGGCAGGTGACCGAGGGCTCAGGGCCAGCACAGGCGAAGGGGCTGGGCCGAGGAGAGGGACTCCTGCTGCTGGGTCCTCAGAAAAATCAGGGTCCCCAAATTGGGATTGGACCAGGGTCAGTGAAGCCCACTGCCCTGTCTCCCTTTACAACTGTCTTCGTCCTTAACTACAGTCACCCGTTTTCCTTCCAGAGCTGTTTCCTTTTCCCCTGATCAACGTACTTCTGAGATTTTGCCACTAGCACGCAACCCAGCAGGGCCTGCCTCACATGGATGCCAACCTGCGGAATGGAAACACCAGGAACCAAACCACGGTAAGGGGATTCGAGCCAGACCAGGCCCGGCTCCAGGCTGGGAACATGGGGGATCGGCCAGTGCCAGCTTGTGGCCAGAGCTACCCAGGCTTGCCCAGCTAGGAAGAGGGTGCCCTCATCCCAGGCCACACAGGATGGACTCCCTGTCTATGCACTCTGAGCTGGTGCAGACCTCCCTTTGGGAGGTGCTGACATCAGGGAAGCCAGAGGGAGGAGAGGGACCTCCAGGGGCACGGCCAGGTGCTAGGCCATGCGGGACACGGAGGTCTCAGTGGCTTCCCTGGGCCACAGAGGTGGTCAAGGAACCCTTCTTTTGTGGGTGTGGCCACCTCTCCTCCACCCCGCTTCCATGACCCAAGGAGGAAGGAAGAATCCCGTGCCACCCAACAGGACTCTTCCCGCCTCGCCCCTCTCCAGCGATTTGTCCTCAGAGGCTTTCTTTGTGTGAGTCCACACTGGGGGTGGGGCTGGAAGCCGGAGATTGTACCCTAATGTCACGGGAGTCAAAGCCTGCCCGAAGCATCTCAGCTGTCAGAGGGCCGGCCCGAGGAGGGAGGAGGGCGGTGGGTCCATTAGTGGAGGCCGGTGATTTGTACTGTGGGGCTGCTCGTGTAAACAGAGGGCTTAGGAAGTGGAGGAGGGGGGGAGGCAGGGGTGCTCCTCGTGCACCTGAGCCAGAGCACGCGCCAGGGCCTGTCCCGCTCTGCCCACGCTGGCACCTGGGAGGGTGAGGGAGGCCAGGGACCGACTCGGGCCTTCTGCACACAGAGGTGGAAATGCACCCTTAAACCACCATGTTCCCACCAGTTCCAGATCAGCTCCCAGGCCTGGGATCCCCAGAGCCTCTCCTGCCTCCTGGCGGGGTGCTATAGCCGCCCCTGCCCTGTTTCTCGCTCCCCCCATCCAAAGACAGCTCAGAGGCCCCTCGGGGGTCTCTCGGCAGCCGCGCCCCCACCCTGGCACTTACAGCCGGCTTTATGATGGTCTGTTTACAAGGCTGTCTTCCACACCAGCCAGAGTGGTTCCCCATCAGCACTAATGAGTGTTCCTTGAATGAATGGATAAGGAATGAATGAATTCCTGAACATCCACCACTTGCCTGAGAGCAGCCGGTCAACGCAGGCCGGCTCTGCCACCTCAGAGGGTCGGTGGTGGCGGTCCCCGCTCGGGAGACCCTGGGCAACACTGGGACCGGGTCGGGTGGGGGACTCTGAGAAAGACCTGCGAGGGGGAGGGCAGGAGCTCTGTGGGCGGATGGCAGGGGGAGAGTGAGCAAAGGCCCCAGGCTAGACCAGCTTGGGGCTCAAGGAACAGAGACAAGCCTGGCTCTGCTGGAACCCGGAGAGTGAAGGGAGGCAGGGGCGGGAGGAAGGAGGAACAGCTCTGGCCCTGGAGAAGCACCTGGCTTAGCAGTAAAACCTACTCCATCTCCTAGGAAGGGCGGCTTCAAGCGGATTCACCTGTAACTGGCTGGCCCTGGGCGGGAATGGAATGGACAAATTGCATGAATCCTGCTCCGTCAGGCCTGTGGCTGTTTTCCTCTGGGCTGTGCCATGCCTGGCTTCTTCTCCAACTACAATTACTTGCAGGATCTGCCCACACGCCTCTTAGCCAGGGGCTGCCCAGCAGGCCGGCCACCCTCGTGGCCACACCCTGGGCCTCCAGGCCCTCCTGCACAGGACGCCCGAGGGAGCGCTTCTCACACCCGGATCCTCCGCACTGTGCCCTTGCGAAGAGCCAGTGGGGAGCTCCTAGGCTCATCATGGCTCCTGTGGCAGAGGTCCTCGGATGGACCCTGCCAGATGCTCTGGGAGAAAAGCGTCTGCCACATCTGAGGCATACCTGGAGGTCACAGGCAAGCGTCATTGCCCTGGAGCCCACCCAGAGCTCTCCCTGCATCACTCTCCCCTCTCGCCAGGTGGGGGAAAGAGCCAGGCCTGTACTTCACTTTTCAGCCAAGGGAGGGTGGCAGAGGGTCCACAGCCCTGGCCATGAATATAGAGAAGAGGTTGTTGAAGATTTATCTTCCCTGAGCTGAGAGGGCTTATCCCAGATGCCACCTCCAGTCCTCCTCAAATGCACATTCCACATCTCCACCTTTGGCTTCGATCCTGTGAACATGTGATGTCTGGAGCTGTGGCAGCCACCTTGTGCCAATGAGAGAAAGGCCAGGAGCACTGTAGAGTCCCTGGCCAGCATATTTACCAGGAAAACAGCTGCAACCCCAATGCTGAGTGAGTTCCAGCTCTGGCTCGTGTCACATGCCTCCGACGCATGTCATCGCTCCAGGAAGCCCTTCTGGACTACCCGAGTTAGAGCCCCCCACCCCACCGTCCCAGCCCATGACCTACATGACTTTCTTAGCTTGTCTATCTGATTCTGTTTTCTGTCTGGATGTCTCCCCTCAGACTTCCTACTGGTACGTCAGCTCAGGGGGCCGCCAGCGTGTGCACGTCTGCTGCCCGAGGGCCTGGCACAGAGTGGGTGCCCGTGTGCATGTAGGGATACGCGGTGCTCGTCATGTGACTGTGCTCAACGGCTCCTGCTGTCACCAAGCGTGGCAGTGCCCACAGTGGGTGTGACTGCCCACCCCATCAGGCATGGCCTCCCAGGCTGCATGGGGACCACGGAGAAGACAGTGTGTTCTGTGAGAGCCAGGGAGGGGTCCAGGCGTGACAGTGAGCAGGCGTTCCCCGCACGAGTGTGTGCTGGGCTCTGGCTAACAGCACCGGGCTTGCCCTGGCACACCCAGAACCCCGTGCCCCTGCTTGGGGGGAGTGGGCATGGCCCCCGGACCTGTCTCCCTCAGCCCTTTTGCTGCAGCCACCCACACTGGCCCTCTGGCTCCTAGCTCCCCCCCTGCTCCCAGGAGATAGGCCCAGCCTGACCTGGGAGCCCCTGCTGTCAGGCATCGGGGCAGGCCCACCTGGCTCAGCATGGAGCTGGGGTGGCCCGGTGATGGATGGATAGAGGAGGCTCCAGCTATGTCCGGCCTGGCCTTGCAGACATTCCTCCCAGCAGATAAACGGCAGCGGGAGAGCCGCTCTCAAGAGGCAGGAGGTGAGGGGCCTCTGTATATAATAAAGGTGAGCGAGTGTCATCCAGGCATTTTTATGCCCTTCCTGAGGCCCCAGCGCCTCACGGCCGGAAGGAAGGACCCCCGGCTCTTAGGAAGAGGCTGAGGACACAGCTGCTGGGAGCAGGTACCGGGCCTGAGAGGGCGCCAGCATGGGGCTTGGGGCCCCCTTCTTGGTCTGAAGGAATCTGGAGGTGTGGCATGCCCTTGGCGGCTTGCAAGTGGGGAGCACTGGGGGGCTCTGCTTGGTCACCACCCTGTTGGTCACCACATGGAGCTATCCTTGAGGTCCCTGGCTGGAAGCCTGGCCTGACCTGCCTGTGACTCAGCCCAGGGGTGGGGTCCCCACCTCACACACAGAAGCGTGGATTCAGAATGGCTGGGGCTGCCCAAAGCCACACAGTAGGGAGGGGACAGAGCTCGGCTGAGGACTCCGGCGACAAAGACCCCAAGTCTGCTCAGTCTAACGGCCACTGTTTTGGTGTCTCGGAGACCCTGAGTCTCTGACCCTACAGCCCTGGGACATGCCCTAGCCCCTGATCAAGGATCAGGTGACATGTCATGGAGCCCGTGGGCCATGGCCATGACCCACAGAGGGACAAGGCCCCCAGGACTGGTGCTGCCAGAGGGGTGGGGGCCCGGAGTAGGAGCCCCAGGCCCTGTGTGAGTGTGGGCACTAACATGTCCTCACAGCAGCCTCGCAGTATTAGTATTAGCCACAGTTCAGAGGCGGGTAAGCTGAGCACAAGCTGTGAGACCATCTGCCGAAGAGAGCAAAGGGCCAAGTTTTGGATTCGAGCCCTGGGTCGGGCTCTAAGTACAGAGTGTTTGCGACCCCCACGCCTGCCCCCTCAGCCTGCCAGACAAACAGAGAAGCCCCTCCTAGGAAAGGAAACCAGAGCTGACCCAGCATCTGACCCCTGGCGCTGAGCAGCCCTCGGTACCAGGCGAGGGCCCACCGAGCCTGGAGCTTTGTGGAAAGGCAGGCACAGACCCTGCCATGCATGTGGGAGAAGCAGAAGCGGTGTGTTTCTTAGCAGTTTTGAACCAGCCTGAGCTGAAGCCAAGGCACCACCCACTGGGCCACAATTCACTAGGCTCTCCCCTTGCAGGGCTCCCCACCAGGGGCCCCCAATGTCCTGAGCCCCTGAGCAGCCTATGGTCCCACCTCCCTGCTGTCCCAAAGTGCCAGCCATGTGGGTGGGTGCACTGGGGGCTTGGGGCATCTGCAGAGCTGGGGCTGTCCTTCCCTAAGGCACAGACCTGTAGACTAGACCTCTGCTGTCCTCGCCTTACCTCCAAACACAGCTCCTGCCCGAGCTTGTATAAAACAGAGGGGTGCTAAGGGGTGGAAAGCCAGGCACCTGCCGCCGCCCCTCCCAACTGCCCGGCTGGAGCCCTCTGGTCCCTGTCCTTAGGCAGTGGGAGCTCCCTGAAGTCATCCTGCTGGTCTTTCCTTGGAAGGTCCCTGACGCTGGGAGCTCAGCTCTCTGGCGACAACACGAGGCGGGTTTGTGTCATGGCCACGTCCCTGCTCACTCTTAGAGGTCGGCTTGATGGGCTGGGCGGCTCAGGGTAGGTTCTCTGGAACTTTTCAAAACTCATGAGCTGCCATGCCCCAGAGTTCTTGGGCCCCTGACTCTGAGAGAGGAGTGTCAACACAGTGGGGCTTCTATCGTGCCCTGTGTCGCAGGCAAGTGGCTGCAGTGAAAGCAAAGTCCCACGGAGCTCACCTAGATGCCAGGGGAGCGGACGCTCACACCCGGGCGCCCGGGCAGCAGGCCTCTACGTTGACGTCAGGTAGAGCAGCAGGTGTGTCTCACCTGGTTGGTGGCGCAGCAGGTATGTCTGACTGTCGAGAACAATGAAAGCAAGGCTTGAAGAGAAACCGTCTTCTTTACTTTACATTTTGAATAGATAATTCAATACCTGGTCAAAATTCAAAAAATACCACACGGCAAATAGTGGCCAGTCTCTGCCCCCCTCCAGCCTGCTGCCCCGTGGGCTCTGACTTCCAAGTCTCTGATATGAGAGGCCCAGCCTCAGCCAGCCTCAGGGACACCATAAGCTCTGAGGGCCAGGCCCTCCCGCCAGGGCTCGGGTCAGGTTTCCATCCGCTGTCATTAGGCAGATGTCAAACTCCAAGGGGCAGCAGTAATTTGGACAATTACGGCTGCTATTATTGCTTCCTCTCCTTAAACGGGGGCCAAATTACTCACTTAAACACAACCACCAGTCGCTCCCCACAGTGGAAGGGACAATGGGTGGGGGAGGGGATACCCAGAAGGGGCGGGGACAGAGGGAGGGGACGGGAGGAGCAGAGGTTGGAAACCCAGCAGCCTACCACTGGGGACTAGCCAGCAGTCTGTACCTAGTGTGTGACATCAGCAGTATGTGGCATTGCCCTGGGACCTGGGAGGTGCAGGGGGCAGGGGAGGAGACCATTGTCTTTCTACTGAACTCCCCGGCTGGTCACTGCAGGATGGACTCGAAAGTGGGTCTGAGCCCGAAGTCCAGAGTGGCATTGCCTCTGCAGGCTCTCTAGTTGACACACCCTCCCCCCCAGTGGGCTTGGTGCTGGGGCTGAGACGGGAGACCAGAGCCTGGGGACCCGAAGACGGACTCATGCATGCGGGTGAGGCAGGCCCGGCCCCGCTCCCAGCTGAGTGAGCAACGAGGGGGAGCGCTGCAGCGGGCACCGCGTTACAAGGGTCAGGGGGTCCAGGCCTTGTCAGCGCTATTCCTGGCCCGCAGAGACAGTCCGATGACAGTTCCTCTGAGGGGAGCATGTGTCTCTGTAGCACCCACCATGTGCCCAGCAGGCTCCCCGGAGCCTCGGAGCAGCCCTTTGAGGAAGACATTCTTGCACCTTCGTCTTAGGGTGAAGAGGCACAGGAAGGCTAAGGACCTTGCCCAGCGCCACACAGCACCCCACCAGGGAACTCACCCCTTCCCAGAGCGGCACTGAGGTCGTTCCCATCTTCCTCAATGTTCAGAAGGGACGCGTGGCTCAGAGAGGCCGAGGCTTCCTGGGCTGGGCACAGATGGCAGAGGCTGCTGGTTCTGCCCCCACCCTGCCCCAGGCAGTGGAGATAGGTCGCTGTGGGGTCAAATTGCAGGCCTGGGGAGGGAGGGCAGAGTGAGGCCTGGGTTGCATTAGGCGATTTCTGAGCCCCAGGATGCAGGAGTGTGGGGCCAAGGCCAGGTCAGCCCTGAAGTCCTCCGAGCAGCTGCAGGCCGTCTCCTCCCAGACCAGGGTCACCAGGTAGGAAGGAGGAGGGGCTCCTGTGTCCATC
>NW_006205300.1:597352-600904 GCF_000334495.1 Tupaia belangeri chinensis
GAGCCGGCGCTGAGGCGTGCGGGGAACCGGGGGCCAGTGGGGTCTCTTATTTCTGGGGCTGAGTACAGTGTGTGGAGGGAGCCTCGCCCTCACTGCGCTCTAGCCACCATAGCAACCCCACACCTCCCTCCCTGCCAGCACCAACCCCGGTCTACACGCGTGATCAATGCCATGCATGTTTCCATTTTAAGGTTCAGTATGAATCCATTTTGACAAACATTATGCCTGTTCCTGCCTCATGGGCCAGGAGTGAACTAAGCAGTCCTGTTAGATCTGCCATCAGCATGGGGCTGCAACTGTCCCCAATACACCCAGGGTGACAGGAGGGACAGCAGGTGTCGGCCCCCAGACCCTCGCTTTCCAGTCAAGTGACCAGGAACAAATGACCTCTTTTAACTCAATTTTTCATCTCTAAAACGGGAAGTGCCTGCCCCAACGAGTTATGAGGGTTGCGTTCAGCAGTGCAGGCTGCCATGCCCAAGCACCGCAGGCAGGGCCTTGAAGGACAGCCCCTGCTCTCACTGCTCTGGAGGTCGGCAGGCCTAGGCTGAGGTGTCGGCAGAGCTGGTTCCTGTGAGGCCCTCCCGGCTGGCAGGAGGCCACCTCTGTGTCCTCACACGGTGCAGAGAAAGGGCAAGGAAGCACTCCCTCTCGTAAGGACACGACCCCACCACGGGGCCCGCTGTCATAACCCCATCCACACCTCTTGGCCTCTCACCATCACGCCAGGGAGCAGGGCGCTGCCACATGAATTTGGGAACATGCGCACATCCATGCCAGGGACGGAGCTATGTGATACACAAACGTACTTGAACACAGGGATGTGAGGGGTGTTGGGCCCCGGTCAGAGGAGTGGCAGGGTGGGGCAGGCGCAGAGCAACACGATGTGCTGCAAGGCTGGCCCTGGCAGGCTCTGGGGCTAAACCTGTGCACCTCCCTGAGCCCACCAGGCACACGTGTGCCCATGACCCAAGGCTGGCTGAGGCCAGGGTGAATCATGGTGCAAAAGACCTACTGGGGGACTCCGTGTGTGGGGCACACAAAGGGCATGGCGGGCCGTCCCTGTGACGTGACTGCCATGGGGCTGATCACACTAGCCTCTCAGCAGCCTGGGCAGCATGGGCCCAGGGCTGGCCTTTCTCTGGAGTCCACAGAACAGGCTATCTCTGTTGCTCACGGAAGGAAGGAAGAAAAAAAGGAAGGAAAGCAAAAAAAAAAAAGTAACTAGAAAAAGGAGGCCAGCGGGCATGGTGGTTGAGGCAGCTGGACTACCACAACTGTGGTTGGAGTCCTGGGCATCGTGGCTTGAAACTTACTCCAGGCAAATGTGCATGCACGCCCAGGGTCCCAAGAAGAGTATGGAGGAGAAGGGATTGCAGTGTAGGAGTGATTTCTGACTTTCCCTCTGTCTCTCTGTCTCTCTCTCTCTCCTGTGAGCAAGCACACATGGCAAAAAACTTTTTAAAAAAATCACAACTATATGCTATCTATAAGAAGCCCCCTTTATTATTCATTTATTTTTTTAAAAATTTATGGGAGGGCATGTGCCCTCGCTGGACAGAGAGAGGTGAGACAGAGAGAAAGCAAATGGGAAAGCATTCCCCACAGGGATGGTCATGCCACAATCCCTTCTTCATTTCTCTTTCCAGGATTTTGGACACACACGCACATGCACTTTGTGCATTTTTCAAGTAACTGGATCCAGGACTCAAACTGCATAGTAGGCCATGTGGGATCCAGCCACCAACTGGCCCACTTTAAACATAATTCTGTTTGTTACAGTATAACAAACAGAATCAATCCACCAGAGTTAGTAATCTTAAATGTTTATGTACTAAATGACAGAACTTCAAAATGCATTAATGTTAAAATTTTCTGTTCTACTGAAGTCATTGCCTAGAATACTAAAAGATATGCTACAGACTAGGAGAAAATATTTGAAAACCACATATTTGATAAATTACTTGTATCCAATATATACAAAGAACTTTTAAAATTCAACAATAAGAAAACAACCTGGGGCTGCCAGGTGGTGTGGTGGTTAAGGGCGCTGGACTCCCACATGGCCAACCACGGTCTGAGTTCTGGACCTGGTAGCTTTCTCTCTCTCTCTCTCTCTCTCTCTCTCATTTTGTCACTCTCTGGTTAAAATAAATAAATAAATGGATAAAGTTAAATAAAATAATTCTTTAAAAAAAAAAAAAGAAAACAACCCAATTAAAAAATTATGAGTAAGTCTAAAAATCTCACCAAAGGAGATATCCAAATAGCATATATGCATATAAGAAGCTGCTTAATGTCATCTGTAATTAAAGAAATGTAAATTAAGGGACCAGCAGTTAGTGTAATGGCTATGTTGCTGGACTCCTATGTAGTTGACCAGTTTGAGTCCCGGACCAGGCGGCTTAAACTCACCCCCGGCACGTGTGCATGTGTTCCAAGATCCCGAGAGAAGAATGGAGGAGAAGGGATTGCAGCATGGCCATCCCCCCGGGGGGCGATTTCTCGCTTTTGGTCTCTCTGTCTTTCCAGCGAGCGCACGCGCCCTGTAGCAAAAACCTCTCCAAAAAAAAAGAAATGTAAATTAAAAAAACAATAAGATACCATTACAGAGCTATTAAAATGGCTAAAATCCAGAAAACTGATAATACCACATGATGGTGAGACTGTGGAGCCACAGGAACGCCCATTTGCTGTTGCTGGAAATGAAAAATGGTTCCATTATGTGGTAAGACAGCTAGTTTCTTTTTCTTTTTTTTTTAAAAGAGATTTTTGCTATTATAGGATGTGTGCACTTGCCAGAGAGACAGAAAGCAAGAAATCAACCCCTGGGAAGATTGTCATACTGCAACCCCTTCTCCTCCATTTTCCTCTCGTGATTTTGGTCATTCATGCACACTTGTCAGCTTGAGTTTCAAGCCTCCAAATCTGGAACTTGAACCAGGGTCTGGGACTTGAATCAGGGAGTTCAGCACCTCAAAAACTATGCCACCTGCTAGCAGTTTGTCAGTTTTTGTAGAATCATTGGGAGAGTCATGATGCGTTTTTGCAGACAGCAGAAAAACACATCGTGACTTTCCTGATGACCTAATAACATAACTACACAAAATCTTACTGTTAGGTTCATTCCCTTTTGTTTACTGAGTGCTTCAGACAGGGTAAAGAATGGAGGTTAACTTAGCTCACAATTTGGAAGGTCCAACACCAAGGGTCTTTTTGTTTGTGAGGACTCCCTACAGAGTTCCAGGATGGCGCAGAGCATCGCACGGTAAGAGAGTAAGAACTCATGTCTATGTCCATGTGTCTGTGTCTGTCTCTGTGTCCATGTCTGTGTCCGTGCCTCTGCTCTGACCTCACTTACTGTCCTTATAAACCTACCAGCATTAAATCATGGGGGTCCACCCTGACGACCTCATTGAAACCTGATCAATTCTTTTTTGTGCATTTTTCAAGTAACTGGATCCAGGACTCAAACTGCATAGTAGGCCATGTGGGATCCAGCCACCTTAACCACCATGCCATCAACTGGCTACAATTCTTTTTTTTTTTTTT
>NW_006205300.1:600925-603018 GCF_000334495.1 Tupaia belangeri chinensis
AGAAAATAATCATTTACTTTAAAACGATATGATTGTATACATAAAAAATAACCTACAATAAATTATTAAATTTAACCAGTGAGTTATTAGATACAAGATCAATATTAAAAAATCAGTTGTATTTTTACATGCCAGAATCATATAGAATTAAAATTTGAATGTAGTATAAAAATATGAAATGTCTAGAAATATTTTTTAGACAACAAATTTTTAGGCTTTATCAGGGCTGATCTTGCCAAGCATATATATCACTGGAAAAATTATTAATATTTTAAAATATAGACTCTTCCAATCTAAGATAGTTAGACCTGTGATTTTTCTTTTTTTAATTATTTTTTAAAAATTTCATACATTCTATTACTATACATTACTATAGCTTGTACAGTGAATTTACCCACCATGAATACAGTTCACACCAGTGAAGATACCATACACATTATCATCAACAGATAATCATTCATTTCTGTGTCCTATAAATGTCTTGTCTTTCTATTTTCTCCTTGATTTCCTTCTTCTCTCTCTCCCCCTTCTCCTACCCTCTTCCCACACTGTCTCCAGTCTCTATAATCATTTTCCATGCTTCTATATCCTCTAATCTTTCAGTTTCCACCAAAGATAGAGTGCGACAGTCAGTATATATTAAGTGGAGACATACAATATCTCTCTTTCATTAAGGCTCCAACTCCTAATTCCATTGTTGGATTAAGTTCTATACTCTTAATAGTGTCACAACCAGGTATCAAATTTCAGCATCAGTTTCAGTAGGGACACTCAAACCACAGCAATACTGTAACGGTGAATACCTGGCATCATACATTTATAAAACTGCACAACGTAAAGACTGGACTCCTCCTGTAAACCATTGACTCTAGTTAACAATAATATATGATGGACCAGCAGTTGGTGTAATGGCTATGTTGCTGAACTCCCAGGTAGCTGACCACAGTTCAAGTCCTGGACCTGGTGGCTTGAACTCACACCGGACACATATGTGTGTGTGTGCCCAAGATCCCGAGAGGAGAATGGAGGAGAAGGGATTGTGGTGTGGCCAACCCCCCTGGGGGGTGATTTCTCGCTTTCTATCTCTGTCTCTGTCTTTTTGGCGAGTGCACGTGCCCTATAGCAAAAACCTCTCAAAAAAATTAATAATAATATGTGAATATTGGTTCATCACTTGTACCAAATGTACCATTCCAATGCAAAATTTGGTAAGAGGGAAAAGGAGAGGGAGAAAGCGGATAAGTGAAACTCTTTGTATTTTCTGTTCAACTATCTGTAAATCTAAAATTCTTCAAAAGTCTATGAATTTTTATGGGGCCAGCAGTTAGCATAATGGCTATGTTGTTGGACTCCCACATAGTCGACCACAGTTCGAGTCTCGGACCCGGTGGCTTAAAACTCACGCCGGGTGCATGTGCGTGTGTGCCCAAAATCCTGAGAGGAGAATGGAGGAGAAGGGATTGCGGCGTGACCATCCCCCCTGGGGGGGTGATTTCTCGCTTTCTGTCTCTCTGTCTCTCTCTGTCTCTCTCTGTCTGTCTGGCGAGCGCACGCACCCTATAGCAAAAACCTCTCCAAAAAAAAAAAAAGTCTATGAATTTTTAAAAATAAAATCTTGATGTGGGTATAAGGATAACTTTATTTAAAAAATGAATATATGACCACTTGAGAGTATAAATTCTTGGGACCATAATAGCGATGTCACTGGACTCCCATATAATTGACCACAGTTCAAGTCCCGGACCAGTCGCTTAAACTCATGCCAGGTGCATGTGCATGCATGCCCAAGATCCCTAGAGGAGAATGGAGGAGAAGGGATTGTGGCATGGCCATCCCACCTGGGGGGTGACTTCTCACTTTCTGTCTGTCTGTCTCTGTCTTTCTGGCGAGCGCACGTGCCCTATAGCAAAAACCTCTCAATAAATAAATAAAACAAAAGAGTATAAGGGACCAGCAGTTAGTGTAATGGCTGTGTTGCTGAGTTCCCATGTAGTCGACCGCGGTTTGCGTCCGGGCTTAAAACTCATGCCAGCGCGTGTGCGTGCATGGCCGAGATCCCGAGAGGAGAATGGAGGAGAAGGGATTGCGGCGTG
>NW_006205300.1:603053-607449 GCF_000334495.1 Tupaia belangeri chinensis
GGTCGCTGTGCGGGGGGAGCACCCGGGCCCTAAAAAAAAAAAAAAAAAAAAAAAAAAGAAAAGAAAAGAGTATAGATTCTTCACAAAATTTTTTGTTACTTGTGTACTCTCAAAAAGATATATCACCCAAACAATTTTTAAAAGATAGGAGTGGCTACATAAATGTCAGATAAATTAGACTCAAGAGCCAAAAAAAAGAAAAAGAAAATTTTACTAGAAACAAAGAAAAACATTACATCATGATAAAACAAACAAATCCACCAAGACTATTGTAGGAATCTGAAATGTTTGCACTAAATTGCAAAGCTTCAAAACACAGGAAACAAAACGTGATACAGTCAAAGGGAGGAACAAGCAAATCCACAGTTGCAGGTGGCTACTTCAACACAGTGCACTTATTACTCGATAAAACTACTAGATAGGAAATCAGCAAAATACAGAGACCATGAACAACAGCATTAAGCAATGACATCTAACTAACATTTATAGAACACTCTGCCCAAGAACAGCAGAACGCATGTCATTTTCATGTGCACATGGAATATTAACCAAAATAAATGGTATCCTGGGTCATAAAGCAAGCCTTAACAAATTTAGAAAGAATGACAATCACTCAAAGTGCTCTCAAATCATAATGGAATCAAACTAGAAATCTTAACGGAAAGGTAAGAGGAAAGTTCTTCAAACATTTGGAAATTAAACAACACACTGTCAAAGAGGAAGTCTCAAAGGCAGATTTAAAATACTCATAAATCTGAATGAAAATAAGAATACAACATTTCAAGTGTGTAAAATGCAACTAAAACAGTGCTGAAAGGGATATTTATAGCACTGAATACATTAGAAAAGAGGAAGTACTTCACATTAATAATAGAACTTTATACCTCAATAAATTAGAAAGGAGAAAAAAAATAAGCCCAAAGAGAGCAGAGAAAATAATGAAATCAGAAATCAATAACATTAAAAAATGAGAAGACACTACAGAAAATTAATAAATTAAAATGCTTGTTCTTTTAAAAAACTGATTAAATAAAATGCTCACAAGGCTGACAATGAAAAGAGAGACAGCCCTCGACATCAAAAACAAAACCGGAACTATCACAACACGACCTGTACCTATTACAAAAGCAATAACTTTATATCCATGAGATCAACTTAGAAGAAATAGGCCAATTTCTTGAAAACTATAAGGGAGGGGCCAGCAGGTGGTGTGGTGGTTGAGGTGCTGGACCCCCACGTGGCCGACTATAGTTCGAGTTCCGGACCTGGCAGCTTGCTTTCTCACCCTTTCTCTCTCTCTGTCTCTCTCTGGTCTAATTAAAAAAATAATAATAATAAATGGAATTAAATAAGTAAATAATATATTTTTTAAAAAACTATAAGTGAGACTAGCACAGTCAAAATGACATGGATAGAAGATTCCTCCTGGCTCCTGCGAAGTAGTGATTTCAGGGCAGGAGAGGCAAGACACAGGCCTTCAGGAGAAGATTCCTCATAGCTCCTGCGAAGTAGTGATTTCAGGATAAAAGAGAAATGAAGATTTCCTACTGATAATTCAGCCTCCAGCAAACAAGCTATAGTGATGGATCTAAGGGCCTGTCAAAAGTAAGGGTTTTGTTGTTCTTAATGGCTGAATAGTATTCCATGGGAGTATATGTGCCACAGTTTTTCAATCCATTCATCCGTACGGGGGCATTTGGGTTGGTTCCATGTCTTATCTCTCTGTCTCTCTCTGTCTTTCTGACAAGCACACACATCCTATAGCAAAAACCTCTCAAACAAACAAACAAAAAAAATGGATCACTCATTAATGTTATTTAGTATTCTCATTATAGAATAATACAAATGACCTCCTTCTTATCAAAAGCTATAACTGTCTTAACATATAGTGTTTATAACAGTCTTGAAATATTTTCTACATAATCTTCTTGAAGATGAGGTTTCAGCTGCATAGTATCTAGTCTCAACTAGACAAAAGTCATGTCTTACATACTCTATTGAAACTTATCATCACATATTCCAATAATAATGATCTGCAGAGATGGTAGAAATGAAGTGGGTGTTTTGTATCACAAGATCATATATCTTCCAGCTGGACTAAAATGAGATTTTGAAAACAAGGTTATTACATTGTTAAATGGGACATAGAGAAGACATTTCTCCTCCTTAGAATGTTTGTTATGAATTTAAACAGAAAATATTTTTATGGGAACAGTAATAATAACTCATGAACAATTCTATTTCAACAAGTTTTTTTAACGAATCAATATTTTTGCTTGCAAAGAACATTCTTCTTACTTGATATGTTGATGTTCTATAAGATACCTTTTAGCTGAAATATTTTTTTACTCACTACTTTCTTTTTGCCTAGCAAAGCCCAAATCATGTTAATTTTGTGCAGACCACACATCTGTTTTATATGGAAGATCACTATTTCTCACTTGCTAAAAATATATACAAGAACAAAAAAGCCTCCCCCAAACTACCCAGCTACACATTTAGCACTACTACAAACATTCTGTGGTCCCTGAATTGAGCCAATCACCAACCAAATTAGCAAATGTTAATATTGCCGTCTGCTTTTCATAGAGAGAAGTGTTTGGTTTCTGTTGGACACATTTTCAGGAAGTGAAGTAATACTCATTTTTCCCCTAAAAAAGTAAGCCTGGGGCATGCTCAGAACTGGCTTGATGGAGTCAGCGTTTGAAGGTAAATGGAGGTGGTGGGTGGCATGATAAAACCAAGATAAGATTGAACTCAAAAGTAATCAGTATAAATGTTCAAAGTTATTGACGTCAATTAGACTTGTACAGAAGAAATGACTATAGTATGTGGCCTCAGGATTAGTAAATCATTACTGATCATGCAGTTCTTCCTTCTACTTCTATTCATCATCCCTTCATAAAAATAAAATAAAACAAATTACCTCCTCCCTTATGTCCCATGCCCACAAAAAGATGGGGGATGGTGGTAAGTACTTTAATCTTCCCTTTTGGGGCTACCAGGTGGCATAGTGGTTAAGATGCTCAACTCCCACATGGTCAACTGTGGTCTGAGTCCTGGACCTGAAACTTATACTGGGCACATGTATATGTGTGCCCAAAATCCCAGGAGGAGAATGGAGGAGAACAGATTGCAGTGTGGCCATCCCACCTACAGAGTGATTTCTCACTTTCTCTCTCTCTGTCTCTCCAAGCAAGCACATGCCTCCTATAGCAAAAACAAACAAACAAACAAACAACAAAAAAAACTCAGAAAAAAAAATCCTTCCCTTTGCTAGTTGAAAACATGAAGTATATATATATATGTGTGTGTGTGTGTGATCAATACAATGTGTGTGTGTGTGTGTGTGGGGAAATGGAAGACAACTGTAGACACCAGAGATAGTGTGAGAAGAGGGTGGGAAAGGACAGAGGGTCAGAAATAGGGGTAAAAAAAATACTAGAAACTAGAAATGGAAAATTTTTGATAATAACATGCATGATTAAGCCACTATGCAGTATATTCTGGGTGGAAAATCACTTTTTGTATGCTGTGATGATGCTTAGGGAATGAGTGTAAATTAATATATATAAAAAAAAGAAAAGATGTTCAGGGGGGAAAAAAATACCCTAAAACTGTTTTTCTTGAAATTAAAAAAAGTGCATTAAAAATACCTATACAATGACTGCAGAAAGATATATAGCCCCTGCTAGGTGCTACTTTATAGGATGTTCATTCTACTCACTGAAGCTTATGCCTAAAGTTGGACTTGTGTTTATGGCAATGTATATATCAGTTGTGCTTGCTATGAAAATATTTAGATTAATTAAGATCTTTAGTGACTCAATAAAATGTGGGGGAAAAAAAGTATAGAAAGCAAATGTAGATACCAGAGACAGTGTGGAAGGAGAGTGGGAGATGGCAGAGGGTAAGAGATAGGGATGAGAAAAAAAAAAAAAAAAAAGCAAAACATACAGGAAAAAAGAAATGGAAAATTATTTGTTGACGATACCATGTATGCTGATGTGCTTGATTGAGCCAATATACAGTGTACTCTGGATGGAAAATCTCATTTTGTATGCTGTAATGATGTACAGTGAATGAATGTAAATAAATACATTTAAATTTTAAAAATGACATGGATAAACTAAATAGCTCTCTGAAAATGTTAAGAAAATTGAATTTGTAGAAAAATTGATTGTCCAAAAGAAATCTCTAGGCCCATTATCCACACTGAAGAATTTTACCTCGGGAACCAGCAGTTAGCGTAATGGCTATGTCACTGGACTCCCACGTAGTCGACCGCAGTTCGCGTCCCGGACCCGGTGGCTTAAAACTCGCTGGGCATGTGTGCGTGTGTGCCCAAGATCCCGAGAGGAGAATGGAGGAGAAGGGATTGCGGCGTGACCATCCC
>NW_006205300.1:607496-616548 GCF_000334495.1 Tupaia belangeri chinensis
TCTATATCTCTCCCTGTCTGTCTGTCGAGCACATGCACCCTAGAGTTAAAACCTCTCCAAAAAAAAAAAAAAGAATTTTACCTCAAATATTTAAAGAATTAACTCTGTTTTACACAATTCATCCCAGAAAATAGAAGACAAAGAAGCATTTTACTCAGACTAATATGCCTTGATACTAAACTAGAAACACACACATACACAAATAACACTGATCTCACCTAATAATATAGACATAAAAATCCTGGTGAAACATTGGCAAACTGAACCCAGCAAGGTATGAAAAGAATAATTCACCACGATCATGTGGGATTTATTGCAGATCTGCCAGTCTGATGTAATATTACATCGTCAGAAATGTCATGACGTATTTTTCTATGTTTTTCTATATAGAAATGGGTCATGACTTTTCTGACAACTCAGAAAATCAGCCAGTGTAATGCAACACATGAAGTTAAAAAAAAATAATAATAATAATTTTATTAATACTATTCATTGAAGTCGAAAATAATTTAACAAAATGAATTCATTATTTATGTAAAAGTACAGGGGTCAGCAGGTGGTGTAATGGGTAAGACTCTGGACTCCCATATGACTGACTGTGGTTCGAATCCTGGGCCCAGTAGCTTGGAAATCACACTGGGCATGTGTGCATGTGTGACCAAAATCCCAAGAGGAAAATGGAGAAGGGATTGCAGCATGACCATCTCCCCTGGGAGATGATTTCTCACCCGCCCCCCAACCCGGTGAACAAAAAAACATTAAAAACAAAACAAAACAAAAATTTCTCAATACAATAGAAATAGAGTGGAACCTCTTCAACCTTATTTTTAAAAAGCTTAGAGATTGGTGTGCTGCTGGGGTAGGAAAAGGTAGAGTAGAAGTGCTAGGAATCTGTTTCTTTACCTTGACAACAAGTGTACTGGCAGAGACTATCTGAAGTAAATATTTTGAAACTCTGGAGTCTATTTGAACACTCGCAGCTTTCAGTGAAAAATTTGGCTAGTTTTAGTTGATTTGAGTCTTTAATGTACTAACAGCTATCCATCCCCTCCCAACCAGCCCATGGCAGGCAGAGACACCTCATTCCTGGTGTAGTTTGGTGGAGCCTGGACAAGAAATACAAGGGTCTTGTCCTTCAGATACTGGAATACAGTCTCAGAGGCTGGCTTCCATTCTTCACCCCCACTGGCTGAAGTACCATTCAAGCTTTAAAGATACAGTACCTCTTCCCCCCCTTCTCTTTTTAGTCTTCAGAAGTCAGACATTTGAATATTAAGGCATTGAATGTGATTGCATACATATGAGGGGAAATATAGAAAGTCAAAATGTATATCTAAGGAAAGATGCAGGCTCATGAAAGACCTGAAAACATCTCAAGCTTTTACTTCAGGTAGTCTCTGGCACACAAACTTGCTACAATAATGAAATAAGCAAAGCAAAGCAAAAACCTAGCAAACCCTTGGGAAAGGAAAAAAATCACCTTTTAGAGTTATCACCTAACAAGATTTAAGTGTCCAGTTTTCAACAAGAACATCAATAACTGGAACCAGCAGTTGGCATAATGGCTATGTCGCTGCTGTTCAAGTCCCGGACCCAGTGGCTTAAACTCACACCAGGCATGTATGCGTGCGTAGATCCTGAGAGGAGAGGAAAATTGGAGGAGAAGGGATTGTGGTGTGGCCATCCCCTTGGGGATGAAATCACCTAGGGGGTGATTTCTCGCTTTCTGTCTCTCTGTCTCTCAGTCTTCCTGGCGAGCACACACACCCTACAGCAAAAACAAAACAAAACAAAACAAAACAAAACCTCTCCAATTAATTAATTAATAATAAAATGGAAATTCATGAGAGTGTCTCAGAAGATTTGTGCCAGTGGAAGAAGAAATCAGTGAACTTGAAGATAAGACAACCAACATTATTTAAAATGAGGGGAAAGCAGAGTAAAAGATTAAATAAAAGTGTACAGAGCCAGGACCAGCAGATGACGTAATGGCTATGTCGCTGGGCTCTCATGTAGGTGACTGTAGTTTGAGTCCTGGACCTGGTGGCTTGAGCTCACGCTGGGCGCATGTGTGTACGTGCCCAAGATCCCAAAAGGAAAATGGAGGAAAAGGGATTGTGATGTGGCCATTCCCCCTGGGAGGGAAGTTTCTCATTTTCTGTCTCTCTCTTTCTGGCAAGCGCACATACCCTATGGCAAAAACCTCTCAAAAAACAACAACAAAAAGGTGCACAGAGAGCCTAATGGACTCATCGAGTAGACCAACATACGTATTATGGAAGTCCAGAAGGAGGAGAGGACAAAAAATATTTGAAAAAATTAATGGCTGAAAACTCTCCAAATTTGGTGAAAATCATGAATCTACAATCTGACAAACTCCAAGTAGGATAAACTCAAGGAGACCCACACTTAGACATGTTATAATCAAACTGTCAAAAGATAAAGACTAAGAGAGATTATTGAAAACAGTGAGAGAGAAACAATTCATCACATAGAAGGCATCTTCAGTAAGACCATAAGTTGGCTTCTTATCAGAAACCTCAGAGGCCAGAAGGATGATACTGAATGGGCTGAAAGAGAACATTTTTAAGTTGAGATTCTGTATCTGGCAAACTGTCCTTCAAAAGTGAGGGTGTAATTAAGATAGTCCCAGATAAACAGAAGCTGAAGGAGTTTGTTACTGGTAGACCTGCCCTGAAAGAAATACAGAAGAAAGTCCCCAGGTCAAGATAAAAGAATGCTAAACAGTAATTCAAAGCCGTTTGAAGAAATAAAGTCCTTTGGTAAAAGCAAATACATGTGCAGTTATAAAAGCTAATGTTATTATAATTTTAATTTGTAAATCTGTCTTTTATTTTCTACATGATTTAAAAGACAAGTGCATAAAAATTATTAATTTATATATGGATCCAACAATATATAAAAATGTAATTTGTGGCATTATAACAGGAACGAAGGGACAGAGATATATAGGTGTAGAGTTTTAGCATGCTATTAAAATTGTTAGTATCAAATTGAAATTAGATTGCTATGACTTTAGAATGTAAAGTACAATACACATAGAAATCACAAAAAAATCTGTGGAATGTACACAAAGGGAATAAGAAAGGAATTTAAATTTTATTACAAAAAATCAAATAAACACAAAGAAGGCAGTAATGTTAAAAATGAGAAACAAACAAACAGAAAATCATAAGGCATTTAGAAAACAAATATCAAAGTGACAGAAGTCCCTCCTTATAAATAATTACTTTAGGGATCAGCAGATGGTGTAATGGTTACCTTCCTCCACTCCCACGTAGTCAACCATAGTTTGCGTCCCAGACCTGGTGGCTTAAAACTCATGCCGGGCTTATGTGCAAGCAAGCCCAAAATCCTGAGAGGAGAATGGAGGAGAAGGGACTGTGGAATGACAACCCTCCCTGGGGGGCATGATTTTTTGCTTTCTGTCTGTCTCTCTCCATCTCTCTGGCAAGTGCATAGGCCCTATAGCAAAAATCTCTCTGAAAAGAATAATAATTACTTTAAATATAAATATAATAAATTCTCCAATCAAAAGACAGAGATTGACAGAAAAGATTACAAACAACAAAAATATTCAACTATATGCTGCTACAAAAGACCCATTTTAGATCCAAAGACAACAATAATTTGAAAGCAAAAGGGTAAGAAAAGGTATTCCTTCAAATAGCCACCAAAGGAGACTTGGAGTGCATATACTAATGCAGACAAAATACACTTTAAGTCCAAAAAGTTTGTGAACAAGGAAGGAGATTATATATCAATAAAATGTTTAATACTACAAGAAAATATAACAACTTTACACGTTTATGCAACCAATAAAAGAATCCTAAAATACATGAAACAAAAAGGGACAGACTAAAGTGAGAAATACTTCAGTATTAATAGTTGGATAGTGCAATACATCATTGCCAATAATAGGTAGAACAATCAGATAGAAGATAAGTAAAGAAAAAGAGAACTTGAAGAACACAGTAAACTAACTGCACTTAACAGAAAAATATAGACTACTCCACCCAACAAAAGCAGAATGCACATTTTTTTTCAAGTGCACATGAAACATTCTCCAGGAAAGACCATATGTTAGGCCATAAATGCATCTCAAGTTTTAAAAAGATAAATATAATACAAAGTGACTCTCTGATCACAATGGGACAAAGAAATCCATTAACAGAAAGAGAACTAGAAATATTACAAATACATGAAAAACAAACAACACGCCCTTAAACAACTAGTGGATCAAAAAAGATATCACAAGGAAAATTTTAAAATACAGATAAATGAAAACTAAAGTGCCACACATAAAAACGTATAAGATACAACAAAAGCTGTACAAAGAGGGAAATTCATAGCTGTGAATGTCTACATCAAATAAGAGGATTTCAAATCAACAACCCAACAAGAAGGAACAGAAAAAAAAGAAAAAAACTAAAACCAAGGCTAATGAAGAAAGGAAACAATAATGATAAAGGGGAAGATAAGGAAAGTAGAAAATAGACTCACCACCCCACCCACAATCAGTTTTGTCAGAGAGAAGGCCACTGTGCTACCTGCTGCCTCACCCTCCCCTCCAACACCTACTCAGCCAGTGTGAGGTAGGAAGGGGTCACAGTGTGGTCTCTATACTGCAGTGTGTGGAACATGACCTACGCTACTAAACTACTTAGTAGCTACCTAAGCTACTTACATTCTGCCTTCCAAGCTCAGCCCCCAGATGCATCAGGGCTGGAGAGTGTGGGAGAGGAACAAATCACCAGAAGATAATGTGGCTCTGGAGGAACTCGCCCTCACCCATTCTCTAGAGAAAAAGAAGGAGAGAAACTCCTCTCTGAAAATCCAGACCCCCAAGTCCACCATGGAGTCTAGCACTCCCACCTGTAAAAAAATAGGAAAACTGGCAAGGTGCTAACACACTGTAGGGAAGTATATCAGCACCCAGTTGCAGGAATTAGGAAGAAGTGAGTGGTACTTCACCAGATGCCTAAAAATCAACATAGAGGCCCAAGAAATATGAGAAAACCACAAAGTATCTCTCCCTCAAAGGAACAAAAAAACCCTCTTCACTAACAATGGATACAACACAAGAAATCACAGAAATGTCAGAAAAATAATTCAGAACATTCATTGTAACAAAACTTACTAAGATGCAATAGGAAATGGAAAACCGATTCCGGGAGATGAGAAAAATCATTTCATGACTTGAAGAAGGAATTCCATAAAAAGATACGCAAACTAAAAAAAGAATCAAACAGAACTTCTAGAGATGAATACAATGCAGAAAATAAAAACCTCCCTTAAAAGTATTAACAGCAGATTAGACCACACTGAAGACAGAATCTCTAATTTTGAAGAGAAACCCTCTGATTTAGTCCAAGTCACCAAAAAGAATTGGAATATAATTATAAAAAATACAGAGAGCAAATTGTAGATACCATTTAGTGGCCAAATATCTGTATAATGGGTATTCCAGAATGCAAAGAGATGGTAAAGGTATAGAAAATCTCTTTCACAAAATACTGTATTAAAACTTCTCAAATCTATGGGACCAGCAGTTAGCATAATGGCTTTGTTGCTGGACTCCCACGTAGCCGACCGCAGTTCGAGTCCCGGACCCCGTGGCTAAAACTCACGCTGGGCGCATGTGCGTGCTTGCCCAAAATCCCGAGAGGAGAATGGAGGAGAAGGGATTGCGGTGTGGCCATCTCCTCTGGGAGGTGATTTCTCACTTTCTGTCTCTCCCTCTCTGTCTGTCTGTCTGGCGAGCGCATGCGCCCTATAGCAAAAAACCCTCCCAAAAAAAAAAAAAACTTCTCAAATCTAGACAGACATACAGATACCCAGAGCCAATAAATACATTCAACATAAAAAGGTTCTTTCCAAAGCACATCATAGCCAAATTGGTAAATATCAAAGACTAGGACAATATTCTAAAAATGGCAAGAAAGAAATGCCACGGTACTCTCAAAGATTACCCCATTAGACTAGTATCAGACCTCTCAAGTGAAACAGTGTAAGCAAGGAAAGAATAGGAACATATATTTAAAATTTTGAAAGAAAAACAATTTCAGGCAAAAATACTATACCTGGCAAGATTATCCTTCAAATGGGAAGGAGAATTAAAATCATTCCCAGACAAACAACAACAACAAAGAAAGAATTCATTGACTCTAGACCAGTTCTTCAATAAATACTTACAGGAATACTACATCAGAAAAATGAAAGAGAGATTAGAAAATAGAAATTATAGATCACAAAACAACTTTTAAAATGACTAACAAGATCTGGATACCCGTTCAGATGAAGGGCCTTGCCAGACGTCAGGCTGCCTGAGGCTGCAGGGCCTAATAGACAGAACACAGTTCATTCCCTCCCCTACTAGCCTTTGGACTCTCAGGTTTGTTTCTTGGGACTTAGAGATGAACTTGCGCACCTCCCCACCCCATCCAGACACCCATGCAAGCGAAGGTCCTTGCCTGTGGATCGTCAGGCTGTCTGCAGCTGCAGGACCTAACAGCCAGAACCCTGCTTCGTCCCATTTACCATTTGCCTTTGGACTCTCAGGACTTCAGTGTTTTGAATAGCAAGTGGCTGCCTGCCCCACAATCTCATCTTTGTTACTGAGTTGAAGCTGAGCAGCTCAGTTTCAAGAGCATCTGTTCTTTAGAAATAGGAAAGACTGTGAGTCATCCAGAACCAGTAACAACAGTACAGGGTTCTGGTGAGCCACAGGGAGTCAAGCGGAAGAGAGACTTCCAATTTACCACTCCTGCACACTTTTGAACCTTCAGGGATACCTTGAATAATTTAGGAAGGCATGTGTCGATCATCAGGTGACTAGGAACAATAACAGAGGCACAAAAAATATGAGCAACCAACAAAATGTCTCACCCAAGGAAAAACATCAATTCCACATTATCCACAGACAGCACAATGGAAGTCTTGGAAATGTCGGATAAACAATTCAGAATATATGTAGTGACCAAACTGAATGAGATACAATAGAAAAGAGACAACGAGCTCCAGAAGATGATGAAGTCCTTTCGTGATTTGAAAGAAGAAATAGACACCATAAAAAAAAAAAGAATAAAAAGAAATTGTTAGAGATAAAGAATGTGATATAGGAAATTAAAACCTCCCTCGAAAGTATTAAAAGTAGATTAGATCATGTAGAAGATCGAATCTCAAATGTTGAAGATAAAACCTTTGACTTAGAAAAAAGTATCAAAATGACTGAGAAAGCAACGAAGAAAAATGAGGATAATATATGAGAAATATTAGATACCATCAAGCGCCCAAACATCCAGATAACTGGTGTCCTGGAAGAGGAAGAAAATAATAAGTGCATTGATAATTTATTCCATGAAATCCTGGAAGAAAACTTTCCAACCTAGAGAGGCACTCAAATATCCAGATCCAGGAAATACAAAGGACCCCAAATTGAATCAACCCAAGAAGATCCTCTCTAAGGCACATCTTAGCCAGATTGGCCAAAACCACAGACAAAAACAAGTTACTGAAGTTGGTAAGACAGAAATATCAAGTTACTTACAAAGGTTATCCCATCAGGCTAACATCGGATCTCTCATCAGAAACAATGCAAGCAAGAAATTACAGTGCTCTTGTCACTAGTTACTAGCTATGTACATACTTTAAGATCTTTTGTAAATCAATAAAATGTGAAAAAGAAAAAAAGTTTAGCATGGAAGAGAGGGAGGGGAAAGGGGAAGAAAAAAAACAGGTAATAGTATGCTTAATTGACAAAAAATGAGAAGTTATTTGCTGATGATAATGTATATAGTAATATCTTTGTCTTGACTGACATGTATGGTTTTTGTGTTGGAAAAAGAAATACATACTGTAAAGACATGATAAAATGTAAATTAAAATAAATTTTAAAATAAATTTAAAATTTTTTAAAAAGAAACAATGCAGGCAAGGAAAGAATGGGGAAATATAGTCAAAGTGTTAAATGAAAAACCATTTCAACCAAGAATACTATACCTGGCAAGATTATGGGGGAAAAAAGATAAAAACATTCTCAGACAAACAAAGCTTGAAGAATTCACCAACTCCAGATCAGTTCTTCAAGAGGATTTGAAGGGAGCGCTATACCAGGAAAACTAAAAAGTTTTTAGAGAACAAAAAATAACCAAGAAAATGTCCCACTTCATGATAGGAACATGTCTGGAAATATCGATAATAACATTGAAGGTTAATGGATTAAATTCTCCAATTAAGAGACACAGACTGGCTGAATGGATTAAAAAACAAAAACAAACAAACAGACAAAAAAACAAACCCCAAAAAACAGAAACCCTCTATATGTTGCCTACAAGAAACGTACCTTATGGATAAAGACATACGTAGACTAAAAGTGAAGGGCTGGAAAAAGATATTCCATGTAAAGAGGGCTGGAGTTGCAATACTGATTTCAGACACAATAGGTTTCAAGACAAAGACTGTCAGAAGACACAAAGAAGGGCATTATATGGTAGTAAATGGGCTAACTCATCAAGAAGACATAACGCTTATAAATACCTATGCACCCAACTCAGGAGCACCTCAATATGTGAAGGAAAGACTGCTGGAGCTAAAAGGAGATAGGGAGCAACACTATAATTGTTGGGGATCTTGATACCCTATTATCTCCTTTGACATGGAACCTTTTCAAAGATTGACCATGTAATAGAATACAAATCAAGCGTTTACAGATTTAAAGGCATAGAAACTACATCCAGCATCTTCTCTGACCATGATAGAGTTAAACTCAATATTAATTTCAAGAAAACCCTCGAAAATACACGAACACATGGAAACTAAACAACCTACTTCTGAATAGCTACTTAACTACCGAAGAAATTAAGTCTGAAATTTAAAAAATTATGGAGGGATCAGCAGTTAGCATAATGGCTATGTTGCTGGACTCCCATGTAGTTGACCGCGGGTGATTTCTCGCTTTCTGTCTCTGCCTCTGTTTTCCTGGTGAGCGCATGAGCCCTATAGCAAAAACCTCTCCAAAAAAAAAAAAAAA
>NW_006205300.1:617020-633842 GCF_000334495.1 Tupaia belangeri chinensis
CACATGCCCTATAGCAAAAATATCTCTCAAAAAAAAATGAAAAGATCACAAGTAGACAACCTAATATCATGCCAGGGAACTGGAAAACAACAACAACAAATAATGCCAGACAAAAAGAAATCATAAATAAGCGAAATAGAAAATAAATGAACTATATGACATTTGTGGGATACAGATAAGGTTTATTATCTGTTGACGAGGTTGTGTGTGGTGGTCTCAACTGGGCTGGACTGAAGTGTATATCATGCTGGGTTAAGTCTCTTCACAATCTAAATGATGTATAGTGATTTAATGTATGAATAATAAAAATATATAAATAAAAAAAGAAAATAGCCTTTTGGCCGGAACCGTCATCTTCCAGTAATTCACCAAAATGACGAACACAAAGGGAGAGAGGAGAGGCACCCTATATATGTTCTCTAGGCCTTTTAGAAAACATGGAGTTATTCCTTTGGCAACATACATGTGAATCTACGAGAAAGGTGATATTGTAGACATCAAGGGAATGGGTACTGTTCAAAAAGGAATGCCCCGCAAATGTGACCATGGCGAAACTGGAAGAGTCTACAGTGTTACCCACCATGCTGCTGGCATTATTGTGAACAAACAAGTTAAGGGCAAGATTCTTGCCAAGAGAATCAATGTGCGTATTGAGCATATTAAACATTCTAAGAGCAGAGAGAGCTTCCTAAAACGTGTGAAGAAAAATGACCAGAAAAAGAAAGAAGCCAAAGAGAAAGGTACCTGGGTTCAAAGCGCCAGCCTGCTCCACCCAGAGAAGCACACTTTGTGAGAACCAATGGAAAGGAGCCTGAGCTACTGTAACCTATTCCCTATGATTTCATGGCATGATAGGTGTTAAAAATAAACTAATTTGTGGTCTATAAAAAAAATAAATAAAGAAATGAAAGCAAAAGCTGGTTCTTTGAAAAAAATTAACAAGATCAACATACCATTCGCTAGACTGATTAAAAAAAAAAGAAAGAAAGAAACCAGATAAATCAAATATGTAATGAAACAGGCAACATTACAACAGACACAATAGAAACAAAAACATCATTAGAGGATACTATGAGCGACTAGATGCCAACAAACAAGAAAACATGGAGGAGACGGACAAATTCCTGGATGCATATAATCTACCAAGATTGAATCAGGAGGACATAGAAAATCTGAATAGACCCGTAATAAACCATTATATTGAAGCGGTAATAAGGAATCTCCCGACAAAGAAAAGCCCAGGTCCTGACAGCTTACTTCTGAATTCTACAAAACTTTTTTTTTTGAGAGAATTTTTGCTATAGGGTGTGTGCGCTCGCCAGACAGAGACAGAGAGACCGAGAGAAGAAATCACCCCCCAGGGGGGATGGTCACGCCGCAATCCATTCTCCTCCATTCTCCTCTCGGGATCCTGGGCATGCACGCACACGCGCCCAGCATGAGTTTAAGCCACCGGGTCTGGGACTCAAACCATGGTCGACTATGTGGGAGTCTAGTGACATAGCCATTAAGCTAACTGCTGGTCCCTCTACAAAACTTTTAAAGAAGAGTTAATTCCCATTCTACTCAAATTATTTCTAAAGGTCCAAAAGGAACGAAAACTCCCAAATTCACTTTATGAAGCCTCCATCATCCTCATTCCAAAAACACATAAAGATATGACTAAAAAGGAAAACTGCAGACCAGTATCTCTGATGAATATAGATGCAAAAATTCTCAACAAGCTACTTGCAAATCATATCCAACAACACATAAAAAAGATTATTCATCATGAATAAAGGAAGGCTTTATTCCAGAGATGCAAAGGTGGTTCAACATATGCAAGACCAAAAATATAATACACCATATTAACAGAAAGAAATATAAAAACCAGATTATCATTTCAATTGATGCAGAGAAAGTATTTGATAAAATATAACATCCCTTCATGATTAAGACTCTCAGCAAGATTGGTATAGAAGGGTCCTTTCCTAACACAGTAAAACCTATATATGAAAAACCTATAGTTAACATTATACTGAATGAGGAAAAGCTAAAAGCTTTTCCACTAAAAACTGGTACTAGACAAGGCTGCTCAGTTTTTCCACTGCTTTTTTATATAGTGCTGGAAGTCTGAGCCAATGCAATCAGAAAATAGAGTAATATAAAAGGCATTCAAATAGGCAAATAAGAGTTGAAAATATTTGCAGATGACATGATGGTATACTTAGAAGACCTTAAGACAAAAAACTTTCTGAAGTAATAAGTGAATACAGTAAAGTGGCAGGATACAAAATCAACACAAAAATCTATAGCTTTTCTATATATGAACAAGTTGAATGAAGTAGAGCTGAAGAAAGGAATCCCTTTTACCACAGCAACAAAATGTGTAAGATACCTAGGGATAAACCTAACTAAGGAAGTCAAAGACCTTCACAAAGAAAACTATGAAACTCTTTAAAAAGATATTGAAGGGACCAGCAGTTAGCATAATGGCTATGTCGCTGGATTCCTATGTAGCCAACCGTGATTCAAGACCTGGACCCAGTGGCTTAAACTCATGCTGGGCGCATGTGCGTGCATGCCCAAGATCCCGAGAGGAGAATAGAAGAGAAGGGATTACGGCGGCGTGGCCATCTCCCCGTGGGGGGGATTTCTCACTTTCTGTCTCTATGTCTTTCTGGTGAGTGCACATGCCCTATAGCAAAAAACTCCCTCTCAAAAAAACAAAACAACAACAACAAAAAACCACAGATATTGAAAACATAAAAAAAAAAAAAAAACTGGAAGGATATCTCATGTTCCTGGATTGGAAGAATTAATATAATCAAAATGGCAGCTCTACCCAAATTAATCTACATATTTAATGCAATTCCAATCAAAATACCAGAGATATTCTTCACAGATCTAGAACAGACAAGCATAGAATTTGTCTGAAATCATAAAAGACCTCGTATTGCCAAAGCAATCCTGTGCAAGAAGAGCGGAGTGGGCAGCATCTCACTCCCTGACCCAAAAATAAGCTATAAATCTATGATAATCAAAACAGCATGGTATTGGCACAAAAACAGACAGGTGGGCCAATGGAACAGAGTAGAAGCTCCAGAAATAAACCCCAAAGCTTACAGCAAACTGATTTTTGACAAAGGATACAAGTCAATCCACTGGGAAAAGGAAAATCTTTTTAGCAAATGGTGCTGGAAAAACTGGATATCCACCTACAGAAAGATGAAACTGAGTCCCCATCTTTCACTATTAACAAAAATCTACTCAAAACGGATCAAAGATCTGAACCTAAGACCTCAAACTATAAAACTACTGGTGGAAAATGCTGGGGAAACTCTGGGAGACACTGGGGTAGGCAAACACTTCTTAAATAAGACTCTCAAAGCACAGGCAATATCCCTAATATAGACAAGTGGGATTACAACATATTAAGACGTTTCTGCACAGCAAAGTGTTACTCGACAACTCTCAGAATGGGAGAATATTTTTGTCAGATAATGCCTCAGACAAGGGACTGATAACCAGAATACACAGGAAACTCAAGTGGCTTACCCGAGGGGGGAGAAAAGATTAACCCAGTTAAAAGATGGGAAAATAAGCTGAACAAAAATATCTCTAAAAAAGACATACAAACAGCTGAAAAGCATATGAGGTAATGCTCAACATCCCTCATCATAAGGGAGATGCAGATAAAAACCACAATGAGATACCATCTAACCCGTCAGAATGGCAAAGATTAAGAAAATAAAAAGTGATAAGTGTTGGCGGGGATGTGGTGAAAATACGGTGAAAGGAGAACTCTTCTTCACTGTTGGTGGGAATGTAAATTGGTCCAGCCACTGTGGAAAACATAGAAATATGGAGGTTCCTCAAAGATCTACAAATAGACCTACGATTTGACCCAGCAATCCCACTTCTGGTACCTACCCAAAGGACAGGAAAATGCTCAGTTGGAAAAACGCTTGGGGGCCAGCAGATGGCGTGGTGGTTAAAGGCGCTGGATTCCCACATGGGTGACTACGGTTCAAGTCCTGAACCTGGTGACTCGCTTTCTCACTTTCTCTCTCTCTCTCTGGTCAAATTAAAAGTGTATAAATAAATAAAGTTAAATAAAATAATTATTTTACAGCCATAAAAAACAACAAGACCCTGGCATTTGATAGCAAGTGGTTGAATATGGAAGATTTATTGCTGAGCGAAGTAAGCCAGGCTATGAAAGAAAGATAGTGTATGTATCCACTCAATATATACCAATTATCCACACTCTATAACAGAGAGGCAGGACATTTGTGGGACACAGAAATGGGTTATTACCTGTTGATGATAACATGTATAATATTCTCGACTGGTCTGAGAAGTATTTCATGTTGAGTAAATTCTCTTTATAAGCCAATGATATATAGTGATTGAATGTTTAAAAAAATAATGAGAATAAGTAATAATAAAATAATCTGAAAAAAATGATGTAAAGCTATTTGAAGATGATGATATGCATAGAAATGTCTTTGTCTTGACTAATGTGCATGGTAATTATGCTGGAAAAAGAAATGTTATACACTGTAAAGATATACATGCTTAAATGTATATAAAAATAATAAAAATTTTAAAAATACTAACAATGACACAAATAATTCTGAATATATTGATAATAACCTTGAATATTCATGGATTAAATCCCACAATTAAAGACACGAATTGGCTAAATGGATTAAAAAAACATGAACTCTATATGTTGCTCCTAAGAAACACACATCTTTGATTAGAATATACATAGACTGAAAGGAAAGGGATAGAAAAGGTCATTTCAGGGCTGGTAGGTGGCGTGGTGGTTAAGGTGGTAGACTCTTACATGGCTGAATGCAGTTCAAGTCCTAGACCTGCCAGCTTGCTTTCTCACTTCACCTCTCTCTCTCTGGTCAAATTTTAAAAATTAATAATAATAATAAATAAAATTAAATCTTTAAATTAAGAAAAAAGAAAAAAATTGGGACCAGCAGGTGGTGTGGTGGTTAAAGGTGCTGGACTTCTACGTGGCCAACCGTGGTTCAAGTTCCAGGCCTGGTGGCTTGCTCTCTTACTTTCCCTCTTTCTCTTTGTCTGTCTCTCTCTGATCAAACTGGAAATAGTAATAATAAATACAGTTAAAACAAAATAAGTCATTTCATGCAAACAGAAATCAAAAAAGGCCAGCGTTATAATACTGTGTCAGACAAAATAGACTTCAAGATAAAAACAGTTAACAGAAACAAAGAAGGACACTATAAAGTACTAAAGGATTAATTCATCAAAAAATATAACAATTGGGAACCAGCAGTTAGCGTAATGGCTATATCGCTGGACTCCCACGTAGTCGACTGCAATTCGTGTCCTGGACCCGGTGACTTAGAACTCACGCCGGGCGCGTGTGCGTGCGTGCCCAAGATCCCGAGAGGAGAGGGGAGGAGAAAGGATTGCAGCGTGACCATCCCCCCTGGGGGGTGATTTCTCACTTTCTGTCTCTATGTCTCTCTCTGTCCGTCTGGCGAGTGCACGCGTCCTATAGCGAAAAAATCTCTCAAATATATATATATATATAACAATTAAAAATATTTATATACCCAACACTAGCGCACCCAAATATGTTAAAGAAAGACACCCAGATATAAACAGAGAGACTGACTGCAATACAATAATTGCTGAAGATTTCCATACTCTATTCCCACCACTGGACAGGTCGTCTAGGCAGCAAATCAGGAGAGATGCAGGAGCAAATCGATGCCATAAACCAACTTGACCTGACAGACATTTATAGAGCATTTCATCCAAAAACTCCAAAACGCACTTTTTTCTCATCCTCACATGAAACATTTTCAAAGATTGACCATATGATAGGGCATAAAAAAATCCTTTACAACTTGGAAAGTAAAACTATATCCAGCATCTTTTCTGACAACAACAGAATTAAATTTGAAATCAACAATAGAAAGAACTTTTGAAAAGACACTAATACATGAAAACTCAAAAATCTACATCTGAATAACTTCAAAACTACTGAAAAAACTTAAGACTGAAATCTTAATATTTATTAAAGTCAATGATAATGATCACACAGCTCTCCAGAATCTTTGGGACACAGAAAAAGTAGTCATGAAAAAGATATTCATAGCATGTAGTGTTCACAAAAAAAAAAGGAAAGAAAGAAAGATGGCAAGAAATAACTTGACAAGGAACTGGAAAAACAATATCAAAAATTCCAGAAGAGGGAACCAGCAGTTAGCGTAATGGCTATGTCGCTGGACTCCCACGTAGTCGACCGCGGTTCGTGTCCCGGACCCGGTGGCTTAAAACTCACGCCGGGCGCGTGTGCATGCGTGCCCAAGATCCAGAGAGGAGAATGGAGGAGAAGGGATTGCGGCGTGACCATCCCCCCTGGGGGGTGATTTCTCGCTTTCTGTCTCTATGTCTCTCTCTGTCTGTCTGGCGAGCGCACGCGCCCTACAGTGAAAATCTCTCCAAAAAAAAAATAAAATTCCAGAAGAAAAGAAATAATCTTTATTATTTCTTTACAGTTGAAATACGAGAAATAAAGAATAAAAAAACTATTCAAAAAATGAATGAAACAAAAAAGCTGATGTTACAAGAAGATAAATGAAATGAACAAACTCCTAGCTAGATTAATCAAGAAAAACAGAGAGGAATCAGATAAATAAAATCAGTAATAAAGTTAATGAAAACATTATAACAGATATACCAGAAATACAAATAATCATGAGAGAGTACATGCGTGACTATTTGCTAACAAACTAAAAAACCTAGATGAGACGACGAATTTCATACAAGTTACCTAGGTTGAACAAGGAAGGAATAGAAAGCTTGACTAGACCAAAAACAAGCACTGAGATGGAATCAGTAATAGTTACCTGATGGAAAAATCGCAGGTCCCATGGCTTCGCTCCTGCACACCTAAATTCTACTGAAAACTTTAAAAGAAGAGTTAACTTCAGTTCTCCTCAAGCTATTTCTCTCTCTCTATCTCTCACTCTTTTTTTTTTTTAGATATTTTTGCTATAGGACACATGCACTCTCCTGGAGAGACAAAGTGAGAAATCACGAAATCACCCACCTCCCCCAGGGGAGATGGACATGCCACAATCCTTTCTCCTCCATCCTCCTCTCAGGATTTTGGGAATGCACACGTGTGCCTGGCGTGAGATTCAAGCCACCGAGTCTGGGACTCGAATCACAGTCGGCTCCATGGGAGTCCAGTGACATAACCATTATGCCACCTGCTGGTCCCTCTTCAATCTATTTCTAAAGATCCAAAAGGAAACAACTCTTCAAAACTCCATCACCTTGATACCAAAAGCAGACAAGCACATAACAATTTTATTTTGTTTTGTTTTGTTTTGTTGGTTTTTTTTTTTTTTAACAAAACACAGACCAATAACCCTGATGGATACAAATGCAAAAATCCTCAACAGCACATTAAAAGATTATGCACCATAGGGACCAGCAGATGGCATAGCAGTTATGTCACTGGTCTCCCACATGGCTGACTGTGGTTTGGGTCCCAGACCTGGTGGCTTCAAAATCATGCAGGGTGTGTGTGTGCATGCCCAAGATCCCAAGAGAAGAAAGGAGGAGAAGGAATTGCAGTGTGGCCATCCCCTCTGGAGGGTGATTTCTCACTTTCCCTCTCACTGTGCCTGTCTTTCTCTGTCTAGTGAGTGCACGCACCTTAAGGCAAAAACCTCTAAGAAAAAAAAAAAAGATTATAGAAAGATTATATACCATAATCAGGTAGGCTTTATACCAGGGATGCAAGGATGTTCAATATATGCAAAACGTTCAATGTAATTGATCATATTAGCAGAAGGAAAGATAAGAATCATATTGATGGGACCAGCATTTAGTGTAATGGCTATGTCACTGGACTCCCATGTAGTTGACCGCGGTTCGTGTCTCAGACCCAGTAGCTTAAAACCCGTGCTGGGCGCGTGTGCGTGCGTGCCCAAGATCCCAATATTTAGACTAATTAAGTTCATTAGCAAGTCAATTAAATGGGGGTGGGGAGGAGGCATAGAAAGCAACCTGGATACCAGAGATAATGTGGGAGGAGGGTGGGACATGGCAGAGGGTGAGGGATAGAGAATCAAGGATGGCAAAAAAAAAAAAGTATACAAGACATAAGAAATGGAAGATTATTTGTTGATAACATGTATGTTGATGTGCTTGACTGAGCCAATATACAGTGTATTTTGGATGGAAAATTCATTTTGTATGCTGTAATGATGTATAGTTAATTAATGTAAAAAAAAATTTAAAGAAAAGGAAAAAAAAGATCCCAAGAGGAGAATGGAGGAGAAGGGACTGCGGTGTGGCCATCTCCCCTGGGGAGTGATTTCTCGCTGTCTCTATCTCTCTCTGGCAAGTGCACGAGCCCTATAGCTAAAACCTCTCCAAAAAAAAAAAAAAAAAGAAAGAAGAAAGAATCATATTGATGCAGAAAAAGCCTTTGATAAAATACAACATCCTTTCCTGGTTACAATCCTCAGCCAAATAAGTATAGAAGAGACACTCAATACAACATAAGTCATGTATGATAAACCCATTGTTAACATCATACTGAATGGGGAAGTCTAAAAACGTTCCCACTAAAAAGTAGAACAAAAAAGGCTGCGCACTTTCTCCACATCTTTTCAACATTGTACTGGAAGTCTAGCCAATGCAACTGGACAAGAAGTAAAATGAAAGATATTCAAATGGAAAAAGAAGTGAATTGATCCCTATTCACAGATGGTATGATTATATATATCCAAAAAGGACCCACAAAGAAACTCCCAGAAGTGATAAATTAATATAGTAAAGTGGCAGGATACAAAATTAATATAAAAAAATCTGTAGTTTCTTTTAATACCAACAATGAACAGATTGAGACAGAATTGAAGAAAGCAGTCCCATTTACAATAGATTCACAGACACACACACACACACACACACACACACACACACACACACAAAGCTCTAGAAATAAACTTAACCAAAGAAGTCAAAGACTTCTATAAGGAAAACTGTGGAAAACTGAAAAACGAAATTGAGTATAATACCAAAAAATGGAAAGACATCCTGTGTTTTTGGATTAGGAGAATTAATTAAAATAGCAATTTTACCCAAATTAATCTACAAATTTAGTGTGATTCCAATCAAGTTACTGCTGACATTCTTCACAGAAATAGAATAGAAATAAAATAGAATAATAAAATAGAAATAAAAAAGAATCATAAAAGGGTTGTATCACCCAGGTACGCAAAAGGAATAAAGTAGGAGATATCTCACTACCAGACCTCCAAACATATTACAAAGCTGTGATAATCAAAACAGCATGGTACTGGCACAAAAATAGACCCATGGATGCCTGGAACAGAATAGAGAATCCAGAAATAAACCCCAAAGCATACAGCCAATTGATCTTTGACAAAGGATAGAAAACAATGCAGTGGAGAAAAGAAAGTCTTTTCAGCAAATGGTGCTGGAAGAAATGGATTTCCATCTGCAGAAAAATGAAACTGGACCCCTTACTCTCACCATTAGCAAAACTCAACTTAAAATAGATCAAACACTGAAATGTGTGAAGCCTTAAACTATGAAACAACTAGTGGAAAACACAAAGGAAACCTTTGTAGACATTGGAGTAGGCAAAAATTTCTTAAATAAGACCCCTGAAGCACAGGCAATAATCCCAAAAGTTGACAAGGGAGATTGCATCAAACTGATGCTCCTGCACAGAAAAAGTAAATAAATAAAAATTTTAAAAACAGAGTGAAGGGACAATCCACAGAATGGAAAAAAATATTTGCAAACCATGTTTCAGGTAAGGGATTGATAACCAGAATATATAAGGAAGTCAAGCAGCTCACCTGCAAAAGAACAAATAATTTAGCTTAAAAATGAGCAAATGAGCTGAACAGACAACTCTTTAAGGAAGACATATAAATGACCAAAATGTGTATAAAAAATGTTCAACATCCCTTGTCATAGGGTAAATGCAGATCAACCACAGTGAGATACCACTTAATACCAGACAGAATGGCTATGATCAAAAAAAAAAAATAAAGAACGACAGGTGCTGGTGAGGCTGTGGTAAAATGGAAAGCCTCCTATACTGTTGATGGGAATGTAAATTAGTACAGCCACTGTGGCAACCTATATGGAGGTTCCAAACTGGACCCCTTACTCTCACCATTAGCAAAACTCAACTTAAAATAGATCAAACACTGAAATGTGTGAAGCCTTAAACTATGAAACAACTAGTGGAAAACACAAAGGAAACCTTTGTAGACATTGGAGTAGGCAAAAATTTCTTAAATAAGACCCCTGAAGCACAGGCAATAATCCCAAAAGTTGACAAGGGAGATTGCATCAAACTGATGCTCCTGCACAGAAAAAGTAAATAAATAAAAATTTTAAAAACAGAGTGAAGGGACAATCCACAGAATGGAAAAAAATATTTGCAAACCATGTTTCAGGTAAGGGATTGATAACCAGAATATATAAGGAAGTCAAGCAGCTCACCTGCAAAAGAACAAATAATTTAGCTTAAAAATGAGCAAATGAGCTGAACAGACAACTCTTTAAGGAAGACATATAAATGACCAAAATGTGTATAAAAAATGTTCAACATCCCTTGTCATAGGGTAAATGCAGATCAACCACAGTGAGATACCACTTAATACCAGACAGAATGGCTATGATCAAAAAAAAAAAATAAAGAACGACAGGTGCTGGTGAGGCTGTGGTAAAATGGAAAGCCTCCTATACTGTTGATGGGAATGTAAATTAGTACAGCCACTGTGGAAACCTATATGGAGGTTCCTCGAAAACCTGCAAATAGAACTACCCTGTGACTCAGCAATCTCACTCCTTGGCGTTTACCATAGGAAAACACTCAAAGGACACTTGCACTTCTATGTTTAGTGCAGCAATATTCACTATCACCAAGGCACAGAACCATCCTAAGTGCCCAAGAGCTGATGACTGGGTTGAAAAGTTGTAGTATATACACATTATGGAATATTATTTAGCCACAAAGGACAATAAGATCCTGAAGTTTGATTTAAAGTGGATGAATATCGAAGATTGAATGCTAAGCTATGTAAGCCAGACAGACAGGCTGGAAATGACAGACACTTATTTATCCTTGCTCGTTATGTTCTGAATGTCTGCACTCTCTGGCAGAAATGGAAAGATCGAAAGATACGCTAATAAGATAAGGAGAAGTGTAGAGATCAGAGACTGCAAAGGTGGAGTGTGTTGGGGAGGTCAAAGGGAAGAAACGCTTAACAGACACAAGTGTATAAAGTTCTCTATTGAATGATGTATACGGTTTGATGTATACGTATATGATTTGATTGTCATGCACCACATGCCTACTTTGAAATATATATTGTGAGCTGTAGAGATGTGCAATGTTTGAAAGTAAATAAATCATAAAATTAAAAAGAGAAAAAAAAGTCCATGTAGAAACATTTTAAGTAGAAAATAAGATAAATATATTGAAAATCAATGAAACCAAAATCAGCTCTTTGAAAATGCCAACAGAATTGACAAAGATAGACCAACACATTTTTAAAAAGAGAAAGAGGCAAATAACTAAAATGAAAATTAAAATGAGGAGACTAACGCTGGCCTTGCAGAGACAAAAGAATGATAAGGGGGCTGGAGAGTCAGTATAAAATATCATATTAATAGAAGGAAGGGGGGGAATAAAAACACGATTCCTTCCTTGATATAGTGAAGGCAGTTGACAAAATTCAACACATTTGTATAAAAACACTTAAAAAAAACAGGAATAGAGAAAATGTGCTTAACATGATAAAGGGCACTTATTAAAACTCCACTGCTAACATCATGCTCAGCATGGTGGCTAAGGTGCTGGGTCCCCTGTGGCCTACTGCATGGTTCAAGTCCCAGACCCGGTGGCTTGAGAATCCTGCTGGGCTTGTCTGTGTGCATGTCCAAAATCTCAGGAGAGTGGAGGCGAAGAGGTTATGGCATGGCCATTTCCCTCAAGGGGTGATTTTTCACTTTCTCCTTCTCATTCTCTTCTCTCTTCCTGGTGAGCACACACGCCCTATAGCAAAAAACTAAAAAAAAAAAATTAAAATAAATAAATTATAAGAGCATAGTGTGAAAAATTATAGGCAAGAAACTAGGTGACCAGGAGAAAATGAACAAATTTCTTGGAACGCACGAATTTCCTAACCATGTTGTGTAATCAACTTTTGAGACTAAAGAATAAATGGAAAATGCAACAATCCAATTATAAACAAATATCCTTTATAAATATAGATGTTAAAATTCTTTTTTATTTTTTTTTTGGAGAGGTTTTTGCCATAGGGCATGTGCACTCACCAGAAAGAGAGAGAGAGACAGAGAGACAAAAAGCGAGAAATCACCCCCCAGGGGGGATGGCCACGCCTCAATCCCTTCTCCTCCATTCTCCTCTCGGGATCTTGGGCACACACGCACACGCGCCCAGCGTGAGTTTAAGCCACCAGGTCCAGGACGCGAACCATGGTCGACTACATGGGAGTTCAGCGACATAGCCATTACAATAACTGCTGGTCCCTAGATGTTAAAATTCTTAATCAAGTGTGAACAAATTGAATCCAATGCAAGATTTAAATTGTTACTTATCGTGGCCAAATGGAATTTATCCCAGGAATGCGAGGGTGGTTTGACATAAGAAAATCTGGGACCAGCAGTTAGCTCTGTCTCTCTCTGTCTTTCTAGTGAGCGTGCGCGACCTATAGCAAAAACCTCTCCAAAAAAAAGAAAAAAACGGGAAAATCGATCAGCGTAAAATATTATATTAATAGAATGAAGGGGAGAAAGCCCACGTAATTCCTTCGTTTGATGTAGTAAAGACATTTGACAAAATTCAACACACTTGTATGATAAAAAACACCTAAAAAAACAGGAATAGAGAAAAACTGCTTAACATAAGGAGCATTTATTAAAACTGCTAACATCATAATCAGTGATGAAAGACTGAAAGCTTTCCCCTAGATTAGGATCAAGTCAAGAATGCGATTTCATTGCTGCTATTCAACATTCTAGTGAAAGTTTTAGCTTTACCTACTAGATAAGAAAAGTAAATAAAAGACATAGAAATGAACATAACTAGTGTGGGTGAAGATGTGGAGGAACTGGAATCATCAATGGTGCAGCTTCTGTGGAAAATAATTTAGCAATTCCTCTAAAAATTAAGCATAGAACTACTAGGTTACTTTTCTATTCCACTCTGAGGAGTATATTCAAAGTCAGGAACCAGCAGTTAGCGTAATGGCTGTGTCGCTGGATTCCCACATAGTCGACCGCGGTTCGCATCCCGGACCTGGTGGCTTAAACTCACGCCGGGCGCATGTGCGTGCCCAAGATCCCGAGAGGAGAATGGAGGAGAAGGGATTGCAGCATGACCATCCCCCCTGGGGGGTGATTTCTCGCTTTCTGTCTCTATGTCTCTCTCTGTCCCTCTGGTGAGCGCACGCGCCCTATAGCGAAAAAACCCCTCCAAAAAAATTATAAAATAAAAAAGGAGTATATCCAAAGTAATAGAGAGCAGGGACTTGAGCAGACATGTGTTTACCAGTGTTCTTAGCAGCATTAGTCACAATGGCTAAAGGTGGAAATAACTTGTATCTAACCACAAATGAATGGACAGATAAAAGGTGGTATATACATACAATGAAATATCATTCCACCATAAAAAAGGAATAAAATTTTTATATATGCTACAACATGGGTAAATTTCAAAAACATCATGCAAAGTGAAATAATCCAGGCATGGAAGGATAAATATCATCGCATATGAGGTACCTAGAATTGGCAAAATCATAGAAACAGGTAGTAGAATAGGGGTCACCAAGGGTTTGGTGAAAAGAAGCAAGGTATTTTATAGTTTAACAGACACAGCGTTTATTTGGGGGATGGAGAAGATGTTTTGATATGGCAGCGATGTTAGTTATACAACACTGTCGGTACGCTTAATGTAACTGAATTGTATACTTACAAATAGCTGTAATGATGACATTTTTATTTATTTTAGAGAGATTTTCGCTATAGGGCATGTGCACTCACTGGTGAGACAGAGAGAGGCAGAGAGATAGAGAGAAATCATCCCCCAGGGGGATGGCCATGCTGCAATTCCTTCTCCATCTTCCTCTCAGGATTTTGGTCACGCAGGCGTGTGCCCAATAGAAGTTTTAAGCTGCCAGGTCTAGGACTCAAACCACATGGGATAGCAGTGATGTAACCATTACACCATCTGCTGGTCCCTGGAATGATAAATATTTTGTTAAGTATATTTTACCACAATAAAAAATAATCTAGCAAGACACACAGGCTGCACCCTTAAGAATGCTACCTGAGACTTGAGCCCCAATGACGCTGAATCTGGGAAATGGAGAAAAGGATTACTATTTCCTTGCTATCAACCATAAGAATAACAGAACCTACCTCTAGCATGGTGTCACATCCCACTTTAGTGGACCTTCTATGCAAGATGATCCTTAAGAGCCTTAAAGGACAAAGAGTTAAGACATCTTTGGCATAGAGATCAGAATATATGAACTGCTTTGTTCCTACTTGATAATAAATACTTGATTATTTAAAAAAAAAAAAAAGTGAGGTGGTACGGAGATTAAGGCTGTGATTCCAGATAACCAGTTGCATAGTTCTAGTCCCTGACCCTGTGGCTTGAAAATCACACCAGGTGTATTTGTGTGTATGTGCACAAAATCGCAAAAGGAAGATTGTGGCATGACATTCGCCCTTGGGGGGTGATTTCTCACTTTCCCTCTCTCTCTCTCTGGTGAGTGCATGTGCCATATAGTAAAACTAACAAAACCTTATAGCTAAATCATACTTAGTAATGAAAAATCTTACTGTTTTTCTCTAAAACTGAGAACAAGCAAAGGATGTCTACTCTCACCGCTTTTACTCATATATTACTGAGAGTTGTAGCTATTGAAGTAAGGCAAGAAACACAAAAGGCACAGAGATTGGGGGATAAAAGAAAGGAAACTGTCTCTATTTTGGGTGACATAATTGCTTACAGAGGGTATTCCAAGGAAGCTAAAGAGAAGCAAACAAAGTCCTAGAAATAACAAAAGAGTTCATTAATATCATTGGATGTAAGATCAGCATGCAAAGAGCAGTAGCATTCCGACTTAGTATACCAAACTACTGGAAACAAAAGCAAAGATGCAACATTTGTAACTGCTCCAAAGATAATGAATAATTAAGAACAATCACAAGGAAACATGTACAGATGTTACCGCAGAGATATTGTGCGCTCAGTACCAGACCGTAAATACCATAAATAAATGAATCGCACGGTTTTTTTATTCCCCTGTGCATACGAAAATTATGTCTCTCACTATGCTGTAGACTATGAAGTGTGTGATAGCATTATCTCTAGAAACACCATGTAGGTGCCGTAGTTAAGATACTGTATTACTAAAAATGCTGAGAACATCTGCACCGTCAGGAAGGCATAATCTTTGCTGGTAAAGGGTCTTCTTTGGTATCAACGCTGCTGACTGATCAGGCTGGTGGTTGCTGAAAGTTCAGGTCGCTGTGGCAACATGTAACAAAGCAGCAAGAAAACTTGCCACATTGACTGACTCTTCCTTTCCTGAGTGACTTCTCTGGACCACGTGATGCTGCTTGGTAATATTTTACCCCAGTAGAACTTTTAAAAATTGGAGTCAATCCTCTGAACCCTGCCATTGAGTATCAACTAAATTTATATAATATAGGCATAGAAGATGAAGCCAGCCATGGCATTCTCCTAAGCCAAAGCCTAATCCAGAGCAAGACCTTTCCAATTCTATAAAGGCTGAGAGATGAGGACACTGCAGGGAAAAAGTGTGAAGCTAGCAGAGGTTGGCTAGTGATGTTTAAGGAAAGAAGTAATTTCCGTAACACAAAAATGCAAGGCGAAGCCCAAATGCTGACATAGAATCTGCAGCAAGTTACCCAGAAAAGCGAGCCTAGCTAGCTGATGAAGCTGGTAACACTACTCTATACATCTTCAGTGTGGACGAAACAGCCTTCTGTTGGAAGTTGCCATCTAGGACTTTCATAGCTAAAGAGAGTCAATGTCTGGCTTTAAAGCCTCGAAGGATAGGCTGACCCTCTTGTTCGGGTTTAATGCAGCTGGTGACTTGAAGTTAAAGCTGATGCTCATTTTTGTCCTGAAGATCGTAGGGCTGCAAAGGATTATGCTAAATCTATTCTGCCTGTGCTCTTACGTAGAACAACCACAGCACCTCTATTTACAGCAGGGTTTACGGAATACGTGAAGCCTACTGTTGGCAACTACTACTCAGGAAAAGAAAATTTTCTTTCACGATATTCTGGTTCACTGTCAATGCACCTGTCCCCCAAGAGCTCTGATGAAAATGTACAAGGAAATTAATGTTGTTTTCATGCCTGCTAGAACAGCATCAGTTCTGCAGCCCATGAATCAAGGAAGAACTTTAACTTTCAAGAAATGCGTTTTGTAGGGACCAGTAGTTAGCATAATGGCTATGTCGCTGGACTCCCATGTAGTCGACTGCAATTCGCGTCCTGGACCCAGTGGCTTAAAATGCCGGGCGCGTGTGCGTGCGTGCCCAAGATCCCGAGAGGAGAATGGAGGAGAAGGGATTGCGGCATGGCCATACCCCCTGGGGGGTAATTTCTCGCTTTCTATCTCTCTGTCTTTCTGTCTGGCGAGCGCACACGCCCTATAGCAAAAACCTCTCCAAAAAACAAAGAGAAAGACATGCATTTTGTGGAAGCAGCGGTTGGG
>NW_006205300.1:633900-669161 GCF_000334495.1 Tupaia belangeri chinensis
CCCGGTGGCTTAAACTCACACTGGGTGCGTGTGCATGCGTGCCCAAGATCCTGAGGGGAGAATGGAGGAGAAGGGATTGCAGCGTGGCCATCCCCCCGGGAGATAATTTTCTCTTTCTGTCTCTCTGTCTCTCTGGCGAGCGCATGTGCCCTATAGCAAAAACCTCTCCAAAAAAATTTTTTGTGAGGCTATAGCTGCCATAGGTTGTGATTCTTCTGATGGATCTGGGCAAAGTGAAAGTCTGGGAAGGAGCCACTGCTTTATATGCCATTAAGAACATTCATGACTCATGGAATGAGATAAAAAACATCAGTAAAGTCAGAGAGATTTTTTTGCTATAGAGTGCATGTGCTCACTGGAGAGACAGAGACAGAAAGTGAGAAACCACCCACCCTCCCTGGGGAGGAATGGCCATGCCACAATCTCTTCTACTCCATTCACCTCTTGGGATTTTGGGCATACGTGCACACGCACAGGCACGAACTTCAAGCCTCTGTCTGGAACTCAAATCGTGGTTGACTACATGGGAGTTCAGAGACATACCATGATGCCATCTGCTGGTCACAAAACTTCAGTATTAACAGGAGTTTGGAAGAAGTGGATTCCAACCCTCATGGATGACTTTGAGGGATTCAAGACACCATTGGAGGAAGTAACTGCAGATGTGGTGGAAACAGCAAAGGAGCTAGAACTAGAAGTGGGGGGTAAGGATGTAACTGAATTGCTGTAATCCCAAGGTAATACTAACAGATGAAGGGTTGCTTCTTCTAGTTTCTCTTTTTAAAAAAATTATTTAATTTAATTTAATTTAATTATTTATTTATTTTAATTTGACCAGAGAGAAGGAAAGTGAAAAAGCAGGCTGCCAGGCCTGATCTGGGACTTCAACTAGAGTTGACCATGTAGGAATCCAGCACCTTAACCACCACATCACCTGTCGATCTGAAGAGTTGCTTCTTATGGATGAGCAACAAAGTGGTTTCTTGATACAGAATCTATTTCTGGTAAGAAAATGATCTGGTGAATGTTGTTGAAATGACAAAGGATTTGGAACATTACATAAATACTTGATAAAGTAGAAGTGGAGTCCGAGATTAAACAAAGCTTAGAAGAAAAGCCGCAATATTTTAGTCAAGTCACAGAATGCTGTTTCATCAGTTCAGACTCATGTACTTAATCTTTTTTCTGTTGTGGTTCGATCTTCCAAATTGAATTCTGGGATATAATATTCAACTCCAGACTTTGTCCCTACAATTAAGTTGCCCATTTTCTTAGTTTCTGAACTCTTATTTCTGTGTTTCCACATTTAAATTTACTGACATAGCACTCCTTTAAGAACTTCTTGGAGATCTGGTCTGGTGTTGGTAAATTCTTTCAGGTTTTGTTTATCTGAGAATGTTTTTGTCTTTTTTTCCCATATAAAAGGTAATCTTGCTGGGTACAGTATTCTCGGTTGAAATTCTTTTTCACTTAACACTTTGAATATTTTTTTCCCAGTCTTTCTTTGTTTCTGATGAGAGGTCCGACATTAGCCTTATGGGATATCCTTTGAAAGTAACTTGATGTTTCTCTCTTGCCAATTTTAGCATCTTGTCTCTGAATGTGGTTTCAGTCAATCTGGCTATGATGTGCCTTGGGGAAAGTCTTCTTGGGCTGATTCTATGTGGGGTCTTTTGTATTTCTTGGGTCTAAATATTTGAATGCCTCTCTAGGTTTGGAACATTTTCTTCCAGGATTTCATGGAATAGATTATCAATGAATGCCCTTATTAGTTTCTTCACCTTCTGAGATACCAATGAACAGGATGTTTGATCGTTTAATAGTATCTAGTATTGCTTGTATGTTATTCTCACTTTTTCGGGGTTATTTTCTCAGTCTTTTTGGTGAATTTCTCTAGGTCAGAGGTTCTTCTACATCTGAGATTTGATCTTCTGCATGATCTAATCTGCTTTTGTTATTTTCAATGCAGCTTTTGATTTCCTACATTACAGCCTCCGTCTCTAACAATTCTGTTTGATTCTTTTTTATGATGTGTATCTCCTCTTTCAGACGGTGCAAGAACTTCCTCACCTCCTGGGACTTGGTGTCTCTTTTCTCTTACATCTTCTGGAGTTTATTGTCTCTATTCTCTTGCATCTCTGTTAGCTTGTCTCTATGAATATTTTAAGTTCTTTATCTGACATTTCTGTGCATTCCCTTATATTCTTTGTGGAGGAAGAGGAGTTATTCTTTTCCATTAGAGCAGAGATATTTCCTTGGTTTCTGATCGCTTTCTTCCCAAACTTTTAAGTTCAATTCGAGCATCAAGGAGTGTGCAGAAAAGGAAACAGAGAAACAACAACGAAAACAACAACAACAACAACAAAAATAAAACAAGAAACAGAGAAAAAGAGAAGAGAAATGAAGAGAAAAACTTTTCTAAAAAACTAAAAATATTGGGAACCAGCAGTTAGCGTAATGGCTATGTCACTGGACTCCCACGTAGTCGACCGCGGTTCGTGTCCCGGACCCGGTGGCTTAAAACTCACGCCGGGCGCGTGTGCGTGCGTGCCCAAGATCCCGAGAGGAGAATGGAGGAGAAGGTTTTTAAAAACTTCAAATTTTAAAAAATTTCAAAAAAACCCACAAAATTAGAAAACCGTGTGGTGCGCTAGTTTGCAGGAGCCATGAGGGTGTCTTCAAGAAGGCCTGTTCCCTTGCCTCTTCTGGATTGTGAGGGAGAGAGGGAATTATTAACAAGATAAAGGGATAGGAGGGGCCAGAAAGCTCAGAAAATGCCTCACCTTAAAAAATTCTAAAAAGGAAAAATTTAAAAAAAGAGAGAAGACAGAGACAGAGGTAGAGAGAGACAAAGATAGATACAGAGACAGGAGGCCTGAAAGGGGTCTTCCTACCACGCGAGTTTGTGTGCTGGAGGCTGAATTATCTTCATTTCTCTGTTTTTTTCCAAAATGGCTAGTTTTCAGGAGCAATGAAGGTGTCTTCGAGAAGGGCTGTTCCCTTGCCTCTCCATGCAAGTTTGTGTGCTGGAGGCCGAATTATCAGTGGAAAATCTTCATTTCTCTGTTTCCCCCAAAATGGCTAGTTCTCTGGAGTCATGAAGGTGTCTTCCAGAAGCTTAAATTTTTTTCATTAAAAAATTATTTCTTTTAAAATTTACCAGAAAGTATGGTTTCTTTATTTTTTGCACCTCAATTTAAACACATCATCAAAGACATAATTATTAATGTCATGTGAGCATAAAAGGAGATTTATAAACCAGAACTGTTTTCTCTGGGGACCTACTTTCAAATGACTCTGTATGCACTGAGAAATCAACAAATTAGCAGTAGTCTGGAACTGAATCCACAATATCTCTGAGGTATGCCCGGATTATAAACCCTTTGCTTTCATTTCAACAATGATTTTTCTTCTTTAATTTGTTGATTTAGTGGGTCACATTGATATTTTGTTAGATGTTGAGCCAGCCTTGCATTTTTGACATTTTATACATTGTTGGATTTGACTTGTTAAAGTGTTGTTCTAGACTGTTGCATCTGTATTTATGAAAGATGATGACTTGTAATTTTCCTTTTTTTTGTAATGTCTTTGGCTCAGTTTTATATTAGAGTAAATCCTAACCTTGTAGAATGAATTAAGAAAATTTCCATCTGTTTTTTTTTTCTGAAGAGTTATACATAATTCATATAATTTCTTCCTTAATTGTCCAGTAGAATTTAGCAGTGAACCCTTCTGCAACTTGGTGCTTTCTGATTTGGGAGATTATCAGTTATTTATTCCATTTCCATGAGGTATAGAATCTAAGTCCAAACAAACTAACCTGCTTCACATTTAATGCAGGCATCTTGTAACAGAGCATTCCCGTTTGCTCCCTCTTGTCTCTTGTAACATCGCTGTCATTTGCTTTACTTACCTATAAGCTATAATCACTCAACATCTTTTTACCAAAATAATGTCTTGAATGCAACTCTTGCAACTTCAACTCAGCTGGTACCTACTTTTCACCGAGGCCCAGACACAAGAGCGTAGGCAAGGACTCTGCCTGAGGCTCAGGGATATACAGGTTGCCTGGAGACCACACACACGCTCAGGGAGGTCAGGGGTGCAGGCAAGAGCCAGAGCACACTGCAATGTGCTCTACCCCTAGCAACGCAGTGGGGAATGGTGTGTGGGTCCCTTTCTAAGGAAAGAACGTTCTAAGGAAATTCATGGATGGTCTGTTTAAAGAAATCGGCTGGGGTCCAGCCAGTGGCATAGTGGTTAACATGGGTAAGTGGTTCCAATCCTGAATCTAGCTGCTTAAAAAACATGCTGGATGATGGGGCCAGCAGGTGGTGTAGTGGTTAAGGCACTAGACTCCCACATGGCACCGTAGTTTGAGTCCCAGACTCACAGGCTTGAAAGGCATGCCAGGCATGCGTTGCATGCATGGCCCAAATCCCAAGAGCCAAATGGAGGAGAAGAGATTGTGGTGTGGCTATGCCCCCTGGGGAGTGATTTCTTGCTTTTTCTCTCTCTCTCTGTCTCTGTGTCTCTGGTGAGTGCATGTGCCCCATAGCAAAGATCTCTCAAAAAAGAAAGAAAAGAAAAACATGATGGTTGCAAGTGCGTACACGCCCAAAATCCTAAAAGGAGGAAAGAATGGAGGGGATGGGATTGCTGTGTGACCTTTTCCCTTGGGGAAAAGGTCTTTCTTTCACTTTCTCTCTGTCTCTCTCTCTCTCGTATATACCCTCCGGAAAGCTTTTTGCAAAAGAAAGAAAGAATGTGGCTGATGCCAGCCCCATAGCCTAGTGGTTAAGGGAGCTGAATCCCACATGGCCGACCAGTGTTCAATTCCCCTGGAGGCTTGAAAAATATGCATGGCACATGCATGTGCCTGCCCAGGATCCCAATGGGGCAGAGAAACAGTGAAGAGATCCTGGCATAACCCTAATGTGGGGTGGTTTCTCCCTCTCCTTCTGCCCCTCTGTTTCTCTCTGATGATTGCTTGTACCCTTTGGGCATTAAAGAAATTTTAAAATAAAAAAATAATAAATTGGCTGAAAAGCAAGGATCCCAGCCTGGTAGGTGGAAGAGAAACCTTTAGGTTCTTTTTTCTGGCCACCAGCATAAGGCATTTGGGTGGGGGATAGTATTGAAAATGGTGTCAAGGGCAACTGACTCCTGCTTCCGGAATGAAAAAGTTACTTACATTTGGATCTGAGGTGGGAAGGGGAGGGGCTTTGTGGCCTGATGGTTAAGGCAGCCGGATCCCATATGGCCTCCTGTGCGGGTTGAGTCCTGGCTGCATGCAGGTGTGCATGCATGCCTCAAATCCCAACAGAGCGAAGAGATGGAAGAGAAGGGATTGGGGTGTGACAATCCCCTCTGGGGAGTGCTCTCTCCATTTCTTTCTCTGTATTTCTCTCTGGTGAGTACATGCACCGCCTAGCAAAAAAGAAAAAAAACATAAATGCTGGCCCTAGACTGTGATGGTGTAGGAAAACACGGTGCTCTGTGAGGTTGACCCACGTGGCAAGGCTCAGACCCAGTCTGGACACTGCCCTGAGTACCCCTGGTGCACATGTGCCTATCGACTGTCCAGACTGGGCCTGGAAGTGGATCATGGCACCGAGAGTCTATCAAGGGCATTGTACTCCTGTCTCATCCACTCATGGAATAAACAAGAGAAGAAACTCAAAAAAAGAATAAGAAAAATATTAATAAAAGATTTTACTGCACCCTCATTTATTCCTTCTCTATTTTTAATGTAAATCCAAGGTTCTGTACCTACACACACATGCACACATGCACACACACACACACACACACACACACGGAGAGAAAAGATTTCCATGGAAATGACCACTAGTGCACTCTAAAAAGGTTAAGGAGCGAAGAGGTGAAGGTCCAGCTGAGATCTTACCTCTACAGTACGCTCCACACATACACAGAATTGTTAGTTTTAGAAAACACACCTAGCCTCTAACACAAGTGTCTCACCAGTTGTCTGGTCTCTGCCTTAAAAAAAAAAAAAAATTCACTTAATTTTTTTTGAGAAGTTTAGGTTTACAGAAAAATCAAGCAGACAGTACAGAGATTCCTCTATGCCCTCCTCTCTTCCCCTAAACACACAGTTTCTCCCCATTAGGTGGGCATGTTTGTTACAACACATAAACCAGAACTGACACATTGCTAGTTTAACTCCACAGTACACATTAGGGTTCAGTCATGGTGTGGTACCTCCTGTGGGTATAGGACCAGCAGAGTCACATACATCCTTCATTATCCTACCGTACAGAACAGCGTCCCCGCCCCTGAAACCTTCAGCTCTATGCATTCGTCCCCGTGCCCGCGCCTGGCAACCATTGCTTTCTTTACTGTCTCCAGTGTTGTCTTTTTCAGAATGTCCCATGGTTGGACCTACAGGGTGTGTTGTCTTTTCAGTTGACTTCTTCCACTCAGCAATATGCTTTTATGGTTCCTTCATTTATTTTTGTGTCTTGAGAGTTCATTTCTTTTTAATGTTGATTAATAATCCATTACCTCAGACATACCACAGTTTATTTATCCACTAACCTACGGAAGGAGTTCTTTGATTGATGCCTCTTTCAATTTTGAAGAATGATTTTGGTCAATATAAAATTCTAGGTTAGTACAGTTTTTTTTTCTTCTTTTAACATTTTAAATAATTACCTCCACTCTCTTTTCTTTTTCTACTTCTTTGCCTCTTTTACTGAAATAATTTATCTGAAGGTACACAAAAACCAATCAATTGCTTTTACTATGTGACCACGACTTATCAATTCTGTTGCTTCTAGTACAGAATCAATAATTACTTTTATTACATCCAGGAAAATAAAACATTTATAAAGAGAATATCAATTGAGACTTTTTGCACTTATGACTAATCTATTATAAACAAATGTCAGTCTTTTTATTTTTTGAAGAGGTTTTTGTGATAGGGCTCATGCACTCGCCAGAAAGAGAGACAGAGAAAGCAAGAAATCACCCCCCGGGGGCGTGGCCACGGTGCAATCCCTTCTCCTCCATTCTCCTCTTGGGATCTTGGGCACGCTCGCACACAAGCCCAGTGTGAGTTTAAACCACCACGTCTGGGACTCAAATCGTGGTTGACTATATGGGAGTCCAGCGACATAGCCTTTACACCAACTGCTGGTCCCCACAAATGTCAGTCTTAAAACACAATTCCAGCAAGTGGCATGGTGGTTAAAGCACTAGACTCCCACATGGTCTAACACAGTTCAGGTCCTGGACCTGGAGGCTTGTTTTCTCACTTTCTCTTTCTTCTCTGTACATAATGCATACATTTCTTACACAAATAATAGAATGCTTTATTTCATTCACTTCAATAGGATGAACTTGGAAAAAGATGGAAGAGAGTTGATAATCGACGCCCAAATTTTATGCTTATTGTTTTCTATTTCTATCACTTTCCTAACAGACTTAAAAAGCAGGAATGACTTCTCAGCAAACTGAGCGTGAGCCTGCAACTGTCTTGAAGAACTGGCCAGTTACACGTACCCCCTGCTGCTTTTGGCTTCGCATCACTTCTTCAATGCAAGCTGCTTCTCTCCTCGCGCAGCAGTGCATTTTCAGCTTCCTTTCTGGCCTTTGCGAAGCTGTGGCAGGAAACTGCTCTGGCATTTCTCACTGGAAGCTCTCGGCAGCAGGCTGACTGCTGAGTTCCATTCTTCCATAGCCCGGTCTATCCTCTTTTCAAGGCCTGCCTTTTCAACTTCTTTCTTTTTAACAGGGCGTTCAAATCTGTCATTGACTCCAAAATACCCTGTAAACTCCATCCACTTGGTTTCTCTTGAGGCCATTCAGCTCTGAGATTCTTTTTCATTCTTCAATTTATTTTTTCTGGAGTGTTTTTTCTCTTTTTCCCTCTGAATCTTGAGATTTTCTGTTCAGAATTTTTTTCATGCAATTCTTGAACATTATTCCACATATCTAACGGAATTCCAGAAGAGCATTCTTTTTTTTTCTTTTTTCTTTTCTTTTTTTTTGGAGAGGTTTTTTGCTATAGGGCACGTGCATTCTCCAGAAACACAGAGAGAGACAGAGAGTGAGCGAGAAATCACTCCCCGGGGGATGGCCACACCACAATCCCTTCCCCTCCATGGAGCGTGGTCACACATGCACACGCGCCCGGCGTGAGTTTAAGCCACTGACTGGGTCCAGGACTCAAACCGTGGCCAACTACATGGGAGTCCAGCGACATGGCCATTACGCCAACTGCTGGTCCCCAGAAGGGCACTCTTCATATGCATTTGTGTTTGTCTCTTTTTCAATTTTTTAAAATATATTTAATTTTTTAAAAAATTCTTACAAATATTGTTTATTTTAATGAAGCTGGTACAGACACTGTCCATTGAAAACCCATACCCCAGGCCAAAAAGTACAAATAAAATCAAAAAGAGCAGTGTCCTGTTGTATACACTTCTGCATGAATAACTTTATTAACTGCTAATGGAAATTCGAACTTTTCTGGGACCTTCTCACAAGATTTTTAAATCTTAAAATGGTTCTCTTCCGTGAAGCCACCTTTGGAGTTAGCGAACTCTCCCCGTCTCTGTCATCTCAACTCTGATCTGATATTCCTCTTCTTTTGGTCCAGACCCTCAGATTTTAAAAATAGCTTCAAGTTAAGGAAAGGTCATTTCCCACCGTTCAGTTCTGTGAAAACTCCATCTCCTACTGAAAGCCGTAGTCCAGGAGCGAAGCAGTCACATGCTGAAACCTCAAGGCCGGTTTGAAAGTCACTGTGGACACCCGCACTGGCCGCTCCTGGTTACCACGACAAGCCTCAAATGCAGACCTTCTGTGCACACGCGGGACTTCTATAGAGCAGAGGCCGCTGTGAAGGGAGCGGGGGCATCAGCGCCATGGCAGGAAGGACAGTCATGAGCACCAGGAGTCAGGTGACCAGACGCTGTAAAGAGATGGGAGCCAGCCTTCAACTCCACTTCGGACAGCATGTTACAGAAGAACTATTTTTAAAAATAAAAGAGAATTGAGGGAAAAGAAAAAGTAATAAAAAGAAAACCTAAATCGTTGAATGACCCCGTTTGTTCCTGATAAACTTCAATCGCATCTCCCTCTTCCGTTCCCAGTTCTTTGCGAGGAGGACTCTCAGCCATTCTCTGACCTCCAGAGAGAAACCTGAGAGAGCATTGGCGCTCCCTGTCTTTGACAGGATGAGTCTTTGAGTTTCTTGAGGTGGGTTGTCATTTTCACTTTGAGTCAATCTCACTGCTCTCCTGCCCAATGACTCTGAGTTTAATGTAGTCTCCTTCCTTCTTATCCCCCAAGTCCTCAGTGCAGGGTTTTGCCTCCTGGTCAGACGTGGTGGCGGTGGCTTCACCCAGGGGGTCTCTGCACAGCAGCTGCCTCAGGAAGGCAGAAGCTCGCTTGGGGTTTACAAATTCATCTCTCTTCCCCTCAGCACAACACTGCCACAGCAGGGACTTCCACTACCTAAATATATTTAATTTTTTTGAAAGGTTTTTTTGCTATAGGGCGCGAGTGCTCGCCAGAAAGACAGAGAGACAGAAGGTGAGAAATCACCCCCCAGGGGGGATGGTCACGCCGTAATCCCTTCTCCTCCATTCTCCTTTCGGGATCTTGGACATGCACGCACATGTGCCCAGCATGAATTTAAGCCACCGGGTCTGGGACTCGAACTGCAGCTGACTACATGGGAGTCCAGCGACGTAGCTGTTACACTAACTGCTGGTCCTAATATATTTAATTTTTAAATGCATTCCATCACTGTGTATCATTACAGTATGCAAAATGAATTTTCCCAGCATGAGTAGTATTCTGTAGTGTACATATTCCACAACTTTTCAATCTTTTCATCTGTTCCTGGACATTTGGGTTTGTTGAGGCCTGCTTGGTGAGACATCACCTGAGCGGAAGCAGTGGTGGATTAGAAAGAAGAGACACAGATACCCAACAAAAGTGGGGATCCAGTGGTCTGGGTGACTCTGACAGAGAGGGCCACAGCCCCGAGCCATTCCCAGGTTTATTCTTTTATAGGGAGAAAGCGGGTGGTAGCAGGATACAAAGCCGGATGCCGTAGCGTATGCAGGAAATGTGCATGGTGCCATGGGGCACCCTGTCCTGCAGTTCTGAACTAGCCTCCTCTGCTCTCCCCGGCCTGCTCTAGGTGATGCAGTTTCTCTCTACCTCTGCTGGCCTTGCAGCGCACCCACAAGTGGTGGGAGACTGTGCCTTTGCTCATCTGTAAGACTACCGTGGCTCTGCCCAGATATGCCACTCCCTACATTCCCCCCTTTTGCTTTTTCTAAATGCGTGTGCTAAGAGCAGTGTGTGCCTTGCAGTAGCAAGCTGGTGTTCACGTTGGCCTTACTGACACAAAGTGCTGCTTCTATTTTGAAAGGTTTTGGATGTAACGTCTCTCTCTTATTATTTTTAAATGGGGGTTAGATCTGAGAATAGCAGGAGGAATGTTTGGGGCTAAGAAGATAGCAATAGTGAAGAGATCATTTTTATGGGGGTCAGGTCTGGGAATAATGGGAGGAATACCTGGGGCCAAGAAGATAGCAATAATGACATCCTCTTGGGTCCTCTGTGAGACCGGGACAAGAGATTACATTTACTCAAGAGGCCTGTTGTTTCTTAAGTGGCCACAGGTTGTCTCCTTTCTCTAAGGCAGCCTCGCAGTGTCAAGTGGGACCTTGCCCCGCAGTACAACACTCAGCCTTACCTTTAAGGTAACATGGATATCCCAGATGTTAGCTTAGATCTTAATATTTATTTGCTAATGTTTTATTTTTGGGCATTTTTCTCCACATTAAACCAGAGTTTTTAAAAAGATATATCAGAAATCGTGTAATATATTAAGTGATAGATTTTTTTTTTTTTGGAGGGGTTTTGCTATAGGGCGCGTGTGCTCGCCAGACAGAGAGAGACAGAGAAACAGAAAGCGAGAAATCACCCCCCAGGGGGTATGGTCACGCTGCAATCCCTTCTCCTCCGTTCTCCTCTCGGGATCTTCGACACGCACGCACACGCGCCCGGCGTGAGTTTTAAGTCATCGGGTCCGGGACGCGAACCGCGGTCGACTATGTGGGAGTCCAGCGACATAGCCATTACACTAACTGCTGGTCCCAGTGAGATTTTTTATTAGTCCTTGTCATCTCTCACTCCATCATACCAGAACTACCAAAGGGATACATCAGAAATTATTTATCCATGTAGTTATTATTCCTTTATTTTATGCATTTAATCACTGTACGTCACTTTACTTGTAAGTTGAATTACTCAACAGGAATACACTTCACACCAGTCCAGTCGAGGATACAAAACACATTATCATCAACATAATAACCCATTTCTGGGGACCAGCAGTTGGTGTAATGGTTACGTCACTGGACTCCCATACAGTCGGCTGCAATTTAAGTCCTGGACCCAGTGACTTAAACTCATGCTGGGCATGTGTGCGTGCGTGCCCAAGATCTCAAGAGGAGAACGGAGTAGGGATTGCAGCGTGGCAATTCCCCCTGCAGGGTGATTTCTTGCTTTCTGTCTCTCTGTCTTTCTGGCGAGCGCATGCACCCTCTAGTAAAAACTTCTCAAAAAAATTTTTTTGTGTGTGTCCCCTAAATGTCCTGCTTCTCTACTTTCCTCCTTAATTTCCTTCCTTCCTTACACTCTCTCCCCTTCTCCTACTCTCTTCCCACATTGTCTTCAGAATCTATAGCCATTTTCAATGCTTCTATGTCCTCTAATCTCTCAGTTTCCACCAGTAAGTGTAGACACTCGGTATATGTTAAGCGGAGACATTCAATGTCTCTCTTTCATAGCCTGGCTTGCTTCACTCAGCAGTAAACTTCCATATTCATTCACTTTCCATCAAATGTAAAATGCCAGGGTCTTTTTTTTTTTTTTTTAATGGCTGAGTAGTAATTTCATAGAGTATGTGCCATATGGTTTTTTTTGGAGAGATTTTCACTGTAGGGCGCGTGCACTCGCCAGACAGAGAGAGACATAGAGACAGAAAGCGAGAAATCACCCCCCAGGGGGGATGGTCACGCCGCAATCCCTTCTCCTCCATTCTCCTCTCGGGATCTTGGGCACGCACACACACGCGCCCGGCGTGAGTTTTTAAGCCACCGGGTCCGGGACACAAACCGCGGTCGACTACGTGGGAGTCCAGCGACATAGCCATTACGCTAACTGCTGGTTCCCCCATATGGTTTTATAAGCCAAAGATTATTTGTTTCATAATTGCTTGTTTTGTGTCACGATGGTCCTTCATCTGTTCTCTTCCTTATTTCTTTTCTAATCAGTCCATGGAGCTGAATGACTATCACACGGAGTTCTTGTTGGATAAGTCTGCAGACTAGTAGGAATATAAACATAGGCTAGATTATTGACACAAAAAAATTCACAAAGAGTGGTGAAGGAAATTCACAAAGAGTGGTGAAGCAAGTTAAAAGGATTAGTGCCTTTAAGTTGATCTAAAATATTGGTGGCGAAATCTGAGGGATCAAATGAAGGCAGGAAACTATTTTGCATCTCCATAATTTTTTCTGATGATTTTTCATATCTAAAGAAATAGTGTTAGAAGATCACACCCCATGGAGGTGGTTTTATATTGAAGTCCAATTCCAAAATGAGTCATTATACGGCAAAGGTGTCAGACAGATATGTTTACACAATGCATGACATCTCAAATGACTTTGTAATTGTATTTTAAATAATTGTTCTCCTAAAACGTCTACAGTAGTTTCCAGTTCTCGCAGATGGACAACGACTCATTCATCAGTACCAAATTGGGTGCCCATCGTATGGGAAGTATTGGGAGTTTATTGGGTCAAAGCAACTGCTGAAGTGGCTATGGAGACAATTAAAGTAATTGCAGTAAGAATCCCAAAGAGAACCGCTCCTAAAAATCTCTTTGGCCTTGATAATTATGAATTTCTTGTAATATTTGAAGTCCTGAGTCATCATACCAGGGGCCAGAAACTGACACAGGCAACTGCGACATATGAAGGAGGGTGTATTACCAATATGTCTTGGCCTGAACCGTGACTGGTAATATAATTTGTGAGATTGCAATTATTGCGAGTTGTAAAAATGTTAATGTGTGATCTGGTAAAATTTAAATTTCCCATGACCACGACGTACAGCTTTGGAAGGCAGGCCATTAGTCCGAATGTGTCGGTGGGAACCTGTAAGTCTTCACTAGAAATGAATTGTGAAAGAATAAGGGCCATAGCTATTTTCCAAACATCTTTTTGTTGGTGACCATCCAGAGTTGTTAAGATACTGGAAATAAATCATCCTATAATTGGCTGTTTTGAATATGACCAATTAAAACCTGGATGTTGGAAGACATAACTTTGATCTGTGTATTATAGTGACATGTAATCCAGGGAGGGTTACGGGCTCTAGGAACCAGGCCAGAAGTATTATGACAAAAGCTAGTATGAGGTGGAAATATGAAAGTATTGGTGTAAGATTTATTTTGGAAAGTAGTATGTTGCAAAAGGGATGGATGTGTGTGTGGGTCTCATTGTAGAATTGTATATGGGCTCTTTTTATTCCTTGAATTACTGGCACACACGAGTCTTATGTGAGTGGAAAGACAAATGGGGGTGAATCAATACTAACTGGACAATTAAATTTTGCCCATTGGCTGCTGAGGCCATCAGCGAAAATTCCTCCAAGGTGATGTGACCCATTTGTGAATACTTAAAATTCCGGCTCCTTCTAGGTAACTGGATATAACATAGGAGGTTCTGGAACACAGGTCCAGGAAGTTTTATCTTGCTGTGCAATGGGGGAGGCACCTACCTGTATGGTCAGAATACTGCTCATAGCCAGACACAGCAAGGGAGCCGTGACTGGTTACCCCTGGTCCTTTATCAAATGCTCAGCTTTTCCGGTTAAGGCCTTCACTTGTCCCCATGGAAGGGGGTGAAGTAAAGGTGGATGAGGAATACGTGCCCACTAGTTTCCTCCTGAGACTCTGAGAATACTCACTAAGACTGTGGTAAGAGCAAACATAGCAAGAAAAAGATATTGAGGTGTGTTTTCCTTTCTTGTCATTTGAAGAAGTTCCTGTGGCTGGTTTACACATAGCTTTCATAGAACCTCAGGTTAGCGGGTATAGGTAGTCGTCAGAGTCTTCAAATTTAAAACTATGACAACAAAACTGAAAACAGTGATAACAGACAAATTTAGTTGTTTTTACTGTATGTATATAGTATTTAAAGAATATTATCTGATGTGTGACTGATGGCATTACGTTAGTACAATCAGCTTTCGAAGATTATTAATAAAAACTTCAATTTTATTAATTTTTGTAGCTCTTTCTTAGACTTTCAACATAACTCAAACCTTCAACAACATACTTTAGACCTTTTAGTTTTGTTTTTTGTTTTTGTTTTTAAAGAGGTTTTTGCTATAGGGTGCGTGTGCTCACCAGAAAGACAGAGAGAGACAGAAAGCAAGAAATCACCCCCCAGGGGGATGGCCATGCCGCAATCCCTTCTCCTCCATTCTCCTCTCAGGATCTTGGGCACGCACACACCCTCCCCCCGGGGTGAGTTTAAGCCACCGGGTCCAGGACTCGAACCACGGTTGACTACATGGCAGTCCAGCGTCATAGCCATTAACGCCAACTGCTGGTCCCGACCTTTCAGTTTTAATCCTGTTTTTTCCCTTTAATTTCGAGATAGTCTAGCCATTTTACCTTAAGACAAAACCTTTACCATACAAAAGTCCTTCTATACCCATTTTCCCCCCAGAAATACATCTTCATACCTATAACCTTCTTTCCACTTCTCTTTTCTACATACTGTTTCCTTTTTACCTTGTATTTCCTCCTTTATAAATTTGTCCTTGGAAAATAATTGTTACCTCTGATCAATTAGATAGAAACTATTCTTTTTTTAAAAAAATAATTGTTTTATTTAGTTATTTATTTTAATTTGACCATAGAGGGTAGAGTGAGAGCAAATGAGAGAAAGTGAGAAAGCAGATCTGGGACTCAAACTGTGGTTGGCTGTGTGGGAGTCCAGCGCCACCAGGCCAGCTGCCAGGCCCAGAAACTTATTTTTAAAGAACATATCTTTTGTATCATTTTAAGAATTACCTGAGGCTTCATTAAGTGTTAAATATTCTCTCTCTCTCTTTTTTTAAGCCAAGGAATCTGACACCTTTGGAAAGGCCATTAAGCTTGTAACTTTGTATGTAGGACTTTATATATTTACCAGAGTTTTTAAATTCTTAGCAAACTCAGCTTTTTGTACATATCAGCAGCTTATGAATACATGATTCATAAACAAGCAAAAACTGTCCAACAAATTTTCCCAACATAGAACAGAACATCTTACAATAGATTTAACTCAATATTTTTCATGTTTATAAAATTTAAAGGCCAACAGTAGAAATATTTAAACTTCATGTTAATAAAGCATGTGAACTTATTAATAATAGTTATAAGAAGGACTCAGGAAGAACCAAGTAGCCATCCAGGCTCTTTACAAGTTTGTGTTTAACATTGGATTTACAACTGTTTATATCAATTATAATTTGGGTGCATGGCACTGTTTATTAAATAGATTGTCACAGGTAATTTGACTTAGATCAATCTCATGGAATTTATTTAAATTATAGGACTTAACAATTTACATGTGATCTTAGGCAGCAGTCGGAAGTACTATAGAGCTTAATAATTTAAATATTTTCTATTTAGCTGAAATTCTGTCGAAACTTTTATTGCTTTTGGTTAATTTTGGTTCTCTTTAATGACTGACTTAGCAATTCAGAAAACCAATTAATTTTTCCAATGGAAATTTGCACCCAGTAAGATGATTAGATTATCAGGAACCTGTACTTACGGGACCAGCATAATGACTATGTTGCTAGAATCCCACGTAATGGAACGTGGATTGAGTCCTGGACCTGGTGGCTTAAACTCACATTGGGCAAGTGTGCGTACATGCCCAAGATCCTGAGAGGAGAATGAAGGAGAAGGTATTGCAGCCTGGCCATACCCCTTGGAAGGTGATTTCTCGCTTCCTGTCTCTCTCTCTGTGTCTTTCTGGTGAGTGCACGTGCCCTATAGCAAAAACCTCTCCAAAAAAGAAACCTGTACTTATAAGGGTACATTTTCCTTCTATCCTCTTTGTGAATGTTTTTTTAAAGACATGTTAGGATTATAGCCACTTGCAGAAAGCTTTTAAAAAGATATTAAACAAAGAAATTACACATGGAGAATAAGACTTGAATGAACCATGGTGATTATGTCTAGGCTAGAGGGTTTGTCTTCTAAGTCAGAGATCCTATCTTCTGCATAGTCTAATCTATTAGTAGTGCTAAGAGAGGTTTTGATTTCTTGTATTACAGTCTTTATCTCTAGAATTTCTTTTGATTCTTTATTATAACATCTCTCTCTTCCTTTGAGTCATGGAAGGACTTCCTCATCTCTTGGAGTTAATTGTCTCTTTTCTCTTGAATCTCATTTAGTTTTGTCACTATGAATATTCTGATTTTTTTCCTGACATATCTGCAAGTTCTATTGTGCTATCTGTGAGTGATGAGTTGTTGTGTTCCATTGAGGGAGAAGTATTTCCTTGTTTTTCATATTTTTTTGTGACTCCGAATTGGCCTTTAGTCATCTGATGAAGTACACACTTCTTCCTACTTTTTTGAATGAGTTCTTTAGTGTCAGTGGAAAAGAACAGCTCCTTTCCAGGTGTGTTCTTTGGTAGGAGGATATGTCTTTCGATCAGAATAGGGCATATCTGGCCAGGTTCCAGTGCTTGGACCCTCTAACAACCTCTCAGGATGATATGCACCAGGAATTGGGCTAGAAATATGTAAACAAAGAAAGAAGTGCAAGTTGTGCATCACATGTGCAACTCATGGGCTGGTGAAATGTGCAATCTGAAGGAAACTGGCTCCCTGTGTCTCCGTTGCACAGGTCAGTGGAACTCGAGGGGCAAGGCACTGGAGGGGCAGCAGAATATGAAAGGGGCCAAAGTAATTTTCAGCAAAAGACAAAGTTGGAGGTATCACCCTACTGACTTCAAAATATCCTACAGGAAACCAGCAGTTAGCCTAATGGCTATGTCACTGGACTCCCACGTAGTCGACCGTGGTTCACGTCCCAGACCCGGTGGCTTAAAACTCACGCCGGGCGCATGTGCATGCATGCCCAAGATCCCGAGAGGAGAATGGAGGAGAAGGGATTGCAGCGTGACCATCCCCTCTAGGGGGTGATTTCTAGCTTTCTGTCTCTATGTCTCTCTCTCTGTCTGTCTGGCGAGCGCACGCACCCTATAGTGAAAACTTCTCCAAAAAAAAAAAAAAAACAAAAAAGAAAAAAATATCCTACAAAGCTAAAATAACCCAAGCACTTCAAAACTGGCTAAAAATACACACACATACACACACACACACACAAACACACACACACACAATCAAAAACCAAAACAAAACAAAAAATCAGACATATAAACTAGTAGTACAACATAGAGAACCTAAAAATGAATTTAACCATATACAGTCAACTGATTTTTTTCTAAGGCACCAAAAAAATTAATTGATTAAAGCACAATCTCTTCAATAAATGGTACACCATTGTTTATTAAATAGATTGTCACAGGTAATTTGATTTAGATCAATCTCATGGAATTTATTTAATGAGAAGAATGAAACTATCCCCCTATCTTTCACCATATGCAAAAATAGAGTAGGGATGGATTAAAGACTTAAACATAAGACCCAGAATTACAGGACTACTAGGAAAAAATAGAGAAAATGTTGCAGTACATTGGTCTGGGCAAAGATATTTTGGATAAGACTGCAAAAGCACAGGTAACAAAACCAAAAATAGAAAAACCGTATTATATCAAACCGAAAAGTTTTTGCCCAGCAAAGAAGACAATCAACAGTGAAAAGACAACCTACAGAATTAGAGAAAGTATTTGCAAACTATTCATCTGACTTGGGATTAACATTCAGAATGTGTAAGAAATTCAACTTGACAACAAGAAAAAATCTGATTTTAAAATGGACAAATTATCTGAATAGTCATCTCTTAAAAGAAGACATGCAAATGGCCAAAAAGCATATGAAAAAATGTTCAATGTCATCAATCAGGAAAATCAAAACCACAATGACATACACCTCACTCCTGTTAGAATGGCTATTTAAAAAAAAAAAATACAAAAACAGGGGTCAGCAGGTGGTATTGTGGTTAAGGCAGTGGATTTCCACGTGGCCGACTGCAGTTAAGTCCCAAACTTGGTGAATTGAAACTCACACCAGGCACATATGCGTGCACGCCTGAAATCCCAAGAGGAGAATGAAGGAGGAGAGAGTGTGGCGTGACCATCCCTCCAAGTGGTGATTTCTCACTTTCTCTCTCTCTGCCTCTATCTGTGTCTCTGGTGAGTACATATGCCCTATAGTAAAAATCTTTCTTAAAAAAAGACAAAAACAAACAAATGCTAGTGAAGATGTGGAGAAAGAGCAATTTTTATACACTATTGGCAAAATGTAAATAGCCTTGTGAAAAAAATGAGAAAACTTCCTGGGAGAGTTAAGTTACATGGTGGTTAAGGTGACTGAATCCCACATAGCCAACTGCACGATTTGAGTCCTAAACACAGCAGCCTTAAAAACACACCAAGTGTGTGTGTGGGCCCACCCAAAATCCTGAGCAGAGAACGGAGCAGGGCTTGTGGCATGGCCATCCTTCCTGGCGGGTACTTTCTCATTGTCCCTCTCTCTTTATGTCTTTCTTTGCTGAGTGCATGCACCCTATAACAAAATTTTAAAAAAGTTTCTCCCAAAAAACTAAAAACAGAACTACCTTATAAGCCAGTAATCCTACTGCTGGGTATATACTGAAAGAATCTACATTCCCACATTTATGATTGCACTATTCACAATAACCAAGACATGGAATCAATCTAAAAGTGCCCTTTAACACTTAGATGTTGAATTGATAAAGAAAATGTGAATATGTGTGTGTGTGCATGTGTGTACCATTCAGTCATTAAGAAGAACAAAATTCTGTCATTAAAGGTAACAGATGAGGCTGGAGGACATTAGGTTAAGTGAAACAAGAAGATAAATACTGCATGTTCTCACTCAAATGTGGAAGCTAGAGCAGTTGACCGCACAGAAGGAAAGGGTGCAATAATGGCCGCTCGCAGCTGGGAAGGCATGTGGTGAGGGGACGGTGGGGAGAGGATTATGAGTGGATACAAAATCAAACTAAGATAGGTGGAATAAGTCACAGTGCTCTGTAGTGCCGTAGGGCGACTATAGCTAACAATAATTAGTAGTAATAATTATATTTTGAAGAGAATTAGAACAGAGGATTTTTAATGTTCCAGCACAAAGAAATGATGAAAATGCTAATTACCCTAATTTAATCATTACACATTGTCTTCATCTGTAATGAACATTATACTGTGCCCCATAAATACATGCGATTATTATGTGTCAATTAATAATTATATATACAATATTTCAATCACCAGAAGGATCCCTCATGTTGCCCATTTAAAGCTACACCAGTTCCTTCCAAGCTACACCAGTTCTTTCCAGTACCCACATCCTAGTTTTCTTTTTGAAGTATATCTGTTAAATAAAAATGGAGTAAGTTGAAAGTAAATATCAAGAATGATAGTACAGGGACCAGCAGTTAACGTAATGGCTATGTTGTTGGACTCCCATGTAGTTGACCGTGGTTCGAGTCCTGGACCCGGTGGCTTAAAACTCACGCCGGGCGCGTGTGTGTGCATGCCCAAGATCCCGAGAGGAGAATGGAGGAGAAGGGATTGCCGCGTGGCCAATCGCTTTCTGTCTCTCTGTCTCTCTCTCTCTATCTGGCAAGCACACGTGCCCTATAGCAAAAAAAAAAAAAAATAGTACAGACAATATATTACTGTGGTAAAACCAGAGGGAAATCTCACCACTAGGTAAAGCTTGGGGAGTGCTCCCTCCTGATTCTGGGGAGTGGTGCTAGTGGGCTACGGTATGAGATGACGGGCAAAGACCAGGGTGAAAGTGGTGGCAGGAAAGAGGCATGTCAAGAGACCTGAAGCCAGAGCAAGCCTGGCCAGTGTGGCTGGAGGGCCTGGAACAGACTGGAGAGTGGAGGGAGGTGAGGCCCAAGGCCAGCAGAGACCCTGGTGTCTGCAGTGTGGATTTTTTTCTAAGTGAAGTGGAAAGCTGCTGAGGGGATACAAACAGAGACGTTATGAGATATGACTTGTGTCTGTAAAGATCCATCTGGCAGTTTTGAGTTGTGGAAGGACTCCCTGGCTGCTGTGTAAGACTGGATAGTTAGGGCTTCACGGAGGGGCAACTGCAATTGTCTGGGGAGAGTCCAGGTGGCAGCAGTAAGACAACGGTAAGGGTGGAATTGGTGTTAGTTATTTATTTATTTATTTATTTATTTATATTATTAAGTGAAGAGAGAGAGAGAGAGAAGCACCCTCAACAGGGTCTGGTCACACCCCAGTCCACTCCTCCAGACCTCTAGCTCATTGGGATCTGAATCCTGTGGTTGACACATTGCAGGCAGACAGGGCCAGGGATCTGAACCCATGAGCTGCCACTCAGGCAGGACTTCCAGCACTGCATTCCATAATGTTAAGAGATGCACCACCTAGGCTGGGCCTGGGTGTGGTTTCAAATTTGGCTTTCTTGGGGTATAGTTTATATCAATAGAATGTAGCATTTTAAATGTGTGGTTTGATGAGTGTAGACAAACCCAACTGTGTAACCACTACACTCATAGAACATTTCTACCCCAAATATTCCCTTATGGCTCTTTGCATTCAATTCATCCCCATTCCTAGAAACCAGGAATGTTTTCTGTCACTGTAGGTTTTTTTTCTTCAGAATATCATATAAATAGAAGCTTTACAATATATAGCTTTTGGTGTCTGGATTTTTCACTCAACATAATGCCTTTGAGAGTCATTCAAGTTGTATGTCTCATCTTTTATTTCTTTTAGCTGCTGACTAGTATTCCACTCTGTGGATGTACCACAATTTTTTCTATTTACCAGTTGATGAATTTGGATTGCTTCCAATTTTATACCTGGCATAAATAAAAGTAAAACAAACTTTAAAGTCCAAGTCTCTGTTGGACAAGTATTTACATTTCTCTTGGGTAAGTACCTAGAAGTAGAAGAGTTTGGTCATAGTAAATATGAGCAGACTTCCAAAATTTTGTGGAATTAAAATACAAATATATTTTGGTGCAAAAGCTGTTGAAATTCATGCACAGTTTTTTCATAATACCAATTTTTATAACCTTTCAAAAGACCTCTGGTATACATTTAAATTTATAAGAAATTGGAAAATTATTACAAATTTACATTTCCGTGAGCAGTGTACATGAGTTGCAGTTGATTGACGCCCTCATCAGCACTGGGTACTGTCAGATGTTTTCTGTTTGCTTGTTTGTTTTAGCCACTCTAGAGAGCATACAGTGGTACCTCATATGATTTTAATTTGTACGTTCCTAACTACAGATAATGCTGGATATCTTTTCACATGCCTTATGACAATTTGTACATCTTCTTTGGAGAAATATCTATTCAAATTCTCTGGCCTTTAACCTTTTTTTCTGTCATTTCATTATTGAGTTTTAAGAGTCCTATATACATTGTAGATTCTGGGCATATATTGTCAGAAATATGCTTTATGTTTTCTCCCGTTCTATAAGTTTATACTTCCTTGATTATGTCCTTTAAATGTTTGTTTGTTTATTTATTTATTCTATTAATGAAAAAGACACACAGAGAGAGAGAACCTGCAACTGGGTCCTGATGCTGTGACCAACCCCCAGCTAGCCCAGGATCATGGGCACACACATGTCCAGCACACCCAGGGAGGCCTCCAGACTTGAACCTGGAAACTTCCCATGCAGGTCAGCCTCACAGAGCACCATATTTTACCTCCATGTCACCCTATGGCCCCTGATTATGTCTTTTGAACCACAAAAGATTTTCATTTTAATGAAGTCCAACTTGTTCTTTCATTGCTCATGCTTTTGGCATCATGCCTAAGAATCTGTTGCCAAACCTAAGGTCATGAAAATGTACCCCTATTTTTTTTTTTTCAAAAAGATTTACACTTTTTTTCTCCTACATTTTTATTGTTGACCCATTTTGAATTCATTTTTGCATATAGAATAAGATAAAGGTACGATTTTGCATGTGGAAATTGAGTTGTTCCAGAATCATTAGTTAAAGAGACTGATTTGTTTTGTCCTTAGAATGGTCTTGGTTTTCTTATTGAAAATAATTGAACATGGATGTATATATTTATTTCTGGACTTCCAATTCAATTCTATGGGTCTGTATGTCTATTCTTATGCCTGTACCATACTGTTTTTATTTTTATTTTTTTAGAGAGAGAGATTTTTGCTATAGGGCATGTGTGCTCTCTGGAGTGAGAGAGACAGAAAGCAAGAAATCATCCCCCAGGGGTGATGCCAGACCATAATCTCTTCTCCTCCATTCTTTCAGGATTTTGGTCATGTATGGCACACACACACCTGGCATGAGTTTTAAGCCACCAGGTCTGAGACTAACTGCAGTCGACTATGTGGGAGTCCAGAGACATAACCACTACACCATTTGCTGGTCCCCCATACTGTTTTCTTCTTCTTCTTTTTTTTTTTTGGAGGAATTTTTGCTGTAGGATGCATGCACTCTCCAGAGAGACAGAGAGATACAGAGAGATAGAAAGCGAGAAATCATCCCGCTGGGGGATGGCCATGCCGCAATCCCTCCTCCTCCATTCTCCTCTTGGGATCTTGGGCATGCATGCACATACACCCGGCGTGAGTTTAAGCCACGAGGTCCGGGACTCGAACCATGGTTGGCTACATGGGAGTCCAGCAACATAGCCATTGTGTTAACTGCTGGTCCCTCATCAGTTTTATTAGAGCATTAGAAATAGAAATCTGTTGATTATAATGTAGTATCTTTGACTAAACCAATATGCAGTGTATTCATGATGGGAAAATTCATTTGGTAATTGAATGTAAAAAAGAAAATAAGAAAAAGAAAATAATAAATATTACTAATATTTTCTAAGAACTCCTTTTAGTTTTGTTATTTCTCCATTGTTTTTACAGTTCTATTCATTTATTTTCCTCTGATCTTTGTTTCCTTTTATCTGCTTAATTTGGATTTAATTTACAATTTTTTAAAAGATTGTTAAGGCGGAAACCTGCATTATTGATATAAAACTTGTCTTTTTTCTAATATAAACATTTAAGGCTATAAGTTTCCTTCTAGTTCTACTTTTACTGGTTCTACATGTTTTAATATGCTCTCTTTTTATTCAGGTCTAGCATTTTTTTAATTTTTCTTGTGATTTTTTTTCTTTGTCTTGTTTATTTAGAAGTTTATTGTTTAATATCAAAATATTTGAGAGTTTTCTAGGTATCTTGCTTTTACTGGTTTCTAGTTTAATTCCAGTATGACCAGAGAACATATTTTGCAAATTTTAACTCTTTTAGATTTGTTTAGATTTGCTTAAATTTTTTAAAGAGGCTATCTTTCATTTTTAAGGATTTTATTGCTATAGGGCACACATGTCCACTGGAGAGAAACGGAGAGAGACAAAGAGAGGGAAAGTAAGAAATCATCCCTCGGGGGGATGGCCAGAAATCAGTCCCTTCTCCTCCATTCTCTTCTCGGGAATTTGGGCATGCACACACACACACCCAGTGTTATTTTCTTTCTTTCTTTCTTTCTTTTTAAATAACGTTATATTGCGGGACCAGCAGTTAGCGTAATGGCTATGTCGCTGGACTCCCACGTAGTCGACCGCGGTTCACGTCTCGGACCCGGTGGCTTAAACTCACGCCTGGTGCGTGTGCGTGTGTGCCAAAGATCCCGAGAGGAGAATGGAGGAGAAGGGATTGTGGTGTGGCTATCCCCCTTGGGGGGGGATTTCTCGCTTTCTGTCTGTCTGTCTCTGTCTGTCTGGCGAGCGTACGCGCCCTATAGCAAAAACCTCTTCAAAGAAAAAATAAAAAAGCTATATTGCTTCATAGGTAGTACATGTACCTTATCACTGAGTATTTCCAGTTCCTTCTTCCTATCCTGATTTATCCATAAGCTATAATCATCCACTACATTATTACTATTATAATTTTGAACAAATGTTCTTCAGTCAAATCAATTAAGAAAAATATAAAATATTTTGCTTTCATTTATTCCTCCTCTAACATTCTTTCTTCTTTTGATCTGTGTAGATCCAAGTTTCTGACCTATATCAATTTTCTTTGCTCGGAAGCATACCTTCTACCATTTCTTATGAAGAAGATGTTTTGACAACAGATTCCCTCAATTTTTGCTTTTCTGAGTTAGCCTTTATTTCTTTTTTCAGCTTTCAAAAGATAAATTCACTAGATAAGTCTTTTAGTTTGGTAGGTTTTTATGTTTTCAACACTTTATATATTTTACTCCACTTTCTTCTTGCGTGCATGGTTTATGAAGAGAAGTTAAGTATAATTCTTGTCCTTTGTTCTTGTGTAGGTAAAGTCTTCTCTCCTGTCTCAGTTTCTTTTAGGATTTTCTCTTTGACTTTGATTTTCTGCAGTTTGAATATGTGTAGATTCCTAAAACTGATTCTGTTTGGTTGTCTTTTACCTTTCTGCATGTGAGATTTAGTGTTCATCATAAATTGTTGAGTATACTCCTATAATTCTACTTCAAATATTTGTTCTGTCCTTCCTCTCTTATTTCTCTTTCTGGTATTCCCACTATGCATATGTTATACCTCTAGTAATTGTCCCATGGTTCTTAGATATTCTTTTTCTTTTTCTAATAGTTTTTTTTTTTCTTTTCAGGTCTTAAGTTTATTTACTAACATATTCAGTATACTATGATTTTAAGAGTTTGATCCATTTTCCAGAGATTGTGACTGCGCCTCTTAAAATGTTCTTCATATCTATTAAATGGATGAATTAAAACATCCTTATTTCTTAAGTAGTTGGTGTCTCACTATAAAGAAAGGTGCAGCAAATCCAGATCCAAAGTATAAAGTCATCATAACAAGTAACCGCTACTTGTTTTCCACTGAAAATGGCAGATTCTTCCCCGGGCCCTCCTCATAGTGGCTCCTGCGGACCACGGAGGTCATGAACCTCCAGATGCTCTGTCCCAGCATGGCGCTGCTGGAAGCCCTGCGAGAGCGCAGAGTTCGAAGACGGGAGAAATGGCCGCACCACCCCAAGCCCTTCCTTTCTTACGACCTTGTTCTCTCTCTAATAGGTATTTTTAATATATGCTTTAATTTCAAGAAAAGCAGTTTCAGCTTTAATAAATCAAAGAAATGCTAAGGAACTTTGTTTAAAACTTAAAGCCAGGAAACAGGTTAGGATTCTGTTCAAATAGTAGGTACATGAACCTATTGGCAGTTCAAGACAGGACAAAAGTCCTTAAAACTAGAAAACAAAACCTAGAAGAAAATCAGCAATGCCTTAGTTAAAATTCAAAAAATTCTATTTCACCAGTTCAGTCTCAATCTATCTTCTGTTGTGGAATATGATATTCAACTCCAGACTTGTCCCTGTGATTAAGTTGGCCATTTTCTTAGTTTTTGAACTCTTATTTCTGTGTGTCTGGTATATCACTTCCTTGAGAACTTCTTAGAGATCTGGTCTGGTGCTGGTAAATTTTTTCATGTTTTGTTTATCTGAGAATGTTTTTGTCTTTTCTTCCCATATGAAGGATAACCTTGCTGGGTGCAGTATTCTTGGCTGAAATTGTTTTTGCCTTAACGCTTTGAATATATTTCCCCATTTTTTCTTTGCTCACATTGTTTTCAATGAGAGGTCCACTGTTAGCCTGATGGGACATCTTATGTAGGTAATGACGTTTCTCTCTTGCCAATCTTAGTATCTTGTCTTTGTCTGTGTTTTTGTTCAATCTGTCTATAATGTGTCTTGGAGAAGATCTTCTTAGGTTGATTCTATTTGGGGTCTTTTGTATTTCTTGTGACTGGATCTTTCAATGGCCCTCTAGATTTGGAAAATTTTCTTCCAGGATTTCATGGAACAAATTATCAATGTCCTCTTGAGTTTCTTAGCCTTCTGGGATACCAATTATCCAGATGTTTGGACTTATTATTATTTTTTTTTTTTTGGAGAGGTTTTCACTATAGGGCGCATGCGCTTGCCAGACAGAGAGAGATGGAGAGACAGGAAGAGAGAAATCACCCCCCAGGGGGGATGGCCGCGTCGCAATCCCTTCTCCTCCATTCTCTTGGGATCTTGGGCGTGCACACACATGCGCCCAGCGTGAGTTTAAGCTGCCAGGTCTGGACTCGAACCGCGGTCGACTACATGGGCGTCTAGCGACGTAGCCATTATGCTAACTGCTGGTCCCTCTTCCTAGTTCTTGAAGTTAAGTCCAAGCATTCAGAGGTGTGCAGAAGGAGGTGATCTGCAATCTCTCTTCTGTTCCATTTTCACTTTTTGTGAATCAAACTCAGTGGGAATAGAGGAATATTCTGACCCTAATTGTATTCAGATGTCTGAATCCTGTTCATTTGGATCTGTCTAGACACTTAGTGTGTAGAGGCTGAGCAGCCAATGAATAAAAATAAAGAAAAAAGGAAAAGAATTCAAGAAGAGGAAAAAATTTTTAAAAATGAAAAAAAGGGGAACCAGCAGTTAGCGTAATGGCTATGTCACTGGACTCCCACAGTTCGCGTCCCAGACCTGGTGACTTAGAACTCACGCCGGGCGCGTGTGCGTGCGTGCCCAAGATCCCGAGAGGAGAATGGACGAGAAGGGATCGTGGCGTGACCATCCCCCCAGGGGGTGATTTCTCGCTTTCTGTCTCTATGTCTCTCTCTGTCTGCCTGGCGAGCGCACACGCCCTATAGCAAAACCTCTCCAAAAAAAAAAAAGAAAAAAAGAAAGGAAAAAGATAATTTAAAAATAATTATATTTTAATTGTTAAAAGCAAAAAATGAAAACCAGTATTTCACAGCTCAAGTTTGGTGTCCATCTCAGGACGGTCCCAGCCTGGGTTTGTGCCTTTCCTAAATGAAATGGGGAAAGGTACCAATTAGCACAATAAAGGAGGGTCTTGAGAGCCCAGGGAATATTTTACCTTAAAAAAAAAATTAAAAGTCACAGGGAGACACAGCAACAGAGAGAGAGAGAGAAATGGAGAGGAGACAGAGGTAGTCCTACCCACTAGAACTGAATCTGGAGGGGAAAGTCTCCACAGAAAATCTTCATTTTTGGGCAAGGAAAGCAATATTCCACAGCATAAGGTTAATATCCAGTTCTTAGATATTCTGCTCTAGTTTTTCCCTATCATTTTTCTCTTTGTTTTTCAGTTTGGAATAATTCTATTTGCATGTCTTCAAACTCAGTCATGTTTTCTTTGGTAATTACACTCTACAGATGAGTCCATTAGAACATTCTGCCCGTTTGCTATAGTGTTTTTCATTTCTAGAATTTCCTTTTTATTCTTCTTAGAGTTTTATCTCTCTTACATTCTTGCATGTTGTCCACTTTCCCATCAGCGCCCTTAGCCTACTAATCGCATTTATTTTAAGTGATCATGGTGTAATGATTCCAAAGCCTCTGTGATAGCTGAGTCCAATTCTGATTATTGCTTTCACTTCAGACTGTGTTTTTCTTTTTTAGTCTGCCTTATAGTTTTTTGTCAAAAGCTGAATGGTAGGCATTACATAAAATAAACTGAGATAAATATGTCTTTAGTGTGAGGTTTTTGTTCATCTGTCTAGGAGTTATTTCGTGTTTACTGTTTGTTCTAGTCATAGAGGTCAGTAGCTAAAATGCCCTCTGGTGTCCTTTTTCCCCCCTCTTCATCATCTTTGGGCTTTTCTGTAGATTTCCATCTGAATTAGGTTTGAATCTTGCAGTTCTTCCACTTGTAATCTTCTGTTATACCAGAACTTTATTGATATATTGAGAAAGCATGGGAGGAAAGGGAATGTGGTATAAGCCTATGATAGGCATCTTTTAGTGAGTCCAAATTCCCAGGCTATGACCTTTGCAAGTGCTTCTCAATCCCAACCCCTCAGGTTATTCAGGGAGGTTAGAAGGGACTGATGTTAGACATTTCTATACCCACAAGTCAGTTAGACTCTGGAAAAACCTGAAGTAAATTATTTTCCTTTGAGGACAGGGCTTAACTGTAAAGTCCAAAATGCTCTGGATATATTTCAAAATGATTGCTTTTCCCCTTCAACTACTGGAAGCATAAGGGTATTTTTTTTTTCAGTCTTCCCCCTGAAAACTTGATGGGACTCTTGGAAGTAAAATTCATGAGAGTGGGTACTCCCCTTAGCCTGGACCCCCTTGAGTTTTTAATCTATTGCTAGTCCATGCTCAGTTTCTAGCAAATAGTCAATTACTGCAAGTTTTCTCTACAGGTGCTGACTTCAGCAGTTGCTTCAGCTCAATGTGAGCTGTGATTCTAGGAATCTTCCTGACTAGTTTTTAAGGAATTCATTTACCCTATGAGCATGATTCTGTAATGGATCTAAGGATTGTTGATTTTCAGTTTTTTCACTTTTTCTTTTGTTGTCGTGGGGCAGCGGCAATGACTTCCAAGCTCTTTATTTGTTGTAACATAAATCAGAACTCTTTGCCTTTTTTTAAAATTATGCACTCTATTTTTTAGAGACTTTAAGATTTACAGAAAAATTGCGCAGAAATTACATAAAGGTTTTCTATGCCCCTTTCTCTCCTATAGTTTCCGTAAAAGTGCTATAACTGACGAGTTGATGTTGATACATTATTATTAACTAAATTACATTAAGGCTCACTTTTGGTGATGTACATTCTATGGATTTTTACAAAAACATAATGTATTCACCATTACAATATTATAAATAATAGTTGTACTATTCTAAACAACTCCTATGCTCCACCTCTCCCTTCCTGATTATTACTGCTCTTTTTATATTCTCCACAGATTTGCTTTTCCCAGAATGTCATATAGTTAAAATCATAGAGCATGTATTATTTTTAGATTGGCTTCCTTAACTTAGCATCCTCCATGCATTTTGTGGCTTTTTAGCATATATATTTATTTGTTTATTTTTAAGCAATTATTTATTTAATTTTATTTATTTATTATTATTATACTTAAATTTGCCAGGGGGTTGGGAGAAGTGAGAAAGCAAGCTACCATGTCCAGGCCTCAAACTGTGGTCAACCATGTGGGAGTCCAGCACCTCAACCACCATGCCACCTGCCCACCCTCAGCATATTTATTTTTAATGCTGAATAATACTCTTTAATGTGGATGTACCATAGCATGTTTATTCATTCACTTATTGAATGACATCTTGGTTCCCCCCCCCCTAGATTTTAGCAGTTAGAAATAAAACTGCTATAAACATTTATGTGCATGATTTTATATAGACATAATTTTTCTTCTCATTTAAGTAAATATGTAGGGAACTGATTTCTGGATTATATTGTAGGAGTATATTTAACTTTGTAAGAAACTGCCAAACTTCCTTCCAAAGTGACTATACCGTTTTGCAGCCTCACCAGCAAAAAATAGAGTTCTTGTTGCTCCATATGCTTATCTTCAGTATGCTCATCTTCAATTCATGGTGTCTTCATCTTCAATTTTAAAGGTATTTTTGCTGGGTATAAAATTCAAAGTGGTCAGTGGGGTTTTTCTTTGGGTACTTCAAAGATGGTGCACTATTATTTTCTGACTTGCATAGATTCTGGCAAGAAGTCAGGTTTTTCTTATCTCATTCTTCTAGACACAATGGTTCTTTTCTCTTTGGAGATTTTCCTTTATAATTATTTTCAGAAATGTGAACATGTTTAGAAATATGATGACAATATGTGAATCTCTGAGTATGTCTCAAAGTTAGTGCCAACTGGATGTTGGTGGTGGATAAGATCTAGGAGTCAAAAAAGAACAATATCAAAGACAGTTTCAGAGTGTGAATTTAAGCAACTGGAAAGATGCAGTTCAATTTGCTGGAAATGGGAAGGCCGCTATCGTAGAGCATAGGAATTATAGTTTGGTTGATTTAGACACGAAGAAACCATGTCTCTTTGGGCTCCTTTAGAAGCCAACTCGTGGAGAGGATTACAGTGCATATAGCTTATCTGACGGATAATTACAGCAAGCACCAAAAGGGAGATAGTTATGTGAGGCAGAGAAGAAAGGGTAAATAATTAGAAGGTGTGTTTTAAGTAAAGTTATTGCTGTAGGCAGCTGGAGCTTGATCCCACTAGAGAATTCTTAGGACCAGTGTAGAACATGCTTCTCAGAAATATCCAGCCCAAGGAACAAGGAAGCTGGCATATTTGTTCACCAGCTATCAGTCATTGCCTGAGGGCTGGTTCTAAGAGTCATTCATCCTCAGTAACTCTGGCCCAGCCCCTTCAGGCAGAGCAAGACACTGGGGGCCAGAAGGCCCCAGGGGGGGTTGAAGGTACTGAAGGTAGGGTGTAAACTGGTGAGGTCCAAGAGCATAAGACATCTGGTTATTAACTAACTGGAGGTTGTCAGTTTCACTCTGCAAGTGAAAGAGAGCATCATTGATACCTCCAGTTGGTTTGTTATTTGCCTAGAAGCACCTCCACCATTTAACTCTCAATAAGGCATAATGGCTCTCTAACAAGAGACTTCAATAACAGAAAAAGAGAACCTGGTTCACTAGGATTCCCCCCAAGTCCCACCCCCACTCTGCCTAATGAAAGACCTGCACACTGAGAGAGATTTGCACTCAACAACCCGTTCCATCTTCACCATGCACTTGGGAGTTGGTGTCATCTTCATCTACATTTCATAAAAGAGAAGGTTCAGAAAGCTACAGTGAACTATATTTAAGGTTGCAAGGAATTTGGAACCAGGATTAAAACACGGTCACACTGGACATCAAAGCCTTTGCCTACCCCCCAGGGTCTGCTCTCCACTCAGGAACCCATTTCCCGAGCTTCCACTGTCCAGAAATGAGTGTTAAAAGGGCTGTGACTCCCATTCATCACCATGTCTTATGAGTGAAAACAATGTTCATGAGGTCACTTCCACGGGGCTAGGGGTTGGCTGTGTAAATATTTAGCCTTCGGGGCTCTTCTCGGCCAAGCTCCTCAGGGTGCTGACGTTAAACACACTCCTTCAGGAAAAATGAAATTGGTTTCAGGAAGCCCCTGAAGTCAGCGCTTGGAGGGTGTCTGCTCAGCCTAAGGTTTGACAACACAAAGCCCATTTTTCCTATGACTTTTTCTCATTTAAGACAAGAAAGATCACCCTCCGCTAGCCAACATGCATACTCACCAGTCATTAATACACAGGCATTTAAAAACATTTGTGATCAGAAAGGTCTGTGTTTTCTCATTTCTTTATAGAGTCAGGGAGATTTGAGAACAAGAGCAAGGGGGGGAGAGTGGAGAGGGAGAGAGGGAGGGAAAAAGGGAGGGAGGGAGGGGAGAAAACAACCTGTGTCCACAGCAGTGGTTTTGTGAGTCTGTGCTACCCACGCATGGAGTACTGCCTCTCATCTAAGGCCCCGCTGTAGACAGAGCCACATGGAAACGTCTGCAATGTGTCCAAGAGCGAGAAAACAAGTTTCAGATCAGCCCTCAGCAACGACCCCAGCCGTCAGCAGCTACAGTTCCTCTGGGTGCTGGAACTGCAGGCGGTTTCAGCATTATTCTGTGATAATAACATAGTCTCCTGGGGCCGCTGTGACCAAGTCTTACAAACTTGGGGGCTTAAAAACATAGAAATTTATTTTCACAGTTCTGGGAGCCAGAAGTCCAGAAGCCAGGTGTCTGCAGGGCAGGGCTCCCTCTGAAGGTTCTAGGAGAGGACCCCTCCTCCTCTCTCAGCTTCTGGAGGTGGCTGGCCATCCTCGTGTTCCTCGCCTTATGGCTGCAACCGCCATCTCTGCTCCCACTGTCGCCTGGCATTTTCCTTGATGGGTCTGTGGCTGTCTCTGCTTCTTACAAGGATACCGCTCGTGTTGGATAAGGAGTTTATGATTCCACTTCCCCTCCCATTCACACAGCCCAGGCTGCCTCCCGGAGGCACAGGCCTTCTCCTGCCTCCACCCTCGTCTCTCTTTCTCCGGCAGTCTCTGGCTACCACGCTCCAACCTGACCTCTTCTTAATGAATGACCTCTGCAATGACCTTATTTCCAAGTGATGGCACATTCTGAGGTCCTGAGGGTCAAGATATCAGCATAAGTTTAGGGGGAGTCTCAGTTCAGCCCATGACGCCCCACCATGAGAAACAGAAGGAGGTCAGGCACAGCACGTGGAGGAGAGTGCACCTTGACTCCAGGGCCACTCTGCAGCCTGTCCTGCTGGCAGAGAGGCTGGGAGGAAAGGGCCTGGACCCAGGGAAGGAGACGGTCGTGCCCCAGTTCAGAAGCTAGGTCCACTGCAAGACTGGAGCTGAGGACTAGGGGCAGGAGCCGAAGTCCGGCTCAGGCTGTCCTCGCTGTTAACTGCTTTCCTAGTGCATTGGGGCGGCCTAGGGAGGCCAGGACACCCAGGATGAAGTGATGGGACAGGGACGATACACTGGCAATATTAAATAAGAATACTCTCTTCCTAAACTGCCAGAGGGCATGTGCGCTTTGCCAGAGAAACTCAGAAAAGACAGCCTCAGGGGCGTGGTCACACGGCACTCTTTTTCCTCCACCCCTCTCTGCTGTGAGGATTCTGAGTGTGGGCATGCATGTGCCCACATGCCGGGCTTGAACTCCGACCAGTCAGCCATGTGGGATCTGGCTCCCATAAGCTCAGAGCTTCGGGGCTGGCCCAGCGTATCTTCTCATGGATCCCGTGCTCGCTCCGAGCGCAGAGCTGGAGCTGAGGTCGTGCACCCTTCTCCATGGCTGAGGTACCTGCCAGGCCGTGGAGGACAGCACAGCTGTCCTTGCTGGCCAGAGACTGCAGGAGGCCAGGGGGAAGGCCTGTGCCTCGGGGAGGCAGCCTGGGCTGTGTGAATGGGAGGGGAAGTGGAATCATAAACTCCTTTTCAACACTATGGTTGGTAGGGATGATATCTGTATTAATATTGACGACACACGTGTGAGGTATGAAGTGTTTGAGAAATGAGCACCTCTGGACCACTGCTCAGGTCACGGGATAGAAACCCCTGGTGGGGTTGGGGTGGGGGGATCCTCTCAGCCAGTGCGACCACACTGGCCTCCGTGCCCACAGTCATCTCGTCTCGCCACCTGCCTGTGCTGTCCTGTGACGCACTGGGCGGTTCCACGTCCTCTCAGACGCCACACAGATGGGGCCTCGGGGCATCTACTGCTCGGTGGTGGCTCCTTTGCCTGACAGCATGTTCCTGAGGGTCACACGAGCTCACAGGTTATCCGCCCTGGGCCAGGGCATGCGTGGCTGCCCGCTGCCTGTCCCTTGCTACGAGCGAGGCTCCTGGGAGCACTTGTCCTGTCCCCTCGCCATGCGTGGGGCCCTGCCCAGGAGCAGACCGCCAAGGTGGAGGGTGAGCATCCGTCAGCTCTGCCAGCTAGCGCCGAACTGCTTTCCAGGTATTGGGGCCACGCCACCGACGTGCACGAGGCAGGAGCCCGCGCCGTATCCTCATCCGCCCTGCGCCTCAGTCTCCAGCCCCGTTTCTCACACTTCCTAGAGCTGTCAGAACATCGTTTACAATCCTCACCAAGTAGCCGGGAGAATCACAGTCAGCAATGCACGATGCAAAGCAAACCCGAACAGCAAGCTGGAAGTAGGAGAGGAGGCGAGGAGCGAGGTAAGACCCCCGTCTTGGAGCAGTCGATGCTGCCTGTGGCAGGTCCCCGTGGCTGAGCCCAGCCTCCGTGGTGAGGAGACCAGACGTCGCTTTCCCTAAAACCCACAGCCACGGCCTCCTTAGAACCACAGCCTGGTTCTTCGTGATGCCCGTGGTGTTGCCGCTCTCACAGCATCTGGCTACCCCGTTGTGCAGAGGAAGCCCTGTCCTAGGAGGTGACATCAGGCCCCAAGGACAGGGCTGAACCTGGCAGCAACCACAGAGGCTGGTCTCTCCTTGGGCTGCTTCACACGGGGCAGGGTGGGCAGTGGGGAAGTGGGAGTCCCGGGGGCCTCTGCTGTCCTTGAGCTCTCAGGCCCAGGGGAGGTCCCTCGGCCAGGACAGCAGCTGGCATGCAGCAACACTGACGGCTCAGCAAATCAGACCTGTGGAGCTCCTTGTGGGACACCAAGGAGTGTCACTGTCATGCCTGGCCGTGTGTCCCATACACCATCCGTGCAGGGATGGATGATGGCGACCATCAGCGTACAGGGGAGGCGTGCCCACCAGGGCGCAGCGGGGCCACCCAGCAAGCACTGGGCCTTGCTGCTGAAAGGGACCTGTGACCCCAACAGGGACCCAGGTCCCCTGCAGTGCACTGTGGGGGGGCGGGGGCCACAAACCACGGTGATAGAAATGCACCCCACAGACTGCAGAGGTGCAGGAGTGGGAGGGTTGGGAAGGAGAGTTAACAGGGTGCTAACTTGAGGGGTCACAGGGCTTAGGGGCTGTTGTGCCCCTGAACAAGGGCCCTCCTGGAAGTGGGGTGCACATAGGCCAGCCTCAGGCCCTGCTTGCAGAGGTAGGCGGGGAGCAGGAGGGCTGGCACCTCAGGTCACACTGCTCTCAGAAGGGGCCCAGTCCCTCAGGGTGCTCCGGGGCTCAGACGGCCACATTAAGGAGCCCATCTGGGGCAGGAAAGGTGTGCCTGGCCTGGGCAGGGTCCAGGAGGACAAGGTCTGGCCTCAGCACTGGGCTGTGTGCGGAGGGGCACGGGCAGTAGGTGGTCAGCTGCTCTCCTAGAAGAGCCCGTAGCCCCAGAGTGGTTGGAGCTGCCCCCCGTGCCCCAATGCCATCCAGGCAGCCCTGGACCCACAGGCTGGCCCAGGACATCCACACAATGGAGAAACTGCCGCCTAGGGTTGGCACCTGGTTCCACCTCTTCCCACAAAAGTTCACCCAAGCCCAGGACCAGCAGTTAGCGTAATGGCTATGTCGCTGGACTCCCATGTAGTTAACCGCGGTTCGCATCCCAGGCCCGGTGGCTTAAAACTCATGCCGGGCACGTGTGCATGCGTACCCAAGATCCAGAGAGGAGAACGGAGGAGAAGGGATTGTGGCATGGCCATCCCCCCTGGGGGGTGATTTCTTGCTTTCTGTCTCTCTGTCTCTTTGTCTGGTGCGTGCATGCGCCCTATAGCAAAAAC
>NW_006205300.1:669421-671938 GCF_000334495.1 Tupaia belangeri chinensis
GGTTGGAGCTGCCCCCCGTGCCCCAATGCCATCCAGGCAGCCCTGGACCCACAGGCTGGCCCAGGACATCCACACAATGGAGAAACTGCCGCCTAGGGTTGGCACCTGGTTCCACCTCTTCCCACAAAAGTTCACCCAAGCCCAGGACCAGCAGTTAGCGTAATGGCTATGTCGCTGGACTCCCATGTAGTTAACCGCGGTTCGCATCCCAGGCCCGGTGGCTTAAAACTCATGCCGGGCACGTGTGCATGCGTACCCAAGATCCAGAGAGGAGAACGGAGGAGAAGGGATTGTGGCATGGCCATCCCCCCTGGGGGGTGATTTCTTGCTTTCTGTCTCTCTGTCTCTTTGTCTGGTGAGTGCATGCGCCCTATAGCAAAAACCTCTCAAAAAAAAAAAAAAAGAAAGAAAGAAAGAAAAGAAAAGAAAAAACTCACGCTGGGTGCATGTGCATGCGTGCCCAGGATCCCGAGAGGAGAATGGAGGAGAAGGGATTGTGGCGTGGCCATTCCTCCTGTGGAGTGATTTCTCACTTTCTGTCTCTCTGTCTGTCTGTCTGGCGAGCGCACACGCCCTATAGGAAAAAAAAAAATGTTCACCCAAGCCCCTTGTTGGTCAGCTGATCCTACAAGCTGGATGTAAGCCTGAAGCCCAGATGGCCTGCTGGTCTAAACCCCCAGCTCTACCCCTCCCCAGAGCAGGGAGCTTGGAGAAACTCCCCCTTCCGGTGCTCCGCTATGGCCACCTGCAGGGTGGGTCATGCCGCCTTTCCGCCTGAGCCCACTGAGTGCAGACAGGACTGTGCCAGACATGACCAGCTACTCAAAGGGTCTGCTGGGCATGTGCTCCTGGTGGCAGAGGCTTCCCAGGACTCGCGGAACCCAGCAGCCCAGCCCTGCAGACTGGTGTGACTGACAGATGGTGTGAGCCATCTGATGCCGTCGCCAGCAGGCCTGGAGGTGCTGGGAAGGGGGCTCAGGACTTCCAGGCGCAGCAGCCCTACCCTGCTGAGCCCTGCTAGCACCTGTCCCTCTGCTAGCACCCCAAGGCATGGCGGGATTCCAAGCTCAGAGAGGGCATATGACTTGCCCAAACCCTCAACTTGAAACTGGGTCCTCTCCATGCAGCACCTCCCTGGCGACCTTGATGTAGCCTTGACCTATTGATGCTCAGGTTCTCATAGGCTCGGGCACACCAAAAAACCGTGGGAGGGTCTTCCCACCCTCAGCTCAAGTCATGCTGACCCCATGCCCTCAATGCAACCACCCCAGGGGTCAGCGTTCCCTCCCAGCATCCGGGTCTTGTCTGACCTGCCATCCCCTCCCCCTTCCAGGCCGGCTCCCTGGAGAAGACTCCTGGATGCCCTGGCTGGCCCCCTCAGCCCTTTCTGTCCTTTGGGTAGAGGTGGTGGTCCCGTAAAGGGGTCGCTTTCCCAGAGTTGAAGAGCAAAGGAAAGACAGAACCTCAGAAAGAGGAGAGGCGCTGGGGGATGCCGGGGGAGGGGCGGGCCGCACCCTCTGGGCTGAGGACCCCAGGTGGGCTTCCAGGTACTGGGACTTGGTGCTCCAGCTCAAGGCGGCCTTGTTCCCAGAACGAGACCCTGAGCTGGCGGCTGCTGCTTCCCCAAGGCCCCAGCGCACTGCTGAACTCAGCCTGCATCCCAGGGACTGCTGGGTCCTGCCAGGTGATCGCAATGACAGGGGTGAGGAGAAACCAAAGGAGAAAGGGCATCAGGCTTGCACATTTCAGGTCCGGGGGTCACCCTGTGGAGGGGCTGCCTGCAAAGGGCTTTCGTGGGGTCTCCCTGTGCTGGGCACCTGCTCAGGTACACCTCACCACAGCCTGAGAGGCTGGTGCAGGAACAGGCCAAGGAAGTGCTCACAGGGCCAATCAGTGGTGTGGTGGTGAAGATGCAGGATCAGGACCAGCAGTTAGCGTAATGGCTATGTGGCTGGACTCCCATGTAGTCGACCGCGGTTTGAGTCCTGGACCCGGTGGCTTAAACTCACACCGGGAGCATGTGCATGCCCAAGATCCTGAGAAGAGACTGGAGAAGAAGGGATTGCGGTGTGGCCCTCCCCCCGGGGGGTGATTTCTCGTTTTTTGTCTCTCTGTCTCTCTCTGTCTTTCTATCAAGCACACGTGCCCTAGAGCAAAAACCTCTCAAAAAAATAAATAAAAGATGCTGGATTCTACATGGCTCACTGTACGGTTCGATTCAACTCCCAGGCCTGGAGGCTTGAAAAACACCAGGTGCATGCCTGAGATCTCAAGAAAAGAATGGAGGCGAGGGAATTCCGTTGTGGCCATCCCCCGGGGGGTGATTTCTCACTTTCCTCCCTTTCTCTCTGTTTCTTTCTCTGTCTCTGTCCAGAGAGCACATGCACTTTATAGCAAAAAATTAGGGGGAAAAGAAAGAAAGAAAGAGAAAGAAAGAAAAAAAGAAAGGAAGAAAGAGAGAAAGAAAGAAAGAAAGAAAGAAAGAAAGAAAGAAAGAAAGAAAGAAGAGAAAGAAAG
>NW_006205300.1:672096-675551 GCF_000334495.1 Tupaia belangeri chinensis
AAGAAAGAAAGAAAGAAAGAAAGAAAGAAAGAAAGAAAGAAGAAAGAAAAAAAGAAAAAGAAAGAAAGAAAAAGAAAGAAAAGGAAAGCGAAGTGCTTCCTGCAGGGCGAGAAGCAAGTCCAGAGGCCGAGCACATCTCCCTCCTTGCGACCCACACACCATGACCTGCCTTGCCCGTGCCTGTGAAGAGGCGCAGCACACGTGTGTCAACCCAGATGCGTGGGAGCCCCTTGCTCACGTTGTTTTCTGGGTGACTTCGGCAATGTCCCTAACCACGACCTGCTCACTGCTTAGCCTCAGCCACTCAAAGAAATCATAATCCATACAGCCTGCCCAGGTATTTATTTTAGTTAGTGAAAATGCCTTGGACTTTGCCGAGAGCCATTTGACTTTAATTGGAAACTTTTGAGGCATTAAGAACGTGCCGAGTTCAGGACGTGTCCGAGGGCGCTGGGATCATCCATCACTGAGTGCGGCTCCAGACCAGGTGGAATGAAGGCAGCCTTTTAGCGAATCCACCTCCCCTAATGGACTCATTTGTAACTCCCTGCAGTGCGGGCAGCATTCCTCCAAGACGCTAGGAAGGCCGGCCAGCGTGGCTCCAAGCCGCTAACATCTGGGGATTGTAAACGAGGAACCCAGGAGAAACAAAACACATCATAAACAAACGGCAGCGTGGGGAGAGGCAGCAGGGACGCCCCGTGCTGTGGTCAGGGCACATACCCTCGCCGTGCAACATGGGGAAGCTAGAGGAGAGACACCATCTGCAGCTCATCCTAGGAGCGTCATCCATCAGCTTTGTTTACGGAGGACTTGCCGGGGCCAGGCCTGGTCAGGAAGCCTCCAGGGCCGTGGCCAACAGCTCTAGGCTCATCTTGGATGTGTTCTCACTGGGCTTCTCTCAGACCCAGCCCCTGCAAGGCCTTCGCTCAGGCTCTTCCCCATGCCCGGCGCACTCCACCCTGCACTGACCTGTGCTGGTTGCTGTGGCTGTGTAACAAATTACCCCCAAATGCACCGACTGAGAGCAGCAAACATGTGTTACCGCACAGCTTTGTAAGTCAGGAAGGCGGAGCAGCTTAGCTGTGCGGCTCTGGCTCAGAGCCTCTCCTGAGGCTGCAGTAAAGCTGTCAGCCAGGACTGTGGTCTCATCTGAAGGCTGGAGTGGACTGAAGGATCCACTCAAAGGCACGCCTGTGGTTGCTGGTTGGAGGCCTCAGCTCTTCCCCACACAGAGCTCTGCACAGGCTGGCTGAGAGCTCGCACAGTGTGATGACACCTCTCCTGAGCAGAGACGCGAGCAAAGGCACCGTGTTGTGTAACCTATATAAAGCCATTCGATACTGTGTGACTCTGTGATGTGCCGTTCTGTGATTATATATACATATATATACAGCCAGAGGGCACATGTGGTCTCACCAAAGAGAGAAAGAGACAGAAAGCACCCCGCCAGTGGGGTGTGCCATGCCACAATCCTTTTTCCTCCACGCCTCCCTCCCGTCAGGATCCTGGGTGGTCACATACACATGCCCAGAGCCAGGACTGGGTCGGCCACGTGAGATCCGGCTCCCATAACCACTGCCCTTCAGGGCTGGCCTTATCACTTCAGATGATATGACTCTATATCTTACCATTCTGTAACTACGATCAGCACAGACTCAGAGCAAAGAACACTTTCGAATTTCTTTTTTTTTAATGATGGAGAGCGTATGTGTGCGCCTGAGAGAGAGGGAGACAGAGAGATGCTCTCTTGAGCAGGCCTCGTCACACTGCAGCCGCCTTCCCCCACCCCTTAAGCTCCTCAATCCCTGGGCACTAGTGTTACTCAGGCCCCCCTGGGACCCAAACAGCGGTCACCATGTGGCTTCCAGCATCACATGGCACTAGCATTGCCACCATGCCACAGTGGATGAGCTGCTCTCCACCTTTTTCTCAGCCATTTATCTGTAAAGATGGTGATGGGCAGTCCAGTCCCATAGCAGGAAGAATGCCCAGCAACCCAGGCTACAGAACAGGGATTAGCCCCCTGGCCTGCAAGCATGTGTGAAGTCAGGATAGCAAGGAGCGTACGGAGAGCCGGGGAGGAGTCTGAGTGGGTAAATGCCTCATCTTTGTTCAAAAGCTCAGCCCCAGGACAATGCATCCTTTCTGTGTTCCAGGCTGGTCTTCCCAGGAACAGATGCTAGTACGAGGACACCCGCTCCAGAGGCCTGTGAGGGAGATGGCCCCAGGAGGCAGCAGGCAGGGAAGGCACCTGGAGCTTCTCAGGAGCCTGCAGTGGGCCATGCCAGCCCCTCTAATCTCTTCCCTGCAGTGGGACTGCTGGGGGATTTAGCGGCCAGCTCCCATCAGACTTCGGCCTGATACAGCGGGAACCGGGGGGACACTTAGTTTCCCAGTGTGCCTGACCCCTAGGCAAGTGGGCAAAACAGACACTGGAGGCCAGTGGCACCCCGCCAGCTGTGAAGTGAGGGGCTGGCATTGCCGTGGGAGGTGAGAGGATGCCTATGCTCTCCTACAGCCTGTGCCCCTGCTGGTGTAGGCATGCAGACCTCTTCCAAGGGACAGGGTCTGGCACAGTGAGGCAGCTGCCCATGTCTCCTCCTGGCCACGAAGTAGGCTCAGCACTACCTGGGGAGTTGGCGACATCTCCCCTGTGACTTCTGACCCCTGCCCATGCCTCTCCCTGGCCCTTCCTTGGGCTGCCTTTGGTCTGCCTCCCCATTCCATTTTCCTGGCCAGTCTCGGCCTTCTGGGGCCTCAGACCCTACTGCCCTATTGGCTTGCTCAGCAAGGGCTGAGAGGCAGAAAGCCTGAGCACCACACCCAGCAAGTCCATCCCTTAGGTGCACGTGCACAGCTGCCCAGTTCCCGACAGGATGGAAAATGGAGGGAAAGGGATTGCAGCACGACCAAGCCCCCTGGGGTGTTCTCTCGTGCATACACGTTCTCTGGCATTAAAGACATTACTACTGTAGAAATTATTTCTTTTTCTGTAGGTCCGAATGTTCACTATTTTTACTTATTTGGATAAAGTATCATTTGTGACTTCGGTCTCTATCAAAAATTTCCAGATACATTGTTATTACTTTTCTTGGGGGGTTTTCTTGGTTTTTTTTGTGTGTGCATACTGGAGGGCACATGAGCTCACCAGATTATACACACACACACACACACACACACACACACGTACACATATACATATAGATATATATATATAGAGAGAAAGCACCCTCCCACACACACCCCACACAGGGGATAGCCATGCCATAATCCCTTCCCTGCCACTCCTCCTCTTGGGCTTTTAAGCACACACACACACACACACACACTCATGTGCCAGCGTGTTTTTCAAGCCACAAGTCAGGTACTTGGACCGTGAAGTCAGTCGTGGGGGTCCAGCTGCCTTAACCACCATGCCACTGGCTGGCTCCTGCCCCTATTTTTTTTTTTTC